>NC_045574.1:9447042-9768826 GCF_009819795.1 Aythya fuligula | reverse complement strand
ATGGTGGAATGTTTTGAATGAAAATATGGCTTTTACTTTTCTTCAGGACTTATAGCCCACATTTAAGAGGTTTTATGGCCCAAATATCAGAAAGAAAAGTGGATGTTCAGCAATTTTGTAAGTCTAGCCAGTTTAATGGTTGAATGTTTTCAAGATATTATAGAAAACAGCATGTTTTCCAGTGTCTAGCACAAGTTGTATCTTCTGCTTGTAGAGCTTCTGTTACAAGGGCTGAGGGCTTTTTTCTAGTGACAAGCCTATAGTCCATGGCATTGATTTAGTTACTGTTATTTGAGGGAGAGAGAGGTGGAGATGTTGGTAGTAGCACAGATCTAAAAATGAGCAGAGCAAAAAGGGAGCTCCTTGGGCACAAGATTTCTGATAAACTATCTGTTCTTGCTTGTTCCTATTACATTCTCCCACACTTGCACTGGAGAAGCACCTAATTTTCTCAGTCAATTTTTGTTCTGAAAAGAAGAAAGTCATCTAGGTCCAAAACAATAGGAAATGTTTTTTGGGGTCAGAGGGTCACACCAAAAGGAATGATATAAACTCCATGCTGCAATTTTTAACAACATAGTGTGAAGAATCCTCATTTTGTACAATGTTCTCAGAGAAATTTGGGAGGCCTCTGCTATTGTAACAGTATTCTCCAGCAGAATAGTCTCACTGGGAGGTTTTAAAGAAAAAGGATGGCTTTGCTGAAACGCAGAGCTGATCTTGCAAACTAGGAAAACTTCCTGGCATTTAGACAGAACTTTAAGGCATTTATTTATTCATTTATTTATTTTGGTGTGTGAGGTCTGTGTGAAGGGGTGAGAGGGGGATTAGAATATAGGGAGGTTTAATATAGGCCATACTATATGTATATTTTATAACAAGAAGATGCCAGCAGGATAGCCTTTGGGGACCTACTTGAAGAGACCGTGAAGATTAGAGACATGTTTGACCAAGGAAAATTAATTAGTAATGTTTTACTAAAAGGAATATTGTAACCACATACAAGTTTTTTTTTATTATTTTATTTTTATTTATTTATTTTTTGTGTGTGTGTGTGTGTGTGTGTATGTGTCTCTTGCAACCTTTAACAAATGGGAAAAATGACACAGCATAGTGTAACAAGACGTAATAGTATGGTAGCACATAAGCAAAGAACTCAGTGCCCAGTAGGTGGAAAAACAGTCTAAATGAGAGAAATGAGAGAACTAGCAGTTGATGAATGAAAATTAGCAGATGAATGAAAATGGTTGAAAAGCATTCATCAAAAAGTAGGGAGACTCCTGTTGTAAAATCATCTAGGGACATTGCTTGCCTGGGATATGGAAGACTTTGACCATTTTACCTGGAAGTCAGTTTCCAGAAGGAGCTGGCATGATGCAGCTGGTCCTGCTTGTAGAGCTGTGACATGCCCAGTGAGTGATGGATGTATCCTCCTACATGTCCATGCTCCTGTCAAACTCTCCCTGCACAGACATTGTTTCTGCCCAGCCATGAATACTCAGCCAGGGGGCATTAAACATACAAATCTATAGCACAGCATCATCTGTGAGATTCTGCTTCCCTTGCTTGGAATGGGAAATCCAAGACTCTTATTTGCATCTGAACAGGATTTCATTTTTTACATGGCTGGAAGTTTCCTCAAGTATTTACCCAGTTACTTTTTGCCTCCCTTCCTTCTTATTCTCTAAAGTTAAGCTTTTGATATATTTCTCTCACTTGCATTTTTTTTCTTCTGAATACTGTTATTGCTAGGCAGATCTTTTTGTATATTTATAAAGCAGCAAAAACATAAAGCAAATATAAAATAGGATGGGTGATCAAAGACCAGGCTATCATCTGAACAGCACTAGGAAGGGATAGTCCAGCTTACCTGGGGGGATACCTGATGTAGAAATGTGTTGTAGGTGGTCACAGAAGTCATGTTGCTCATAAAACAGAAATCCACAGGCCTACCTTTATGATTTTATATTCTGTTTATAAAATCAATAATGACCTTGGCATGTGACACTTCTATGGAATTAACAATAAATTGTAGATAACTGCCTGTGGTATAGCTGTGGGCTATCAACTTCTCACAGATGGTCATTAGCTCCAGGAAATGTCTCTCTCATTACTGTTTAACTGATGGTACGCTACAGGTGAGTGGCGAGGTGTGCCAAAGATCAAGGGCTTGGAGCACCCAGGAGGTGCAATTAGGAGCACAACAGGAAAAAGTATTAATCAGGTATCACTGGTTAACGTTAAAGTTTTTGTGACTGGATTATATGTGAGGGGTTTCTTTTACTGTATTTATGAGTTCCAGGCAGAGAGTTTGCTTCTAAGAGCATCTTAGATGATGTCCAGGTGAATGTGTCTAGATAATGACAGATACCTGTCCAAACCTTTCCATTTCAGTTGCAATTTGAGATACTGAAATACAACTACATTGCTATTCAGCCCTGGGAGAGCTGTATCTCCCAATTACACAGTAGCTCTCAATTACAGGCAAGATAAGAACTTGCAGCAACACAAGATGCCTTTTTAAACCTTTTGTTGAAGCCTTTGGAGCATATTCTCTAGATTTCTTCTGCTCAATTAGAAAGCCATTTTAGGTGCCCTTATGTTCTTTAACTCATTGATATCATTAAGGACAAATCATTGAAAATGATGGCAAGCCTCTTGAATTAAACCTCAGCAAGAGGTTTAAGAGACTGAATACTAAAAATCCTTTTCTGTCCTGGAACTGGAGAACATATGGGGAAGTGATTTTAGTTAATTCAGAAATCCCTCTCCTAGCACTGAACTTTGTAGAATGACTGCCTTTTACCTCTTGTTTTACAATAGAGCAAACATGATGCCAATATTGTTCAGGTTGCTTTTGAAAAAAATTCAATCCATTCAACTTTTTCAGGTGAAAAGAAGAACAGAGCAGGGAAAGGTGTCTCTTTGATAAATTACTTTTTCTTTCAAAAATACACACATCAAAGTGAATATTTTTGTTTATTTGCAAAATAAAACATCAGAAAATGAAAACATTTTGGCTTGAATATACTGCTACTATGTCCACTCTGGAATATAAAATATTTCCCTAATGTACACTTTCGTTTATGAATGGATTTAACTAACAAACTGCAAAGTCACGAAGCTGCATGATTTACTGATTTTCTCCTCTTCAGCTGGAGATCTGTAGTTCAGCCAGAGAAGCTGGTTTGTACAGAAAGCCAGGAACAGGCTACTGAGGTAGTTTAATGACAACTCCTGGGACCACTTTTGCTTGAGATGTTTTGGATCTCAGTTTAATGGATTTTTTAGACAGGTCTAAGTTTTCTACTAAATAATAATAATGTAGATATTTAACCTTTCTCTTGCTGTTTTCCTTTCTTTATGGTCTTGGAGATGGATAAGCTTATTTGGATAATATTAATGTTAAATATGTTTCTCTTTCAAATTTACAGGTAAAATTTGGGGAACCACAAGACATAGACTCTCAGGAGCTATTTGGATGGATATCTTCGTTCATTAGTGAGTTTAGGAAGGCCTGTGCTGAAGTCATGCAGTAAGGACAACCTTATTCTTATAAAGAGGGGAGAGAAAGAGAAATCCAGGAAATGTTTGAGTTAATTGTTTGGAAGTGGCCCTTCTAATAGGGAGCAAATACCATATAGTCTGCACATCAGTATATTTTGATTTTGAGAGGTATTCAATTTCTCACGTGTAGTTTTGTAAGCGGTATTTGACCTGTCGGATCACAGATTACTTATGAGACTCCTTCATTTTTTCTCATCTATGTGCTTTTGTACCTTGAGATGCCTGTACACTTAGAAAGGAGATGTTCTTGACATTTTATAATTTCCTTTTCATCTTTTTCTTTGATACCCAGTCTTCTGACATTTAATTATTACTTTCAGTGAATGAATTTATACATGGTAATCTAATTTGTACTTATTTTTGCTGTAGTTTTCTAAATAATACTTCACAAGTTTTACAATGAAATGGGGAGCTAGTCTCCGCTGTGGATAACATTTAGCAAAAATTCTTGTTTGTCTTCAGCTATTAAAGCATTGCAGCTTTAGTATTTAATGGTGAAAATGTCTGGTTGGGTGCTTTCCCCCCCCCCCCCCCCCCATTAGTACAATAAAGCAGTGCTTTTTTTTTTCTTTGGCTAATGTAATGAATTTGGGTAAAATAATGTAGAAGCCAATCAATATATGAAATCTGCATTGGTAGGAAGAGAACAATATCAGAGCAGTGAAATAAAAACATGTCATGAGGCATCAAAGTAATGGATACTGGAAGCAATTACTGATGGTTTTCAAAAGCAAAAATACTTTTGCATTTGTTGGCTTTTCCATATTTTTAATTAGAATAATTACATTGAGCTTAAAAATATGAGAAGAAAAGGAAGATTATAAATGCAAAGACAGAAATGGATGTGTTAAACACTGAAAGCAGAACACAGTTCTACAAGGTCATTGATAAAATTTAGCATTTTCTGTTCTCCTTCTACAAACAGTGTTGTATGATAAAAAGCATACTCCTTGACTTACTTTAGATCTGACTGCCCAGGCCTCACAATGTTTGGGCTTTAATAGAAAGCCCAGTAGATAGAAATGAACGCTGTCCCTGGCTTTAATACTAGAAGGAATTAGATCTGACCCCTCTGAAAAGTTTAGTTGCACTTAAATCTAAAAATTACCTCCAGTAAAGAGCCTGGGCACCCTCCAGTTAGGTGCTACAATGCTTAGATTTTTAGTGCTGGTCGTGACAGTCAGTAAGAGACAACTACCAGAAATGTAGACATGCTTTGACGCTGTCTGAAAAATGGAGATAAAAGAAGCCTCAGTTTTTTTTCTTGTCTTGGCCTCAGTATTTTAAAGGACATCGCAGGCTGCAGTTACTGGGAGCTTAACAGCTTCTGCCGTGCCATGACTAGTGGCACACCTCTACACAAAGGCTCAGAAAAGCATTCCTGTGGTTAATGTGGGCATCAATACAAAGGCAATTGCTCTATTTCACATCAGCCATGATACATCTGCACAGGGAATAGGATGCATCAGAACCCTTGCCCTTTGCTAGGCACTGGGTGCTCCCATTTGGAAGCCAAATTTGCTC
This sequence comes from Aythya fuligula, assembly GCF_009819795.1. Taxonomy (NCBI): domain Eukaryota; kingdom Metazoa; phylum Chordata; class Aves; order Anseriformes; family Anatidae; genus Aythya; species Aythya fuligula. The sequence goes on along the minus strand of NC_045574.1, from coordinate 9,763,735 downwards.
CTGAGGGCAGGTGCACACAAATTCTGTTTCAAAGAATTGAGCAGGAATCACACATGCACTTGTAAAATCCTAGTTCCAACCTCTCCTTTGAATAATCACTGAGGCAGTGAATTCTGCACTGGAGGATTCAAATCCCTATAATCCACCTCTTAAAAGTGTTCTGGCCAAAAGGTGTGCTATGCAGGTGTCAACAGGAGGTATCGGGTGTTTAGCGAGTGTGCTGATGAGCAAATGTGCAACTGCTCCAGCTGTGTCCTGGAGGAGGCAAACCTGGCACCACCTGTGAATGCCAATGGGCCTCACTGCTTAGGTTTTCTGGGTTCAATCCACCCAGAAATTTAGAAATTTAGAAATCTCAGGGGATTTCTAAAAAGCTTTTTGAGGGAGGAGCTCAACACATTGTGTATTTCATACACTAAACATCATTTTTCAGGCACCTACTTCTCATGTATAGAAAATGTTTTGTGTGAGGGAGCGGATGCCTGAACTGCATTGCAGCAGACACAGAAGTGCCAGCGGATCAGTGCAGCCCCTCACCCCTGTACCACTGATGTCACTGGTGTCCATAAACTCTTGTAATTCTGCATTAAAAAAATGCATCATTTTGGCTTCTCAGCAGTTTTGTCAGCTTTATGCTTCTAGTTAAGAACATGCAGTCATATTTCTCAGAGGCTAAAGGAATGCAATTAAAATATATATAGAAAAAAATAGAATTTCAGATACTTATTTTACAAAACATTATTTACAGAAACAAATAAAGGGATTTAATTTTAGAGATTTTTTTTTTTTTTTTCCTCAAAAAAATGGCTATGTTGGTCTCAAGTCAGCATCAGAACAGTGATACCTGGTTGATGCTGAAGTCAGTAGCATCTCTATATATCAGGACCTATAGCATCTATATGTAGTGAGAGCTACAGCTTAGATCAGTCCTTTTTGACTGGAAGAGGAAAATTAAGTTCTTTAATTTCTTGCATCTCTGTCTCACAATGCACTATTCAGTGCATATATGTACACAGAAAACAACATTTGCAGTTCTTGATGTGTTATTACTGTGCAAAAATCTGAGCCATCTTCATTTATATGTGAATCATGTAAGATAATTCTGAATACAAGTGTCATTTCCATGGTATCAAGATCCCTGAATCCCTGAACAGCATTCGTGATGGTCATGATAAGTTTCATGTTTTTCTACCATTACCTTAGCTCAGAAGTCCTGGGAAGTCTCTTTTAACTAAATTTTTTTTTTTTCCTCTCTCTCTCTCTCTCTCTCTATTTTTTTTTTTTTTCTTTTCATGACTCACTTTTTTTTTTTTTTTTTCCCCTAGTCTTTTTTCTCTCTTATTATATCTAACAGCTTGTACTTGTTTTATAGCTTGGCTGGCATGGCTTCTTCCAATCAAAAATATATTCTACACAGTAGTCGATATCTGTGTCTTTGTGTGAATATCCTGGAGCATTAATTTAAAAAATTAATGACCAAGTACCTCCTTGGAAAGAGATTCTAGCCCCTTCAGAGAGCATGAAGCTTTCCTATGGAGTGGGAGCTTACAAAGGAGACGTGTTTCAATTTTCTCAAACAAGCTATTTCTTCCATTCCTGTGAGTTTCAGAGACATCCTGATTTATATGTAAAAATAAATAGACCTCATTCCCTTGTTAATTCTTTTTTTTTTTTTTTTTTTGTTTTCCCCCCCAAAATTTATTTTGCCTAAGTCTGGACTTCTCAGGTCTCTTAAAGCCAACTGTATTACTGAGTTTTAATGGTATTTATTTGTAAAAAATAATGACTGCTACACCTCAACAAGATCTAAATCTCCCTGTGGATAATTTCTGTGGAATCCTTCTTTAGCAGATGACAGTTTTATCCTGCAAACCTGCAGTCATAAAGTCAAAGTTTCAGGTAAGCCTCCTGTTTGTGGAAACTAATACAAAGCACCCCTACAAGTTCTATCATATTTTTAACTCTGGGTAAATTGTTGCCCTACAAAATGTGCTAAGCTTACTTTTGGCATATAATGAAATACAAAAGCTTAATGATGATGTAGTTCTGTTTAGTAAAATTTTTCTCAATATTCACTAGTGTGAAGCTAGGCTGTGGGTCAGATGCTGTATGATTTTTGGGTAATGACAGCCCACCTGTGTAAGAACTGCTTGGTATAGAAAGAAATAGAGATCTCTTTCTTAGAGATCTCTATTTATTTGTCATTTATTTATTTCCTTGAGATACACGGTATGTACAGTACTTCAGGGAGAACAGGAAAGATAATTTCTCTATTTCATATTAGACATTAAGTATCCTCAGCAAAAGCCTGGCAGAGGGAAGAGCTGTTCGCTGGGATGTGACCACATACGTAGGAACCTCTGACTTTTTCAACCTGCTCAGTGTATCAGTGTATTCAAATCTGCCCTTAGAAACACGGTGAGAAATGGAGCTTGTATAAGCATAGGTCACTGATTTGACTTGAGCTCCCAAAGGGACCTGTGTTACATGTGTAGTAGCTCTCACAAGGGCTTTCCAAGAATTCAGTTTGAAATACAAACCTTTCTGCCCAAGACACAGACGTTTCCTAGAGTTTCCTCAAACTAAAAACAGGTGTAAAGACATGAGACTATCCAGCACTAGATTCAGTGGGAAAAAAAGTTCCATAACTGGACAAATAAATCCTAGGACAGTGGCTGAATTTTGTTTTCCAGCTTTCCTATTTCTTTCTTATTTGAACTGAGGAAGGCCAGGCAACAGGCAGAGTGGCCCTTCATATTTTGTATAAATGAATGGCACAGCAAAAATAAAAATTATGGTCACTTGTAAGGTGTTCTTTGCATAAAAGCTTTGAAGTCACCTATGTAAGCTGGTGTTTTAGTTTGAATCAGTGCCTTTCAAAGACAAACACCGATTGTATGAGAAGAAAAAGAGTGTATTAGACAAAGAGAATAAAAACTTGGGGTGTAAAAAGGGAAGCTGTTGGGCACTCGCTGTAGAACAACCAAAGCCTGAAAGTGTTCTTAGAAAATACTCACTCCTGTGTTTAAGAAGTAAATGATGACTCAGAAGAACCACAAACAAATTTCAAGCTGCTTGCCTTAAAGAAGAATGTATTAACAAATTCAAACTGCAGGCTGCTTTAACAAAGTGCTGAGGTTCTCCAACTCAGAAAGCTCTTGGAGAGATCCTTCCCTGCATCACTCATCAGAAATTTTGCTGTGGATATTAACAGAACCAAGATTTATTTCTCTGATTGGAAAGAAATGTTTAGACTGCTGAAATGCTCAACCATTAAGGTTCCTTATCATATAAATGCAATTTTTTTTTTTTCCAATTTTACTGGTCAGTACCCAATTGGAATGTACCAAAAGTAGAACAGCTTATTTTATTCCTGGGGTAGCAAAGAAAGGGAGGCATTTTTTTAAAGAAAACTCTAACTCTTGCAAGCATGGATGCTCTGTGCAAACAGGAATTTTTTTAGCATCGAACCTGAGTATTTCCCATCACAACATATTACTGCAATTGACGTGGTACATCTAAGAAGCTGACAACTTTTGGGGTATTAGATGCAATGGTTGTAGGGACCAAAGATTGTGCCTAAGCCTTACACTTAGTGCTTGTTTCCCCAGGCAGCAGGGATGAATTTTACCCATTGAGAATATTTCAGTCAAGGACAGTCAGCAGTAATTAAAAAACAAAAAACTACTAAGTAGGTAAATATTGTTTTAAGCTCATTTTACAAATAAGACATTTGAGAGAAAAGGTTTCGGATGCAGATTTCAAGTCTCTGGATGCAATTTATAAATGCTCCATTGTGTTTCAAAACATAAATATCTGATACTCCTTTGCTTACACATGGATAAAGAACTGGTGGTGTATGTTGTGCTGATGTCATTTGCTCATAAGCACTGCACTAAAAAAGGAAAATGACCCCTAAGATTATTGTCCAAAAAGTTCAAGTCCTGATGAACATATTCATACCATTTATTTATTTATTTATTTATTTATGGTAGCTTATAGAAATTTTCCTGAACAAGCTCTATAGGACTTGGCCTGAAACAATGTAATTATAAATAGAAATTTTCAAAACAGAACCATTTTTTCCAGCCAGTAAATAATTCCCAGTTAATATCCCAAGTTGCTGTCATTAATGCTTTAATTGAACTTTGTTATTTGGAATTCTGCCATTTAAAACAATCTGATGTCTTACTTTGTTGTCAGGAATTAAGCTGATTAAGGAAATTAAAAACAAACAAAATCCTTTTGATTATGGATTTACTGAACTTGCCCTACAAAAGGACGATGGGGCTGTGATGACTGCACTCTCCAAGCTGAAGTACAGCTCTCACTGCATTTGATGGAACAGCCCCGTGATCCTGCAGTGCACTGAGCTGACTGATGCTTCTCTGGATCTCAGAGCTTCCCATCGAGAGGGACTGCTTGCACCACATCCATGTGGTTGTGTTGTGCAAAACAGACATTTTGGAGAATGAAATTTAGAAAACTATTGTGATTTTTTTGTTTGTTTGTTTTCCAACCACTCCTCTTGCAGCTGTGGATAAGTATTGATGTATTGAGCTGCACTTGGAATGTGACTATCTAGAGACTGGGACAGTCAGTTGGAGGGAGTAGACATAATTGCCAATCAGACAAAGAAATGTTTGTATATTTTTATATTAAAATTTCATTGTCTAATATAAAGAGTGCCCAGTGATACAGAGGACACAGCTCACATTTATCTTGCTTTGGGACAAGGTTGTAGGCTATAGACTGAGGAGCTAGGATCCCTAGAGCCTCATTTCCTCATTTCATGCCCCTAGAGCATCATGAAACCAATTCTGGATCCAAATGCTCAAATTTTATGCAGAGCCTGTGTTTTAGGACCCTAGATCCTTTCTACTTGTCCCTCCCTTTCTGCAATCCATGAGCTGAGTTCACAGACACTCAGCTTGCTGCCAGGAAGAGTGTTCTGATACCTTCCTCAAAGGGCTGGAACACATGCGAAAAGTCACTTCTATGTTAAAGCTTTTTTTATTTGAACCCTTCAGGACTCAAATAATTGCTTATTAGCATTCATCTTGATGAAGTCATCCAGCAGAAAATCTTTGAACAGCCATTGAGAGAAAGCTCAGCGCAATGAACTCAGTGAGATTTTGTTATCTGCTGAAAGAAAGGCAATATTTCAAGCTGAAAATCCCATAGATAGGCTTCTGGTATTCAGAGATGTGGTAGTTGGAGGGTTAGCTTCCCAAGAATAAAGCTGGGAAGCAGGACACTAAGTATTATGAAAGGGCTTTCAGAACAGGACTCTCAGAAAGGACTTCTCCATCAAGTATATCAACCTCACTGGTTACTGAATACTGTAATCTCTTCAGAAGAAATTAGTGCTTATATTCATTTCTTTTCCTCCTCCCCCCTCCTCTCCTCCCTCCCTCCCCCCTCCCCCCCCCCCCCCCCCCCCCGTTTGGCTCAGTAGTTCTTTTACAGATTTCGTTAGCTTCATTACTAAAAAAATGAAAAAAAAAGTTTCATCTGAGTATCAGAATGGTTGAGGCTGGAAGGCACCTCTGGAGCCTGCATAGTCCCCCTCAAGCAGGGTAAGCCTGAGCAGGAGTGCCCAATCCAGACATGTTTTGAATCTCTCTGAGGTTGGAGACTTCACAATTTATCAGTGTGTTTAATATTTCCAGGAGTTATTAGCTTAGGACAAACAGAAAGAATGTGAGCTCAAGCCTCATTTCCTCAAGAAAAGTGTTAGAGAAAGTGACAACAGACTTTTGCCTGGGAAAGACAGCTTCCAGTCAAGGGAGAGAAATTGGTAGGTTCAATGGACTTGGTTCCTTAGCTGTGAAATAGGGGTATTGCTTTCTTCCTTGCATCTTTTTAAAGCATTCACTACTAAGGAGATAGATATTTATTGTTCTTGACAGCTTTACTTAGACTGAATCAGAAAGGTCTGGTTAAAAATTACTCAATGATAGAGTGAGGAAATTATTCAAACATAATGGAAAAATGCTATTAAAAGACTTGATTTTTTTTTTTTTTTTTCATCCCAGTGGTGGCTACAGTTCATCCATAAGGAGTTTTAGATTACATATAGTTAATTATACAATGCTGGTGTCCAGTGAGATGAATTTGCTTTCCTTAGCAAGTGTGGAGGGGATTTAAAGGAAGACTTCTAACCCAGCTCTTGCAGTGCTATGTGTTTGTATCGGCTGATTGTTTTTAATAGTAGTGTCTTGTTTGGCCCTGAATTGTAAGTGCTTGGTTTCCAGGATGCTTTCTGGGGGCAAGACTTGTAAAGCATCACATACGCTTACAACTAATAGTGGAAAGGGCTGTTCATGAACAATTATGAGAGTTTACCTTTGGGATTAATAGGCAAGCTTTGCAGGACAGAAAGGGAATATGTTTTCCTGTCATGCTGCTGGCACAATTTTTCATTAAAAAAAAAAAGATGGAAGGATGGAAGATGGAAAAAAATCATTTGATATTTCTGTACTGAAGTGGCGATGTGTGCACAGCACAGAGGAACACTGCAAATGTGGTGTCAGGCCCTAGAGAGGTTTGAAAGTGCTGAAAAATATGGATGTATCTAACATGATCTTAATATTTTATTGATACCTCAGGGTGTGGGGATTTCTGGGGATTTCTTGTCCTTATCCACATCTAATAAACTACATTTAATATTTGGAGCAGTGTAGTATCAAGATCTGGCAAAGGACTGATTATGCATAGTTCTCTCTTGAAAAAGAAAACAAGCAAAAACCCAAGCCCACCCCCTCCCCCCTCCCACTAAATAACTAATCTCACTGTTTTCTTGCCACATACTTTCTATGACAAGAGCAGTTTTAAACATTTATGGGGACACACAAACAGAAAGCTCAAGTGTGAAATAATTTAAACTCAGTTTTGAATACCTGATCAAGAAGAACAATGCTTTTCTATTAGCATTCTGTTTTAGAGAGCAGTAGAAGCACTAGTTATGCCTGCTAGAGACAAATAAACCTTGGAAGAAAATCCTGCATCGCTTTGCTTTGATTAAGAATCATCAAAATATTTGAACAGATTAATCAATTCCCATCTGCTACAAAGGTTAGGCCATCCATACTTAGTGTGTTGCTAACTTATAGCTGAAAATTATCACTCCAACTAATGAAATAAAATAGAATATGTTCAACGTGAATATTAGATATGCTGTCTGTTATATGCTGATGGCTAATTTAAATTGGTACATGTTCACAGAAGTCATCATAACTTACAGGGTGAGGAGCTGCTTGTAGTGTTGCCAGAGAGACACTTGGTGGGACCTGTTCATTTTTAGAGCAATATAGTAATAGATGGGGAAATAGATATCCCCATATCTCAGAAATGATTGTCTAGAGATAAATAAATAAAACAACAATAATAATAAACAAGAACAAAACATTCTTTCTTCTAAAATCTATTAGGATTCACTTCCAGACCATGCTAGGTAATGGTACAAATACAAGACAAAGTGAAATTTAGTCCCAAATCCTCAAGCAGCTAACCAAGAGACACGTGTAGAATAAAAGACTTACTTTTCATGCTGCCTGAATAGTTGAAAAATTTACATAGTATTATTTTCTCCGATTGAAAGTCTCATTTACTCATCTTCTAGCCTAAAACCAATTGTGAATTGCAAATATTAGGACTGAATAGATGCTTGTTGTTAAATATTTTGCAGATTTAAGTTACATAAACTCCATGTACTCCATAAGTTAGGACCACAGTTTCTCAAAAATAAGGTGCATTGAGATTATAATATTTTTAATACAAATGAACTAAAAAATACTAACCAAAATACTAAGTTGAGAAAGTTATACTGTCACTATAAAGGATGTGTACTTTTGGGAAAATGGCAGAAACAGGCTTTGAGATTTAGTGTTCTGCCTCTGAGAGGGTGAAGTAAAATTTGTGTATTGAGCAATGAGATTGAGATATTTTTGCACATTCCAAGTCACAGATAATTTCTGGAATGATAAAAGTTTTTAGATGAAATTTGTTAAAGATTTGGTGTCAGATTTTCTTCTCTCCCTTTAGAATTGCTAACCCCTAGAAAAGCCAATGAAATAAATGAAATAAAAGAAATGAAAAGAATTTTGAAATCCTGAAATTACCAGAACAAAACAAATTTCAACATTTTTCTTTCTTTGTTCTTCAGAAATTTGAAGACATTTAGTCATAAAGAGCATGTAGATAGAACAAATCATTGTACTTCTCTCAAAGAAGCCATTTGACCTAAGACTTTTGCTTTCTTTGAAGCGGAAATAACATTTTTGGTACTTGATCTCCAAATTGTTTTGTTCCTTTAAAATTTTTACTTGGTTGATTCATTGAAAAAAAAATTAGCCACTCATCTTTGCCTGTTTAGACCTCTCTATATGAACCTCTACTGTGGTGGTTGCACTCTGCCATCCCAGGGGGCTGTGACACCAGCTCTGCTGAGCAGCTCAACTGCTGCAGAAAGGTTAAAGAACCTGCTGGAGGAGAGGTGAGAGGGTGTTGGAGGACACATACAGGGCAAAAGAAGGAAAGGAAATGGTAGTGGATGTTTCTGTTCCAGTTGCCAAGGTGTTTCTAGAGAAGGCTGTGCCCAGCTTTGGAGATCTGCTTTCATGATATTTGTTCTAAAATGAGAAGAGAGAAACCAGATGACTTGGAGGTACCACACTGTGATTTTTATGTGTTTCCCAATAGTGTGTGAATATAGCAGGACAGTCTGATGTGACCCGTGCTGGAAGGCGGCTGGAAAATAGTCTTAGTAGCAAATGACTGCAATGAAAGTTGGTAAGTTAAAAATGAAGCCTATGATATACGAAAGATCAGTTTTTTTATTCTGTTAAAGTTGGCACATCTCAATAGATGGCACTAAAAATCCTAATGCTAAACCATTCCCTGTGGCTTCCACCCTGAATATCATCACAAGCCTTCCAGTAAATTCACTCCCTTTTAAATATCAAACAAGCAATACAACCAATGAACAGTCTTCTAATTCACTATCTTAGACACTTGCTTTAAAGCAAATTATTCCCACAGCAACGCTTTTTTTTTTTTTTTTTTTCTTTTTTTCATTTGCACTTGTTATGAAAACCTCTCAGTGAGGAATTTATCTGGGACAACTGAGGGGAGGTAATCTATGTTCCTCTATTGATGTCAGAGGAGAGGTACTAAATTACACCACTTCAGGATCCAATTTTTTCCATGGTTTCCTTGACATCAAATTAGCAAACTATATCCACAAAATTTATTCAACAGTTTAAGCTAAATTGAGTGCCAGCAGATTACCAAAGCCTTTGCAAACTCCATCCTGAGTGTGCTGTGCCCATGTTGCTAGGTGGAATGGGCTCTGAAGCTCAGAGCAGGCAGCAAACCAAGTCCTTTCCTCTTCACTCCTGTTTTTTGATTATTATTATTTTGATTATTATTACTTTTTAAATTTTATGGCTGTATCATCTCATTTTATTCCTTTTGCTTAAAAAACACACTTTTTGATTCATTAAAATGCAATTGAAAATCTAAGACTGCTGCATATGTCAGTGCAGCATTTCCAAAATTATTTATTTCCTAAAACTGCACAAATGTATTAGGTAACTTACTTGAAAACACAAACTCTTTTTTTTTTTTTTTTTTTCTATACATGAACTGAAATGCAATAGTAAAACAAGAATTTAATTTTACTTCATAACAAGTTATAGCGCTTTCAGTACCTGCCATAAAGGTGGTTAATGTATGCTAGTTGCTTTTACAGTCTCAGGCCACAGAAGCCTTGTTTTTACAAGTGGGCTAAACATGTAAATTAGTAAGAGATTTACTGGAAATATTTTCAATAAAAACTCACAGAAGAAATATTAAACTATTTGTGGACAGTCCACAGCCAAGTTTAGTTATGAAATTTACTGGCTTATTAATGTTGCAAACAATTGACTCCTACCTAGGATCTGTGAAGGAGTAAAAAGAACCTACAGAGTCTCAGTTTGACATGGATCTAAATCTGGAGTAAATGTATTGGACTTAGTATAACTGTGGAATATTTCCAGAGATCAGTCAAAGAGTAACGGCAGAAACAAACTGCTGCAAATAATCACAGAATCTGGCCATGAGCATTTCAAACCCTGATTTGCACTTTTTGCTTGGACCTGCAGTGTGCTCAGGTTTCCAGTATCGGCTAAACAGAGGGTTTGGTTGTGTAAGAAATGCTGAATAAAGACCTCAAATGCCAGAGCTGTCAACATATCTGAACATTTTTACCCTTACATGCATGCAGACATCCTGCTGACTTTGTTTTTTTAAATCACCTTTCAAATTCACATAGAATTAAAAAATTCTCTTTCCACAATTTGTGTTCCATTGAAACACAAATTTTATGCAACAGAATGCCAGGGAAATTAAACAAGCTCCAAACATATAAGTAGAGATTTTTTTTTTTTTCACATTGTTTTATCTGTTCTGGTGTTGCAGAAATTTTTAAGAAATACTTGAAGGTGGAATGGGAAGGGAAGGGAAGGGAAGGGAAGGGAAGGGAAGGGAAGGGAAGGGAAGGGAAGGGAAGGGAAGGGAAGGGAAGGGAAGGGAAGGGAAGGGAAGGGAAGGGAAGGGAAGGGAAGGGAAGGGAAGGGAAGGGAAAGATGGAATAGGATGCTGAGAGCTACTTTCAAAATAGACAGAGAGAAAGCGCTTACTTAGAAAGCCAAGCAAGGTGCCAGAGATGAAGCACACCCATATGCATCTATGGAGTAGATTAAAATAAAGCGAGGAAAATGTAGGCTTCGTTCTGCATCTGCCCGACTTCCATAGCAAAAAACTTTTGTTCATTTTAGTTACGCCAGCCGTATACATATATATGGCTGAAGGTTTTATTATAGTTCTATAATATTTCCATGCAATTTAAGTCTAAATAAATGAAGTGAAACTTACTTTATAAAATATTAATGGAATCTTCTTAAGAACCATTAAGCTCATTAGCCAGGTGAATTGGTTTTGCACTCAGCCAACAAACTGTTTAACTAGCTAAGAGTCACGGGGCCAGCTGTCCAAAAGATAAGTTAGTCTGTACTGCAGCCAACAGACAGATGGAGACGGCAGCCAAATCAGGAAGTACAATATTTAGCCTGAAAGAATAGCAAAAGACAGTAAAAAGTCCAACCCAGCACCGCCAAGCTCTGTAAGCACAGCAGCGTGGTTTGAGACTGTGTCCTGCCTTTTATTTTAGCCTTTCTGCTCCCTTTCCCTGCCTCTCCTGCCCAGTGCACCTTGCACGTCCTCACTGGGATGAGTTCAGCAAGAAGGCAAGGCTGGAGTGGGTGATTTTAATCCTGCGAGGAGGCTGACGGGTGCTCAGCCAGCTCAGTACAAAACCATGCTCCACATTCAGCAAACAGAGAGCTCAGCTTGACAGAAGGGAAATATAATTATGGTGAAGAAAAAAGGAAAGGAAGGGAAGGCGGGTGCTTGTTACCGAGGGGTTTGGAGAATCCACACAGCCTGTAGACATAAGCAAGCAGCTCCAAAGCACGAGAGGAAGTCTGAGGGAGATGATTTCTCCCTTTTGTGTGGCAAATGACTAATTATACAAAGCAACATGTTTCTTTTCTAGTGATTTTTGAAAGGCATCATGCAATAATGTACAGAAACCATATTTAATTCATGTTTACAAGTCAAAAAATGAAAGAAAATGTAAACTTGATGTTTTCTCTCTATTCTCCCTGCAGCTCTTCCCTTTGTCAGAAAACTGCCTAACGCCTTCTCTGGTGCAGAAAGTTCCCTATGAAAGGGCAAAATGCTTCCAGCTGGAGATGGTTTTAGGCCACCACAGCATGTGTCCAGAAAGGGAAAGAAACAGAGAGCTAAATCTTACCAAATTTCTATTCTTGATTTTTTTCTATTTATTTTACTTGTTTTTATTTTAAAGGAAGAAAGAAATCCCTGTTAGAGGTAGAAGATCAATACCAAGAAATTCTTTGTCAGATAAAATGAGGGCGATCATTAACCTTGCTGCTTATGAATTAAATCCAAACATCACGTTTCAACTCATCTTTCCCACAGCATCCCCAGCAAACTTCTCTCATTTTGTACAGCAATTAAATAACAGCCCACCCATCCAAAGAGCACGAACGCTAATAACCTTTAAGCTGTCTTCCTGCTGCCTGGGTGGGAAAAAAAGAAGGAGATGTTTCGTGATATGGTTCAAACATTTTGCGGATGGGAGCTCTTCATTCTGTTTACTTATGCATGGATTTGGGGCTGGATTATGTATGTTATCCATAGATCCACTCTCCCTGGGAGTGTCATGCACCGTGCCAGCAGCTTGGCAACGGTTGATGTGTGGGCTGCCTGTGGCCAAGATCAGGCCCTGCCTTCTGCAGGGCAGCCCTAACAGCCCAGTTGTAAACTCGGAAATTATTGATAGCAGGCAATGTTCTCTGTTTAAGTGTTTGAGCCATTGCCTCCAAGAATTTGTTTTAACCACCACCATTACTTTCTGAGTTGTGATTTGGTGCCGTGTCTGAACAGTCAGAAAAGACACCATCTACAGCATTTTTCAGTGTGATGCTTTTGATTTTGAATGCCAAAAATACTAATTTTATTGGAGGTTATATTCACTTTATTTCCAGGAAGAAATCTTTTTCTTTTTTTTTCTCATTTCAGCTTCTCTCCCAAATACACTTTCCCCAATGACTTCTATTTTGCTTTCCTTCTCCCAGAGCAGAGGACATTTATTTGACATAAGATTTCTTTTGCACTTGTAGGACTCGGCTGTTAAATCAGGATCGCTCTGTCGAATTTTGCTTGTCCTGTTATCTTGCTGCCTTCTTTCCATCTTACAAATGGCTTATTGCTAAAGAAAAATTTTAATAGTCTTATTCATCTCTTGAATTCATATTGTTAATAAATGTCACCTGAAATCTCAATACTGGTTACCCTTTGGGGAAAAGAATACTGAAACATAGTGCCAGGCATCGAGTAAAATATCTGATCGAGCTGCTGCTGGTTCCCACGAGGATAGAAACTCTGCAGTCCCTGGTGCACGCCTGTGTTCCAGCTACCGCACAAAAGGGACAGTCTTGCTGCACCTGAGCCTCTTCTCAGTCCAATTCCTTCAACTCCATAACACACTGAAGTTGCTCATTTTACTGAGGAATAATGAAGCCAGAAATCCATCAAAGCCAGTAGTACTGGAAAGCATGTTTTGGTCATGGAAAAGAAAATGATTCACAAAGCAACAAAGGGTTTGTCCGTATCCTTTTGTAAATCAGAAGAAAATAAAGCGACATATCCTAAGTCAAAGGCACCAAGACAAGAATAATGTCTGAAGTTTCCTCCACACCAAGACTGCAATTCAAAGGGTCTTTTTTTTCAGACAACACAGGATTCTGAAACGAGAACTGTCTATGAGCATGTGCACGGCATAATTACGGGCAAAATATAGGGGCAGAACCTGACCCTGTTTTCATGGTATCTGATACTTGGCTTTAATCACGGTCTCATTGAAGTGCACCCCAGTCAGGTTGGGGTACCGCTGATGTCCAAATTAAATGCCACCTGCCAAAGTATTTTCAGATTTTTTTTGACATTCCTGAAAATTTAATCCACAGTGCAGGACAGAGCCCACTTTGGTCTCCCTTTCATAGATAAGAAGGAGTACGATGTTAATCATTAATGTTTGTCTCATACTACCCATGCAGCTGACAGGTAATTCTAAGAGAATTCTTGTACTTTCTGACTTTTCCACAGTAGGTTGCATGAGATGAGCAGCACTTAGCTTTTGCAGACTGTGATCTCAAAACAGGTTTATAACCCCATGCAAACATGTGTGCAAATGTCTTCCTGACATGCATTTAACTTTATCATAACTGAGCTCTGAAATGAAGTAGCTGTGTTCACAAATGGCTGTAATTAGTTAGGTGCATACTTAATTAATAATTTGTTCACACAGCTCAAGGAACCTGTATGTACAAAAAATGCACACACAGCTCTGGGAGAAGAGCACACCAGCGAGATGTGCTCTCAGCTGGATGTTGGCTGCACTTTGCTGTCCGCTCTGTGCAAACCAGCTCCACAGGCACCCAAGGGAGAGCAGTGGGATGGGCACGTGGTGTGGCCATGCCAGCCTCAGCACGTGCTTGCAGCTGCAGACGAGGAAATGGGAAAGTGACCTTCCCAAACAGCTCCTTCAGCTTGCACATCGGCCCTTGGACCACTTCAGTTTCTGATGGTACTTTTTTCGGTTGCTTCATCTAAATTCTGCCTATTTTATTGTCTTTCCACTGTTGAGACAGTTGATGTCATTGTCCACAACAAAAACGCATTGGAACAATTTATTTGAACTTATTGTAAAATTCATAGTCTCTGGCAAATACTGGAATATTCAAAATAGACAGAAGTCTCAAATTTCAATCCACATTTATATATATACTATATGTTATACATACAGATTTGTTGTAATTTGTGCATTGTTGAAAGGCTGAGCAGCATGAGGTACAGAAGAGACTATACAAGAGAGATGTTGCAATAGTGTAGGATTATTTATACATGTGTATTTATTTACAAAACATTGTGGAACAGAATCTTGCTGTTTTCACACAGCTCTGCTTCACATGAGCCTTCCAGACAGGTGTTCCTATGCGTTGGCATGAATCTTTTAATCTGCAGATCCAATACAAAAGGAACAACGTTGTGAGGCAAGTCTTCGCCTCCTTTCTTGTCTCCTTTCTTGTTTACAGCAAGTGGTTTTTCTCAACTTGACTTGTTTTGTTCATTTTTGGTGGTGTCACTGTAATAAGAGGATATTGATGCATTCCTAGAGAACAGTAAGATTTCTTTTTACCTTGTCTGAGCAAAGGCATTCCTTAAAATTTGCATCTAGCTTTCTGAAATTTACAGAGTATTGTACTTACTGCTAGCTAAGGGGACTTTTTGGCTGTTTTACAGCTTCTTGAAGACTGAATTCTGCAGACAATGCTTCACCCTCACTTCTCCACATCACCTGAAAAACAGTCCCAGCTCACATTTACCCACAGAGAGCCTTTTATTCACTGGAGAGTGGGTTTCAGTGCTTTTTATTACTCCTCTTAGCTTCCTGTTGCTTCTTTAATTTCACTTGTCTATTAAGAGTCCAGATTTATGGCCAGCATTTGTCAGTGCATGGAGCTGAGGTGCTGCGGGAGCCCAAGCCTCTCGGGAGCCCAAGCCTCCAGGGAGGCAGCAAGCTGTGAGGGCGTTTACAGCTCCCAGCTGGGTCAGCACCTTTCCCAGCTGGGTTTGACAGATCTGGCTGGACCCAGGCAAGGATGGGTATGGACAAGAAGTACACAAAGGCTACTCTTACTTAATGGCTGACATGGGAAATATTTGTTGCAAAACTCTTATATGCAAAAATATTTGTCACATTGAACTTCATCTATCCAAAAATCACACTCTCCATTTCTTACAAGCCATGGACACTTTGCTGTTGCTGCGAATGAAATTCCATTGAGCCTGTTCTGCTTCTGGGAGCACTGTTTCATTTCTACCAGTCCTTCGATGGGACTGGGTTTCACCAAGAGATGTTTTCAGTGCATCATGGGACCAGGTGATGCAAGAAAGATCTGCTCTAGAAGCCGTCACCAGTGCCATACCAGTCAAGTCTGTAATAATCTTGGTGCGTGGGAGTACTGAGCAAAGGCACCTGCTTGTTCTTCCCGTCCTTTCAGCACACATCCAAACAAGAAATATCACTAGACAGGGGAGTCTAATCCAAACGTTACCAGCAGCAGCCATTTGGCAGCACCACGAGGCAATACCTGGCAATATTAATCCTCAAAGGGAAGACAGGAAAGTCCTTTCAGTGATGAGGGGTCTGAGCGAGGGGCGTTGAGGGGGGCTGCTTCCCTCCTCCTCCTACCCAGTGCCGGGCTCTGGGGCATCAGTGGCAGTGCACACGGGGTCAGGGTGTCGTGCCAAAATGCAAGCCACAAAGAAAGGCACGGCAGGTCTGTGCCCCGGGAGACTCCTCCAGGTTTAGAAGCACGCCTTTCCACCAGGCTGCAGTTCTTACCCCCGCCTCCTTTTGGAAACGAGGGACGTTGCACTGATTTGTTGCTTTCCCTTTGGCTTTGCAGCTGCTTAAAAAGTTGCCTGGGAGGACAAGTGTGCGAGTCGGCGGAGGGGGCAATTTGAAGAGGAGGGTCTCTGTTAATGGAGCCCCGCATCTGCCCAGCTGGGCGAGGGACGGGCAGGTTTGTTGTGACATAACTCTTTGGGGAATTGTGGCGGAGAGAGGCAGAGAGAGAGAGATCTGGAGTCTGCAGCACCCCGGCGGTGGTATCAGACACGGGATCTGGCAGCTGGGGGAAGCTGCCACCTCTCCGCTCCGCCACTCCGAGCATCCTGGATCTCCAGCTCAAAGAGGAGAGCGAGCCGGCAGCGGCAATCATGGCAACGCCAACTGGTTTTATTTCTTCGTGACCCCTCTCTTCTCCTCTCTCTCATCAATAATTCACCTGTGGGCTTTTTTTTTTTTTTTTTTTTTTCCCACCCACCCCCCCTCCTTCTTACTTTCTTTTTTTTTTTTTTGATGTGGAGAGAGGAGAGAAAAGGGGGCGCCGGGAAGTGTTTATTTTGTCCGGCTGCTTTTTTGCGGCGGGTTTGAAAGAGGAGTCGGGTAACAAAAAGAAAAAAAAAAAAAAAAAAGAAGACACAAAGTGGTGGCGGGGAGGGGGGGTGGGGGGGAGGAGAAGAAAAAGAGAGGGGGGAAAAAAAAAAAAAAAAAAAGAGGCAGAGGGAAGAAGCCGGAGGAAAAGCGAGAAGACTTCGGAGCGGCGGTGCCGGGAGGTGCGGGTGCGGGGCAGTGCGGGGCTGCCGGCGGGGCCTCCCGCGGGTGCGCGGTGGCCGGAGCGGGGCGCGGAGCGGCGCGGAGGGGCCGCGGGTGCCGACCATGGGCTGGCGGCTGCTGCCCGCCCTCCTCCTCCTGGCCCTGGCGCTGGGCGGCCCCGCGGCGAGGGCGCAGAACGACACGGAGCCCATCGTCCTGGAGGGCAAGTGCCTGGTGGTCTGCGACTCCAACCCCGCCACCGACGCCAAGGGCTCGTCCTCCTCCTCCCCGCTCGGCATCTCCGTGAGGGCGGCCAACTCCAAGGTCGCCTTCTCGGCCGTGAGGAGCACCAACCACGAGCCCTCCGAGATGAGCAACAAGACGCGCATCATCTACTTCGACCAGGTGGGCTTCGGGACCCGGAGGGGGGTCCGGGGGGATCCCCGAGGGGCTGGGGGGTGATCAACAGGTGCCGTCCCCTCGTGTCCCGCGGAACCGGGGCGCCCTGGGGTGATGCTCGCGGGGAACCCCAGCCCCAAAGCTGGGGAAACGGGAGGCTGGGGTCTCCTGAGGAGCAGGGGGCTTTAATTCCAGCCCCCCCCCCGGGGAAGGAAGGGGCTGCCCGCCGGGGAGGGCGGAGCGGGGCGCGGAGGGGGGCGGCCGCCGACGGGGCTCCGGGGCCGTGCGCTCCGTGCCCTCCGGCCCCTCCCGGCCCGGCGGTGGATGGCACCCGGCAGGGTGGCGAGGTGAAGCCCGGCCGGGGGGGCTGCGGGGCCGGGAGAACCTGGGGGAAGACCGCCGGGGCCCTGCGAGCATCCCCGGGGCAGCCCTCGGGGACCCCGAGGCACTGGGGGACCGGCGGTGCCCGGGTGCGGGCAGCCCCGTCACACTTCGGTTGGCTGGTGGAGCCTTGGAGGGGGAAGAGAAGAACAGTTTTTAAGGAAAAATAATTCCAGTTTTCTCTAAAAACCACAGGTTCCTAGTACAGCCCCTCTCAGTCAGTCATGCTTTAACATGCAGGTTGCAGCACGTATTTCATATGCCAGGTCCTGTCCTAGGGCAGGTAATTGAGACTGATAGTCATTTTACTTCCTAGATCATATCAAAATGAGCAGTAAATTATCCTGACAGCCGAAGCCAGATTTGTTACGTAGCTTTATGCTGGTGATCTGAATCACCCTAACTTCGTGGGCATTCCTCGTGGCTTTCTAGGGCTGTGTCTGGCATAAAGGAGCCTGAAAATACCAATTAAAAATAGAGCATAACCGAGTGGGAAGAAAGAAAAAATTAGTCATTTAAGAAGAGATTTAGCATATATATGATGCACTCGTCTGGTACATTCCTCTTGGTTCCCTGTCTCTGTTTAATCAAACCCAAATTATTATTAGTGCTTACAAAAACAAAGCAGCAAAAGCTCACAGCCAGATCTCGTTCATATGCCAGGTATTTTGGTAGCTCAGGCTGACTCTGAACTGGTGAATGAATTACAGCATTCACACACAGCCTTCCTCACAGTTTGATACTTTCAGGAAGGTGGTGTTTTCTTGGCCAGTGCTTTTTAGCCAAAACCAATATGCCACTCCCAGAATCAGAGTTTTGATGTCATTTTTGGGGTATGATGAACAAAAAAAAAAAGCCTTTTTTTAATATCCTCTAAGCATGTGTAGAAGGAAGATCTTGTAGGTATGACATAGTAGCAAAGTAAGAAACATTCTCCCCCTAGCTTACTTATAGTAAAGTTGTACAATAAATATAAATAAACATCCATTTTATCAGTAATATTTCAACTTAGCTGATAGAACAATGAATGAAAAATCAGAGACGTAGATGGACAAATATCTGTGGGGAAACATTTAATAGTCTATATGTATTATTTAGCGCTGAACACCTGTACTAATTCCCATTGTGTACTTTCTGTTTGTAGATCCTAGTAAATGTGGGCAATTTTTTCACATTGGAATCTGTCTTTGTAGCACCAAGAAAAGGAATTTACAGTTTCAGTTTTCACGTAATTAAAGTCTATCAGAGCCAAACAATACAGGTACGTTGATCAAGTATAACTATAAAATCTTTTACTTAAATTGTTTATTCACAATAGAATCTTGACGGAACACAAGCATTTAACAAACTTTCAAGGAAGAATAGCTTAGTTTAAAGTAACTTGTGGTGTACAGTTCCCAGCAGTGGAGTGAATGTATTTAAACCATACAGCTGTAATGAGGCAGGATTCTCACCTGAAATAAATTGCCACAGCTTCACTTCTGTACTCTAAGTACTAACTATCTGGTGTAGAGTGAAATGTTGAATAGAATGAGACAATCAAGGGTAAAATATATCTCTGAATTTCATTTGATTGCATAAATACTATTGAAAAGTCATATTTTTCTACTGGTTAAACTCACTGTCTTGAACACAGGGGTTCTGGGAATACCTACCACAGTTGCTTATGTTGGTAATATCTTGTCACCTGGCTGTCAGATCACGATGCCAGATAGATGCTCATGAAACCAGACTGCTGTGCTCTGCTTGTTCTGCCACTACACCAGAATGTTATGCTGCTTCTAGGGAACCTTCATGGCATTTTAAACTTGCTAACTTGCTTCACTATATAATGCATAAAAGATACCTCATATACTAAAAAAAAAGTGCAATTCTATGTTTTCATTTGCAGCTTAATAGCAGCTGAACTGCTTAATTAAATATAAATATGTACTATCTTTGAGGAAAAGCCTCTAAGTTCCTCAACATCGCATTGCTGAGCCAAAAGTAAATTCCTTAAAATCATTCCTTAATCTTCACCCCAGGTCATGCAATTTCTGTGACATATATGCTGGCTTTCTAGCTTTGGAATAATGTTTGTAGCTTCTCCTGTTTCCACCTATGAGACCATTGGATTCATAGAAGTATCTGACGCTTTTATCCTGCTCTGATTTCCTCCTGAATGTGGTTTCCAGTGTACAGGGCTGAGAGGAAACTGATTTCTGCAGGAGGCGTGATCAGCCCTTTCGTTGTGGCAGCTTTGGCTTTGGTTTGCCATGTGAAAGCTCCTGAGAAAAGTGTAAATGGTACAGGAGGCAGAGGAAGCTGGTGTAAGACACGTTCCCATCCCTGGGGAAATTCACCTTCAGTTTACAACTTGAAATCCTGCTTCCATTCAGGAAAGGTTTTCCATTCAGATAAAAGTCTTAGATGAAATATTGACATCATGAACTCTCCTATAATGAGCTTGTAAACTATTTAATAGGATCAAATGATGTTCCTCTCACTCTCTTAAATGCTGAGGGTTGAAATGGCCTAGAATAACTGTATGTCATTCACCTTCATCAGATTAAAAATACGTATTGCCAGGAAAGATGTTCAGGCTTGGATTCTGGAAGCCTAGTGCAGCCTTCAGTGCTTTACTCCCAAGTACTCAAACCTGATAGTCTGGGGCCTATAACAGGGAATTTAATGACCTACCACATGACTTAAAATCTTTCATAGATCAAGATTTTCAGAAGTGATGGATGAATTTGGTTAGCTCCATTTTGGCACAGTTAATGTAAATCTGAGGCAAACCTGTGGTATGTCTTCTGCTGTAATCCAAATAGCTGTAAGATGACCTGCAGGGAAACCCGAACAACAGAGATGGTACAGAACAAATAAGATGAACTTAAATTAAGCAACAAGTGAAGTCTTGATGACCTTTTCATGTGTGTGATAGTGAAGGGGAGGACTGAAAACCATTGCAGTAGAGCAAACCAGCTTGAGTCTCATCCACATACAGACAAACACCACTAAATCACCTGAAGGCTTCCTACATAAGTGATATTACTATGCCCCTGAAACATCTGTTAGTGCCATTAAGTATCATTAAACCGATATTGGTTCCCTGGGGATATCTGATTAAGTGGATTTCCCAGATAAGCAAATGCCAAATCAGGGCCAGATTCTGCTGCCCTGACTTATGCTGAGCAGTAATTTATTCCACTGTGACTCCCATTAAAATTAATATAAGCATATGCAAGGCCAGAATACTCAGTTTAACCAAGCATTTCTTAATTCACCCTTCCATGACTGTATTATAGTCATTTAAAAAGAAATAGAAGTGGAAAACTAATAGGAAAAATGAAAATGCCTGAATCTGTCCATTCTTTTGACCCCTGCCCAACTTTTCATTTACACAACTGTCTGTGTAGTGTGGCTTTCATAGAAGAGGCCCTGTGTACATCCAGAAGTGTTTTATGGACAAATGGATTCAGTATCAAAACACAGTGTGGTGGTTCCTAAAGCTGAAGGTCTGTCCTAGACTTTAAAATTAAGCTGCAGTCAATAATGGAAAGGATGTATGTTTTGCTCTCAATGAAGTGTAAGCTCCCAGCCTACTGGGAAATCTCATTAGGTGCCTACATTGTATCTCTGGGTGCCTAAGTTTCTTGAAAATGTCTTCTTTGTTCATAAAATACTGCCTTTAAATACCTTCTGAAGTAAGCAATGTGAAACAAAACTGAGGTACTAGCTTACAGGTCTGTATCACCAGAGAGTTAGCATAGATAGGGCTATTCTGCCAACAATTAATGTGGTCATGCAACTGATGACAACAATATCTCATTTACCTTTCACACTGTCTGAGCCCGGGCCGTTGTAGTCAGTGGGCAGCATCGCACTGACCCCATTTAGCCGCAGATCAAGCCCATGAAACAAGTCCACACCACATGAATGTAATTAGTTAAAAAGAAACAAACAATAACAACAGCAAACAGCAGGCCCTTAAACAGACCTCTGGCACTGCAGTTAATATTCATTGAGACTTGTTGATGTTTTCCTGTTAATTAGAGCTTTTCAGTGTTTTTTCTCTTGTAGGTTAATTTGATGCTAAACGGAAAGCCAGTCATTTCTGCTTTTGCTGGGGACAAGGACGTCACACGTGAAGCTGCCACTAATGGAGTCCTGCTCTATCTAGACAAGGAGGATAAGGTTTACCTGAAATTGGAGAAAGGTAATCTGGTCGGTGGATGGCAGTATTCTACGTTTTCTGGCTTTCTGGTCTTTCCCCTGTAAAGTCAATTTTCCTGTGACATTCATCCAGGTGTGGACTCATCATTGCCCCTTTTACATGAAGATCATTTTATCATCATGGGATTGATGTTTCTTTATTGTTTTTTCATGGGTGAATATGGATTCTCTTTATGGATTTTGGCCCCATCTGAACTACTCAGAAGTTTCACAGAATTTCGTGTGTTTAAATACAATATATTTGGATTGAAACTAAAGCAGACGATAAATATCTATGCTTAATGTTACAGTCTAAAGCTGCCTGCAAGATTTATTCAGATTTCATTTACTGGACTTATTGGATTCATGAGAGAAGTGGATTTTCTTTAATTACGAAAAGACTGGCAACCAAGTCTATAATTTAGGAGAGTTTGAGTTCAGACTTCAATCAAGAGTTAGTGTGTTGCTGCCAAAGAACTGTATATTGATATATTGGTCATACATGTTTTTGTCACTGGGACTTAAATGACATGATTTATTCCATTGTCTTGAGAAAGGTAATTATTATTGATACGTAATTGACTTTAATTCTTCTCTGCGTGTAGTCTGTTGGATGGCTCACCCATATATCTATGCTCTGTCACAAGTCACAGTTATGTCTAGCTCACATAAAGCTAAGAGGTTATGATTGTATTTTAGTTGTGTATGTAAGGTATTCCTCTTTTCCACATGGTGTTTTCTAAAAAGAAGTGCAGATTATTATAACCATTAAGAAAAATACTCTTACCAGGGTTAAAGGTGATCATTCAGGCACAACTTTGCAAAGCAGCTTTGCCCTTCAGGAAATCTCACACATTAATCTCACAGTTTTAATTAATGTGATTGATAATAACTGCTTTATTAAAAATCTAAGGGATTCCTTCCTTAGACACACCCACTTTATTAGCTGGAAATGAGACCCCCCTCTTTGTAATTATGTCTATTTTTCAAACCTTTTGTTGTGTTAAAGGTATTATCTAGTTTTGCCTTAACTCCATAAGTGTATATAATTTTAGATCATATGTTTAACAAATATTAACTCTAAATAGCCTGTACCTAACTTGGTGCAATATCTTTTTGGCTTTTTGTACAGGTCATATGAACTCATAAGCTTATTTATTATGTCATTGTTACATAATAAAGATTAATATATGTTAGCTGAATTTTTGACCTTTGGATTTTGGAAGTCACTTCATGCTATTTTTTTATTGGATATAATTATTATATGCAAAGTGTAAGCTTTTAGGATTCACAGAATCTGTCCTCAGAGGCAGGCAAACTGTCACAGTTTAGTCTGGCAGAATCCTACAGGTGATCAGAATGATCTAGAAGTAACCTATGCATTTTATTTGAAAGTATTTAGGTAGAAATCCTGGCTTCACAGAAGTTAGTGTTAAGAATCACATTGATTCCAAAGGATTTTGGATGAGACCTGTGCTTTAGGTTTTGCCATCAGCATTAAACTCCAGTGCAATGACATCAAATATCAATTGAAAATGATCTTCACACGAACTGCTAATGAAACCTCCCTTTTCCATGTCCAAAAGTACACAATGAATTTGATGGACATTTGTGCCTTGCATATCATGAAGGATATGGTTCTAATTTAAAACATACTGTGTAGTTGAGAAAAATTCTGGATGCAAGGATATCCAGAAATCTAGGACCTTTTCTAAAATCCAAGCTTTGGCTTGAACTGTTGTTTTAGTTGTTTCCAATTCCTTCACTTGTTACCTAAGCGTAGAATATCATATTGCTCTAACTGTTGCAAATGGTATTTCACTGATATAAAGTCTAATTGTGGCTGATGGTTGATGCTCCTGATAAAATTTTAGAGAACCACTGGCATAGAATAATGCCCAAATTCCTTATTTTTCTGGATCCAAAGTACAGGGTGGTTTTTATTTTTACTTATTTATTTATTTATTTAAATTTCAGGAAGATAGGTGGGTATGTTCACTCTCCTACAGGATAAGTCAGATGAGGAGAAGGTCATTTAATAGACACAGTATAGTTTCTGCACATAACACTGAAGTTTGAGAGAACTGGAAAGACCTGCCAAGAAGGCAAATGATTTACTTATTTGAAAAACATTTAAAAATGTTTGTTATGATTAATCAAAGTATATCACCACTACACCAAACAAATGTGTATATATAAGTATATATATCTTAAAAAAAAATGGGATTGCAGCACATAATATGCATGATACTATGAAAAATATATTTGCCATAAGAGTTGATTCAGAGGGGAACATCAGTATTTTGTATAAAATCAGTAAAATCTGAAAGCTCACTTTACCCATTGGTATATATGTAATGTAAAGGAAATATTGTTCCTGCACAGATGGAAGAAAAATGATATTAAAGGTGTCAGTATATGTTTTGGAATGATCAAATGCATCTAACTTCTTTAGTTTGTAAACATCTGAACTCTAAAAGCTGCCTTTAGCATTCAGCAATAATACTCAACTATCTTAATACACTGTTGATTTCCCCTTGGCAAAACATTTCTGATTGCTTGAGTCATTAGCAGTTATTTACTTTAACAAGAGAGTCTAGGAAGTTATTCAATTAAAGAGATATATTTTGATGGAAATGCCCTAAATTTTTCTGCTCAGACTCTAAAACTGGAATTCCTAGCTAATTATTTTGGTAGTGAAGGGAACAAAAAGTGTCAGGGAAGTCACTGAGAAGCAGCTCGTGTCACCTGTGCACAGCGCTGGGACCTGAGGTGGCCTCTGGAGGTGGGCAAATGCACGCCAGTTGTCTCGGCTCACATTTAAACATTTCAACAAGGACAAACTCTGGCTTTTAGGTTATAGTTTGAGCTATCTTCCAGACCCTGAGCTCATTTTCACTGCGTTGTCCCACACTTCAGTTGCTTCTGTAGGAGTTTCTCCCAGAAGAGGTATTTAGCATAGCTCATCAAGCCTAGAAGGAGCTGGGTTTGGAAATCACCATTTTTCCTTTCTTTCCTCATTCCTTTTCCCTTTGTCTTCCCGTGTTAATGCTACAGCAGTCAGCTTTGTAGCTGATACAGAAGGCTGAGTGTGCAAGAAAACATTCTGGCCATGTGTGGTTATCAGTGTTATATTGTTATCAGTGGATTCTTTACAAATGAAATCAGTATTTTTACCTTTTTATCTGTATTTCAGTTATGCTTCATCCATATTTTATTATAAAACCAAGGAAATAAAAAAGGAACACTTTGTCATGCTTAGGTGATGTTTTTTAGCAGAGTTAGGTATCTGGGAGAGCCGGGAATGCCCTGATTTCCTAAATTCATCCTGTATAGAAAACAGCTCTCGTCTTTGAGTCCTGTTTGCCAGGATGAGTTGAGGATGTGTGTGCCAAATGGCTGTGGAGCCAAAACTGATACTGTTTAAAAGAACCTGGGTAACAAAGGCACTGAGGTAGCTTTGAAAATTTCACAAGCACTTTTCTCTTTCTAAAGAAAGGAAAAGCTAACTTTGAAGTATGGAGAAAGAAAATGCAACATTTCTTTATTTTTAATTGTTTATTATTATTATTTAGGCAATAATTTGTATTTGTTTTGCATTATGCCATTTTCTAGTAGTATCAGAATATATTCTGAGTGTCAATTAAATCACCTTCCCCAGGCCATGGCATAAGTCTTGTGACTTCAGTGTCACTGCTGAGAAAAGGGGAACGGGTTCAGGAAACAACCAGGGCCACATTCAGAGTGCAAACACATCCAGTGCTCTTGCTTGCTCCTGTTCAATCTGTGGACTGCTCCTTTTTCTGACAGAAGACATTTTTTGAAAGGATGTTTTGGAGTGAATAGCATACTGCTATATTTCCTCTTACATATTATCTAGATCTCTATTTTGAAGAAGATGAATGCAGCAAACCTGGATGGTTTTAAGTGTCCTGAGAAACTCAATATTAGTTATTAACTCTGTTTTTTTAAAGTTATTTTTATTTTTATATTTTCCAAGTCCATAGAAGAACACAGCTGCGGAATGTATACTATTTTTACAAACAGAATTTAGGATAGAGAAGATAAATGCAAGAAGCAGTGTATCATAATCACAAGATGGAAGATGAACCATTAACATGAAATATGGGCTGAGGCAGAGAAGCAGATATATTACTGAGGGTTTCTGAGTATATAAGGGTTTCTGAGTTGGTTACATGGTTTACTTTAGCAATTCATTACACTTGCCCTTCATGTTGTAAGACCTCTTTATAATATTAAAACTCTTTGTCTTCTAAGGACAACGTTAACCAAATGACTCAATGTAAACAAATTAAGATCCCCAGAGAATGAGTTTAGTGGTTGGCACGTGCCACGATACTCTATATATTTGTATCTTTGTTATCCAGATGGAAAAAGCTCCTTTGAGAAAATGCATTGTTAGACTCTTAGACACTGAGCTAAAGTTATGTATCTGTTGCTGGTTAGCAAAGGAATGGGGTGGAGGGAAAACCTTTCCTACCGTAGAACACTAAGGGGAATGCATACAAAGGATAGTGATAAAATCAGTCACCGTTATATAAGCAATGGATGAATAATGGAAAGGTGGCTTGAATAGTCTGGTTAGTGAAAGCTGTGATCTAAGGCGTTTGATGGAAACAATCACTATTTTAATCTTCATAGTCTGGGGAAGGGAAAAAAAAGCCAGTTGCATCATTTTTAACAGGTTCTTCTTCTCCTTTTTCTTTTCGTCTTGTTGTTCAGCTTAGCTGCAAAAAAAAAAAAAAAAAAAAAAAAAAATTCATTTCTGAGAGGGAGAGAGGGAGATGGGATTATTTTATTTTATTTATTTATTTTTTTTCTCCCCAGTGTCTAATGTGGGAAAAAAAATCCATAAGAGGGGAGGAAAATGACAAAGTTCACATTTATTCAACTTGACTTAACTCAAATACATTCTTGACCTATTGTCCAGTTTAGTGAATTGCCTGTGTTCTGCTTATATGCATAATATTTTTCCACAATGCATGATGCTGACCCATCCTGTTAGGGCTACCATATTGTAATCTGATGGCTTTTATCCTGCTGGAGGAAACTAGATGTAGAAGTGTAGTGCAGAGCACTGGAGATTGGCAAATAAAGCAGCTTTATCTCTGTACTTACACGTGTGCATGGATTTACTCCTGCAAAGCAGGGCTGTCATCCCTGGGGCATTTGTGGTGCAGAGGGCAAATACGTGTATGAACATTTACACACCTGAAAACAAGCTGAGTGTGGTGATTTCTGAATTCGCACTGACACAAGAAAAACTCAATTCTAATCTCATTGTGAGGACATTTAATGTCCTGATGCTGAAAGGAGGCAGATCTCCATGGGATCTGGGCAGAGTGACCAAAACTCTGTAGAGGGGACAAGACCTGATGGCAGAAGGAGGGCCAAGGTCTTGAGGCCCTCTATAGAAGTTTTTGAGCAGTTTTATATCAGTTGGGCATGCTATCCCTCCTTAAGTTTTACTCTATTTAAAGGTCAATTTATTATTATTATTAATTATCTAATCCCTTTCTTTGCAAATGAAGATCTACTTACAGTGAACATATTCTTAAACAAAGGCAGTCTTTAAAGTGAGCACTGTCTGAAAAATAAAGCTATGAAAGAGATCTCCTAAATACATAGCAAAGCTAAATTTCTCTTAGATTGGAGGCATGCAATTAAGTATCAACACAAATTGAAATAATGATACATCTCCTACATGACCAAACGTACAGGAACAAAATTTGTTCTGGCATCTATCCCACAGACCTGCAAACCAGCTGAAAAGCTCGGTACAACAGAGTAACAACTCATGATAGTGGCTGCTCCCATTGGGCAGCAGCAAAACCACCTGGCTGAACTGATCTGACTCCTGCTAATAAGATGCATTTTGGCATGAGGAAGGCTGGTGCTGGAGTCAGAGTGTGCTCCTGCAGCAACAGGGCTCCATGAGGCTCTGTCAGAGCCTCTCAAGCACCTGAACAGACCTGACCAGCCCTTGAAATGCTCCAATCTACAGCAGAGTGAAAAAAGTTCCTTGAAACAATTTGCTATCAGGGAACACTGTTTGGATTCAATTACAGTTTGCAAAAAGCAGACCCATTAGAAGAGTTTTTATTTTTTATTTTTACAAACAAAAGGAAAGAATTGTTTTGGATCACAAAACTTCAATAACTTCAATATTAAATTTTAAGCTCACACTTTATTTTGAAAATTAAAGAATTAAAACAATAAAACATTTAAATTTTTGAAATAAATATTTGAAAATAAAATATTTAGACTTGTTTAAAATAATTTATTCAACCAGAATTTCATTTGCATAAAGATTATACGGTTTTGGTGGATCATTCAGACTTTTTGAATGATTATATTTCCAAATCTCTTGTTATTTTTTATTTTGATTTATTTATTTATTTTTTAAACAGAAAGCACAGGTCTTCCCACAAGCTTTACTTCAATCCTGTTCACAGATTTGCTAAAGCACGCAAAACAGCTTATTGAAAAGTCTGCATAAAGTTTTCATAAACTGTAGTTTTTGATTTCAGACAAAATCCTTAATAGCATGAGGAACTGTGGTTTAATCTTTGGGAAGGATCAAAGTGCAAATTTCCTCAACTGAGAAAGCCCAGCTCACGTTAAGCACACCTGGCTTAGAGGTTTCACTAGAGCCTCACTGAAGTTTAGCAGAAGGCTTGTGAAGACCAACACAGGAGGGTCAGGAGGGTCCAGTTGTCACACAAAATATGACTTTGTGCCCACAGCCGGACTCCACCTTCAGCCCCAGTTACTGCTTCAAGTTAGGGCCACCCAACTTAGGTACAGAAGGGTCAGGTCAAAGTTTCGGCTTTCCCCTGAGCTTGTGTCTTTTAGACCTCAATAAATCTTTAAAGCCAAAAGGTTATTTGGTGGTAGGTAACAAGGGAAAATCTTCAGAGAAGCAATGCCCATCCAGATCAGCCGAGCCTTCACCTCAGCATGACATGAAATAATGCTTGGTGCTTTGCTTGCTTGGTGCTCTTCGTGGCTGTCAGATCTTGTGCTTTACTGGAGGTTTCTGCTGAAGGTGAGAAAGCCATCTGCCCTCTTATGAGTAGCTTTCAATAGACACATCCTCATCCCATAGAAACCTATTTTTTACATAGTAAATAAATCAGTAACCATTTAAGTACTGTAGGGCTGTGCAACTTCAGGAGCAAGACAGAGTCGCTTAGTCTTTTTCTCTCTATTGTAAAACCGAGTTTAAGGTGTTCAAAAGGCATTGTTAGATATATTTTTTTTTTTCTGTTTTCTTCTGGAAAGGCCAGCTAAGGAATTTGGTTTTCATGATGCCCCTTAGGGTCCCCACAAAGTAATAAGTCAGCATCATTTTCTAGCTGCAGTTGATAACATTTATTGCTAATTCTTTAAACCCTTCTTTAAAAGAAAACAACTCTGCAACCTGCATTGCACCCACAGGAATAATCTTTCTTTTCCTCAGTTTGGTAATTCAATTGTGACTTGTAAACTTGTGCAGTTGTAGCAAAAAAAGTATACAGTCAACTCCAATCTATCTTGAGGAAAGTAAAAAGTGCTTACCACTACTGGTGTAGTAAATCCTGGCTGCTTTATTAAATAAATGTAGAATTTCACTCAGAAGCCTTAAGGAAGAAGAGTTTTAGAATATCTGAACAATTTAGCACATTTTAAAGCTGAATAAAGACTGATTCAATTTCCAAGTGAGATTTAAACTGATGGCATACCAAATCCAACTTAAATTAACTTGAAAAGTGTGGGCATTATTTATGTCTTTTGAGTTGTGAAAGGCAAACCAGTCTACCGGATAAATTCTTGAGTATCGTAATCTTTTGGGTACTGGAAAAATAAAGACTCTAAAAAAAGATCCCACAACAGTTTATAATTTTAAGTCAGCCCTTAAATAGTCTTTTTTTACATAATCTTTACACATGTGAGCAGGCCAAGACCCAGTGGACAGTTAAGCACAAGCATAAGGCTAACTGCTCAAGTCACTTCACTGATTTTAATATACCTGTTTCTGTGCCTAAAGTTATGTCACTTCTTAATTCTTTGTTTCATCAACAGAAAAGACTTTACAGGGATAGAAAATACTTTAACAAACATTTTGACATGTTTCTCAGAGATGAAATGTCCTCCCCTCTTCCAGGAGCTTCTGAGAAGCTGATTTGTGAACAGTGCAGGTGGACTTAGGCACCAGACCCCACCTTCAGAGAATAATGCAGCCAAGATGACTCACTTTAGTATTCATGCAATATCCTCTCTATTCTAGCAAAGGAAGGAATATGACAAGATAGGAAATATTAAAAACACTCCCCTTATAAGCCAGGTGGGACTATGGGAGCAGATATTGCTTTAGCTATGGTGGTGCTGCCCCCAGCTCTCACCCTACCCAGGCTCTGAGCTGGGAAGAGGACCGATGCCAGCACAGGACCCACAGCAGTGCCCTGCCCTTCTGCAAAGACCAGGCATGGGAAGTTGCTGGCTCTCACAAGGATGTTCTCATGGTGTAATATGTTGGCACAAGTCACCTGTTGTTCCTGGTGTCAGGGAGGAGAAAGAGGTCCCTCCTTCTCGAGCTGTCCCCAGAGGGAAGTTTCTTTCCCTTGAGGACCAAAGGAGTTGATCTTGAGGTCACTGCCCTCCCATCGGTGTTGGTGAGCCCTCTCCTGTTTGGGAGGACTCCTTCTTGCCCAGCTGGTGGGGAGATGATCCCTGCAGATTTTTTTTGTTGTGTCTTGAGGCCATTTAATTTCTCTCCCACTTGCCAAGAGGAACACAATGAGGGTTTCTTGCCAGAGCACTTGGTCTCTTAGCTGTACCATGCCTGGAGACTTGGCTCCTAAATCATTTTGGGTGCTCTTGGAAAGACCTTCTGCCAGGTGAACTAAAAACTGGGTGTGATCCTGGGGCATATTCCTGCAGCAATAGGGTATTCCCCTTGGCCCGGGGAAGCAGAGCTGCTGGCCAAAGAGCTGCGACCCTGCTTTCCTCTGTGCAGCCTGTGACGGGAGAGTTTGCTCTGGCAAAGCCCAGAGAAAGGGACCTCTACAAATTTATAGAAGGCAATGTATCTTGTTCAAACAAAGAAAGGGGGAAAATAAAGACAGAAAAAAAAAAATCTCCTATGAGCAGAATTTACTATCATTACTTCTTTCACATTATTGGAAAAAGCTGGTGAAGTCTTACAAAAGAGTCTTCCTAGTCTTTGAATGAGTCATGGTAATAATGTGAACCTTATGCTGCTTTCTCCATCTGTGGAACCTCTCTTATCTCAATACAGTCTAACAGTGCAGAGGTGTCTGTATTGTAGCTGTAGAGAAAGAGAAACTGAGTCATAGACAATTTGCTTGGTTGGTTCCCAGACACAGAGGGAGCTGTTATCAGACAAGGACACAGAGCTCAGGCTCCCAGTATCTGTTCTCCAGCTCTAATCAATCCCTTTGCACCTAGCAATTATGACTACTTGAAGCAATGATCTTCATTGTGATCTCTCATATAGACTTCTGCAAAGATGATCTCCAAGCATTTCATGTATTTTTATTCCTGCAAATAACCAAGGCTGTTGCCCGTGTAAAAGTACTGGCACAGAGTGGGTTACAAAATATATTGTCCTTTAATGTATTAAAGATACTTTCTCAAAATTCATACTGGCATTGGGAATAGACAAACTCCCTTTGGCATTCCGTCTGATGTTGTCTATACGGATTGAAGCGAGTGGTTGGCATTTATCTTTGAAATGGTTAGGAACTGGATTATTTATGTATTTATGCATCATGGTTTTGAGATGCTTATTCTTTACCAACAGATAAGGAGTCCCAGTTTAGACTTATGAATGTAAGTCTGGGTGAAGCTGTAAAACTGGAGAATATTACTACACTGCTAGGAACTGTTTTGTAAGTGAGATTAATTTCTGTGGCAATGAGTTGCCAGGTCACTGGCCTTGAACATATCTCTGTGGTTAAAATGCAGTTGAAACAGTACTTTAGAGACAATTATGAATGGCCTTCAGTATTGCTCGTATGACTGCATTTAATTAGCTTGTAAAATGAGATTTCTGTGGGAAGAGGCTGGCTGTCCTTATTAGTTAAATATGTAAAAACTAGTTTTGTCATTAAGGTGAGCTAGCTAAATCTAAAATTGTGTCCAGTAACCACTGAATGTAGCTGAAAGAGGGGGAAGGAAGGAGCACTGCCTCGTGAATGTCCTTGGACTCTTCTTTAAGAAGCTGTTTTTGGGAGACTGAGGACCTGAAATGAAACAGTTTTAAATCATTTTAATTTATGGCCAGACTCCAAGTTCAATTCTCCACAGCTGTAAAAGTTGTAGCAAAATGATGCTTGCCCTTTAAACATTGAGTGCTCAAAGTGCTCAAAGGCAATGCAAAAACTACTACACCAACAATATAATTTTTTCTTGTTTGAAGCTGATGAATTTTGGAACTGGTCACAGAGAAAGTGAGAACCAGACAGCACAGGGACATTTCTTTGCTCCCAGCTTTCTTCCCACCTACTATTTTACACAAAATATTGCAGAATTCAACAGCTTAGTACAGCAAAGTTTTCCTTAGCTCTGTGCTCATTACTATGGTTCTGTAGGCTACAGAAATGCCTGTAAGCCACATAAAAACATTAATGCACTAAGTGAGTGTCAGAGCTCAAAGAGCTTAAAACCTGGTGCAATGTTCTGCTTTAGTCCAAATCAGCACACAGGTAGGGGACCAGTGGTACAAAGGCCACCAGTGTGAGCAGGGCTGGGGAAGGGACAGTTCAAGCTGTGCCAAAGCCAGAAGGATATGCGCATACTCACCTTGGCTGCTTAATTTGCAAGCCTGGGGAGATTTAGGGCTATAAACGGAGCACAATTGACTGCTGAGTCCAGGATTGGAAATCAAGTAAGCTAAAGTGTAAGAATGAGGTCACAGGAGCCTCCACAAGTTTTTGTTTTGTTTTGTTTTGTTTTTGTTTTTTTTTTTTTTTGTTTTTTTTTCTATTCTATAATGTGATCTCAAGCCTTCAAAAATAGGAAAACCTATGCTTTATTGCAGTGGTCTGGCCAGAACTGACCTACTCAACAGATGATACATGTGTCCAACAGATCCTTAGAATGCAATCTTCTGTCCTGTTTTGGAAAATTCCTTCCAGAAAGTGGAAAGAATTACAGTGATGTGTGAAGAGAGTTCTAAGCTGCAGTCTTGAATTTTAGATTTCTAGGGAAGGGGGAACTGAATTCAATGCTCAGAATCCTAATTGACCCTTGTGGTTTTAGTAAAAGTCATATCAAAACCGAAAATGGAATTACTTCTACAGAAATGGTGGGAAAGTAATCATACATATTTCATATGGGGACTTCAGCTTGATTCATTCTTATTCCAGTT
This sequence comes from Aythya fuligula, assembly GCF_009819795.1. Taxonomy (NCBI): domain Eukaryota; kingdom Metazoa; phylum Chordata; class Aves; order Anseriformes; family Anatidae; genus Aythya; species Aythya fuligula. The sequence continues at coordinate 9,730,571 of NC_045574.1, read as the reverse complement.
TCTGCATATTTACAACTTGGCAGAGCTCTCAGTGTAGACTGGATGATTTGCCTTGAAGTATGTGAGATTTGTCAGTAATTTGAGACACTGGTGTGGATGCCCATTTACTCTGTCTTATGTGTCCCATATTTTTGTTGTGAAACAGCATGCCACAGCTTCCAAATGAATGTTCTGTTTAGGGATAAAATAAGCTTGCAACTATGTAAATGAATTTCAGAGGAGTGGCGGGGAGGTTTATGTTGTCCCATACTTAAGGCACTTTTCTCCTGAGCAAATACATTCAACATTTTTAGTGTACTCTAATTTGTATACTTTATATCCTTGGTTGATTCTCTTCTCAAACTGCTTCTATGCAGAAAAAGCCATAAGCAAACAGCAGCACTGGGAGAGCTTGGTGTATTTTGCCTTGACATGTTGTGCAGAGCATTGCGGCATGGTCCCCAGGTGTGCAGATGTGCAGGTTGGGCAAGCCGTAATCAAGGGAGCAGCAGTGAAGAGCAGAGAGCTGACAACCCATGCAGTTAGCATGGCCAGTAAAGCACAGATGTTGGGACTGAACCAGGTATTTGGTTCCTTTCCAGACCAAGAGTTTGTTCATGACACTCATTCAACAGATTTAAATGCAAAGCATTTACAAATGCAGAGGCAGATTCACAAGTGTCTAACTTGCTGATTTGTGAATTGGGCCAGCTCGGCTTATTTCCACTTTCCATTTGACATGGCTAAAATCTTCTTACTTGCTTACACGAGTCTTTGGCTAAAGCCTTCCATTTACTGGGTCTGCAATTTCTCAGAAAGAGAGTGAAGTACTTTCTTTCAAACTGGGATTTGAAACCTATATAGACTTTATTCCTAACCTGAAACTGAACTATGTTTCCTTTCTCCAGACCTAGATGTGATGGCATTTCAGCATCATGGATAAGCTATTTTCTTTATGAGAAAGACTGCAGAGCCTATAAAACAGAAGTCAAATTAACAGGCTTGAAAACAAGGATGCAGAGAAGTTGATCTGGTATTTCTGTGTATTGGGGATTGACATTTGCTTTCATTATGGTACTAACAACTGAAGTTGTTTGCCTCATCCTTTCTGGATACTTCAGGCATTCAGTATGTGGTCAGAGCTTAGAAAAGCTGCATTTCAAGGAACTCAGTTGCATGTCAAGGAAATTAGTCCTAATTGTTAACCAAGATATATCGAGCCACTGATGCACTCAGCATCCCTGTTACATCCTGCTGATTGCTTTCACAAAGTTCTGCTCTCTGCTGTCTGCTGAGGTATTCTGAATGCATGGTGTAGGCACAGATAACACTGTCTCAAATAAATAGCAGGTTACTGATAAATCTTCAGCCTATTTACTAAGGCTGCCCTCCAGCAGATTGCTACACTGAGGCAAGTTGTCGGACAAAGAGTAGAAGAAGGCAAAGAGCTGTACAGAACAGGAAAGGGGTTACAGAAAATCTACCCCAGAGAAGAATACAGCCTGCTTCTGATTTCTGTCAGGTCACAACTCAGTGTCTTCAATGCCCTAAGTAAAAACACAGGTAAATGAATCTGTGTCTGTTCGAGTTCACCCAACAAAGCCATAATAACTACCACGTGTCTGTCTAAATAATTGAGGCTTATATAATTTAAAAATGGCTTTATTGTCGTATGGGAATAGATATTTTCATGTTTGTGAGGGACAGCAAGGGCTACAAGTACTGTGAACAAGAGACCTCATGTAACAACAAAATTTAGTACTGCTGTAATACTATTAGGAAAAAGTCTTGCTGCAAACTGAAATTGTAATGCTGGATCATAACCCATGTGTAGTCTGGTTCTGAATGTGAAGATTACAGGTCAAAATTGAAGGCTAAAAGTACAAAAATAACATTTCAGGGTAAGCAGCTAAAAGCTTTTATAAATAAGAAGAATTGAAGGTTGCAGGTAGTTTCTTTAAAAAACAGCCCTGGTAAAGGACAGTGTTTGAAAAATATAAGTAGATTCCAGTAAGAATCTGGAAAGGTGAGTCCTTCTTAAGTCATTTGTTCTGTTAAATGCTGATGTTCTCCACCAGTCCCTTCCTGTCCTTACCAACACCTATGGATTTAGCTGTGCAAAGTCTTTAGGATTCAGCCCTGAGAGGATCTGCAGCTTTTCTTGATTCTGGTAAAAACAAACCCTGCCTCATTGTCTTTTATGAAGCAGAGCAGCAGCAGCAACATCTGGCAAAACAGACACCGGCTTGTGTTATGTGGCAGCTTTCCTTGTGGTGCTGTTTCACCCTTCTGTAAGGTGCAGAGAGCAGTTTGCTAACATGTCAAGTCGCTGGTGAAAGCTGAGATCTTTTTTGCCTTGCAGTGTTGCAAACTGGGCCATAACTTAGTCCATCCATGCAGCTGCCTAAGACCGTTTAATTGCTTTATAACTGAGAAACAAATTGTGGTGATTTAACTGTGTTATAAAAGAGGCTTTGATATCATTTCTTTGCAAAGTGCAAAACCCTGGCTTTTTTTTTTTTTTTTTTTTTTTTTTTTTTCTTCTTGAGAATTTACTGTCTTTTAAAATTTCATGTTAATAGCTCTTCTGACAAATGTGAAAGAACTGTATTTATGACATTATCATCCTAGTTTTTACATACCTCAGTCTTGGGATATGTCAGCACTTTTATTCAAGTGTTAGCTTTTGTTGTATTTTTTCCTTATTCTAGTTTTAATGAAAATTTTAAGAATGTAATGAAAATATAATCCTAATGTTTAATTATGGCATTTGCTTGTAGGGTTTATGCATAACAAAAATGTCAAGGCCCATATATTCTACTGGAAAACCTTACTTTTAAGCAATGAGATTAATTATTCTTGAACATCTCGGGAGTTTATTGCTTCAGATATAAGCATTCAATGCAGCTTTTTTACTATGATTTCTCAAAGACAAACAATGTAAAATAAAGATAATTAAAGTATCTTGGACACACTTTTTTTTTTTTTTTTTTTTTTTTTCTTTGTAATGAAGTGTGTTGCCTTAAAAAAAGAACCTCCTTAAACAAATTTACTAGAAACCACTTTGCACACAAAATTTTATGCCAGGCTAGATCATAATTTACTTTATTCTGTGCCTTTAAATATACCATTGTTCATTTACATTGCTGATCTAGATGCCAGTTTAATTATCTACTGTCAGCTTCTGTGAGACTGATAAAACTATTAAAACAGAAAGTCAGTGCTAGGGTGGAATAGCACTACTAAAACTGAAAAATAGCCCTTTAGTTCTGTCAGCAATACTGACACTGCTAAATTTCCTTCTAATATAAAAGGTGTTCGGTGTAAGTGCTACTGAATGGAAGCCCATGACCATATTATGAAGACACATGAAGCTAAATCTGAGGGCTGCGCCTTCAAGAATTGCACTAAGCTATTTTACTGTGGTTAGGATTTTGACACTAATGTGATTGACTGCTGTATGCATCTTCTGGAGGAGGAAAAAAAATCCATTAAAACGTTACACTTAAATAAAAGCCCCCAGCAAATTACTTGCTGCAGTGACATGTTTGCATGAGAAAGAAGCAAGGACATAAGAAGCTTTTTCAAAGCAGTGGTATACGTTTCCTGATTAAATGTGCAGTTCTTACCTTCTCATTGTGCATTTTAGTCATAATGTCTAGTTATCACAAATTCAACCTGATTTTTATCAATTTGATTTAAAAGTATATATCTTTTCCAACAGCCAGATTTAGTTTCTTCTGGAGCAGCTTTTATTTTGTTTAATCAATGATATTGATTTCCCTTTAAATATAAGGATTGCACAGTTCAACACTGGATGTAACAACAGTATTTTAAAGATGAAGTGACTGCCTGGTTTGCTAAGGTCTCTTCTCAATAAATCTCCCTTGGTTTAACAATTTTGGTTAGAATGAATCTTCATGAATTAGTGTCTTTTGATCCTTGATAGTGAAAGCTTTATAATATGGTAAAACAAAGCTCATAGCTTTTCTGTATATGTTTTAGATTATTTTTTTCTAATTAATTTTAACTAATTAAAAACTATGATATGGAATTCCTGGGCCTCCTTGAGTTTGCTTCTCTTATTCTTTTAAAATATTCTCTTTTTTCTTCCTCCTGTGGTTTATAGAATTATGAAAAATTACTAGCCTATGGTAAGCTCCTCCTTGTCTCACTTTTCTAAAACTTTCTTGTAAAAATGTTGGAGAAAAATCACCACAAACAAACAAAAAATCCAAACTGGATCCCCAACTCATCCTCTTATTATGTTAGGTGTTTTTATTCAATGCATGTAAAGGTCTACTTAATATATAGGAATATATATACATATATATAAAAGTAATAAATAGGAATGTATTCTCAGCCATCCCTAGTCCCCATTTTTCCTTCTTTTTTTTTTTTTTTTGGCCTTCCACCATTTTTTCCTGCAATAAAATAAGAAAAAAAAGAGAATTCTTTATATTTTCCCCATTTCATTTTGTTACAAGTTTCTCCAAAAGAATTTAAGACATGTTAGATAGTGGTAGTTGTAGTGAGGGGCCTCTGTGCTCCAAATAACTCTAATTTTCCTACACAAGAAATTGAAAGGACCTAAGCTTTTAATTCAAGTTATTAGACTGGAATGCATATGAAAGAAGAATGCCTATTTCATTCTGGATTGAAACTTCTGAGAAACCTTTAATGGAAAATTTCTGAATGGATTTTGAACACCAAAAAGAACTACAGGAAAAAGAAAGAGGAGCATTTGACCATCTGCAGCATGACATGTTGAAGTCTGATCTTTTTATCCTTCTTGTAAAGAAAGGCTGAAGCCTTTTCAGGAGAGGTATTTTCAGTTTCTGCCGTTCATGGTTTCTGTGTGCTGCTTTAAGCTGAGCTCAGAAATCTGGAGGGCTAGAGATGTTCATTCTTAAAAACATTAATATTTATTAGATGTAATTAATGCTTTTACACACTACTTACACCTAATAGAAAAGATCTGTGAGCTTGCTACAAGGTGTGAAATGCATTTATTTATAGTATTCAGAAATACATTAAGTACTTTCACAGCCACTCTACATAATCAGCACGAGAAAAAGGAAGTTATAAGAAAACAAAGAAACGCAAAGCTTTTGAATGAAGCTCACTCCTGTATGGAGGGGTGAATTAAATGGGGATTCAGCGAATCAAAATCCTTGCACTGATGCTGTGCAAAGGGGTAAAATTCATCATAGTGGAAATAGGAGGGAAACTATAGCAAGACTTGAATTTGGAGATATGAAATTACACCACTAAATTTTATGAACTTTTAAATTCCAAATAATACATCTAACATAAAAACAACAACAAAAATGAAATAAAGGAACCAAAATATTGGTTTCTGACAGAGAAAAAAATTAATGAATTATCATGGCAATGTGAATTGCTGAATATTTTTGCTGAAGGTAAGACAGGAAAAGTACTGGTCAGAAGATTATCATCCTTTCCCATATAAGCATCTGGGTTTGCTCCATGCTGTCCTGTACAGAGCTGAGTTGATTACACTCATCTGAGAATCACTAGAGCAAGCTGTCAGTAAGACATGAAGTGGGAGTTAGAAACGTTTGCTCTCCATATGCTCTGATTTGAGAATATCTTCAAGAGGATGACTGTGAGCAAGGGCTGTGTGTTTGGTGACTTTGGGTCTTCCTAACAGAACAGCAGTTATCATAGAAAACACACTGTGCTGATAGCAGACTTACAGATTGAATGGCATATACATATTAGCACAATTAAGCATGCTTCCTTTAACATCGATGGTTTGTATGAAATCAGTGGACCTACTCTGATTTATTCTACCTGGAGATCAGGATGATATGCTTTTGTACAGTCTCAGGAAAGAGAGCAAGATCCTGTGGTTTAAGTTTAAGTACTTTAATGTAGTTTAAGTAATCCTTTAGTTTCTCTAGCTCCCAATTCATGCTTGTGGCTTCCTGTCTTTCCACTTTGTCCTGGGACTCTCAAAATTGTCTTTCTTACATCATCAAACCCTATTAGTATTGCCTCTATAGCATAACACATTTGATATCCTATAATTCAATAACAGTCAACCGGTCTACTTTTGACATCTGAATTATATTAAGAAAGGAAAATCATTATAAAGTGAATATGGTGAGTTTCCAGGACTCTGGATGATGCCCTCCTGAAGGCTGCTCATGTGCCACTGAAGCCAAGGAGAAAGAAAGGGCATCACAAATGCCTTGAAGATTTTTTGACAGTCATAGTGTTTGAATATGAGCAAATTCTTATTTACTTTGTTCAGTGCCACAATTAGTGAAAATCAAAGTGTCCGTAGCTGCATTTTATACTGTAAATTATTAGGTAATTAACCTTAATGCACCCTGCTCAGACTCGACAGCTTTCAAACATAGCCAAGAGCATATTTCAAATGCAACAATACATATGACTGCATCACTGCTTAATTATAAATAAAACAAGCCTCTAATGCAATGTGAGGGATTTGGATGGTGCTAATGGAGAGTGCAGGAGGAAGAGGGAAAAAGAGAGATAGAGAGAATGAAATCATCTTTCAGCAGAGCAGAAAGACAAAGATTCATATCACAAGGATGCAAATAAAAGAGCATCCAACCAAAGGATGCACACTGATTTATTTTATTATGTTCATTATCTTCCACAAGGGATTCTGTTTATTCTCTTTCACATGCAAAAGTGTTTTATATTTAATAAAACATGGATGATAAATAATTAAACCAGACTGTCTATAAATAAAATTGAGATTTTAAAAATCTGTATCAGTGCTATCCATTTCTGGTTTTATGTCAGAAGTGGGCCCTAGCAATGCCAGGGACCGCAAGACCAAAACTGGTACCTTCACAAGGATTTTCACAGGGAAGCAGCTAATGTGATTAGGTTTAATAGAGGATCCTGCCTCCTAACAGACAGTAGGAATGTGCATAAAGTAACAGGACCTGCTTAGATTTTCCAGTGTAAGAGTGCTGATGTACTCCTGGAGGTCGAAATATTTCCTTCTAAGTGTACCTACTGTGTTTGACAGGAGCAAGACAGCATTAATCCTAGCTACTGGAATTATATTATGTGTATTAAATAAATTATTATTCTCTGTATTTGAGATGTAGGGGAGAGAGAGTTTGTATCACCGCTGGCTATGTAACTTGATTTCAGTTTGAGGCACTGAAGTTGCAGTACATGAAAGTTTTACCCTCCACATCAAAAAGCTCAGACAGGGCAGCGCAAAGCAGCTTCACTTGCAGTGAATTTTCCCCCTCCTGGACAAGATGGGGTTTGTCCCCTAGATCATTCCTTTGCACTTCACATCTGTGATAGCTGGAACCCTATAAAGAGCAGTGATACAGAATAACCCAGGAGGGATGCACAACATCTGTAAGACAAAAGTGTTACAGGTGGGGTTAGATGAGCTCTACGTTAGGTAGAAAACCACCATCAGAGGCAGAGCACAGGAGGGCAGACTCCCCTTCTCTTGCTGCAGCAATGTATCTTATCCCAGATGTGCTCCACCTTGTCTGTGAAAAAGCTCATCCAGATTTGTCAAAAATTAATGTGTTACCTTTTGGGTTCAGCCTCGCATCTGGAGCTGTTAGGTGGAAGTAGCTAAATTATGACTTACTATCCAAATAGTATTAATATGAGAAATGGGGTATTTTTCCAGTGAATGGAATTGCTGTGACATTGTGTTTGTATGAAAAAAAAAAAAAAAAAGAGAGGGAAAAAGAAAAAAAAAAGACACTCATTTAGTAACACGTTGCTGGCCCCATGGCTGTTTCAAAGGACCAAATATAGGCCATTCTTGTGTAGTCTGAAAGGGGAGGAAGGAGGAACAGGTCTGATGACACAGATGAGATCTGTTGTTAAATTACAGCATTAAAAAGAATATTTCAAGATTTCTGCATGCACACAAAGAACTGAAAGGGCTATTTGTCCCTCCATGGGTATGACTAACGCCTATTGACATTAAAGTCATAGGTTTAATTTATGCTCTGCACAGCTCAAGGGGTGAGGCTGGTTTATGTGCTGAGTAACAGTGGTGAAGCTTGCTGGAGGAAGCAGAATAATCTGAGAGGAGCTGCTAAATCTGGCAGAGCCTTCAGCTCCTGCGTGCTGTTAGCAATGCTGTACTGTGTCAGCTCTCCACAGCCGAGCAAGGACTGCAGACTTCTTAAAACAAGGGACTTGTAGCTGCAGGTCCCCCACTGTGAAAGCAAGTATAAATGCAAGTGTCAACACAAGAGTACAGGGCTATGAGGAAATGGCAGGAAACAAGCTTTTACACAGCAGATTATTCATCTCCTGTACTGTAGCTTTCTATCCTGTGCGCTGCCATATAATATGACTGCAAATATTGCACTGTTCACACTTTAAAATACACTAAATAACATTTATAAAACAGTCAGAACTGAGAAACAGGATTATGGATAAAATTCAAGACTGTTGGCTCTGGATCTGCTGTACACGTGGATGCTGCTGCAGAGGTTGATGCTCTGCATGGCATGAAGAGGAACGCAGACCGGTGCCCAAATACCAAGCAGCAGGGTGGGTAAAGGCTCCCAATTTCAGTGGGAATTTTCTCTGGAGTCCCAGGGATGTTTTGCCTCCATACAAGCGCTATTGTAAGGGGATAGGCAGGATGGAGGACTTTTGCCAGTTCCAACAACCAACCACAACTACTGCTACCTTGCAGGACTTCTCTTATAACTCAAGAAGTGATTATTCTCCTCTGTTATTTCAGTTGTCACTAAACAGCCAAAGCCAGCAAGCACCTTGTGAGTCACAGCTTCAAAAATGGCTCGTTACAAAATGGCTATTCCTCTAAGAGCTGAGCAGCACAGGTTAGGTCCAGACGCTGTCTGGGCCTTTACATCAAAAGGCAAAGAAGAGGGAAAAAGGCTTTTCCCTTGTGATCTTGATCCAGTCAGCTGTATTTTTGCTCTGTGTGAAAGAAAGTACCAGACATACTGTCTTTCCCCTATCCTAGATCTCACTTGGAGGCTCAGCATCTTCCTCAGCATCAAACACAGCATTGTCCCACCTGTGAGGGGAACAATGTTGCCCACCTGTTTATCCCACAACTCCACACAGTTATAACAGTTATACTTCTGGAAATGTTGTGCCAAGACCAACAGCTAATATTTCATTAGGACTCATTAGGACTTAAACAGGGAGAGATTTAAAATTGCCAGGCTACACACACAACTCCAGCAGCCGTGTCACCTTACATCAATGGGATATCTGAGGCCAATTTCCCTAACCAGAGGTCATTGACTTTTAGCACATAGAAAGGGAACATATTTTTCTCCACTTTTTTTTTTTTTTTTTTTTTCAAATTAGGTGTGTCTAAAAATGTCCACAGTCATGAAAGACAGCTCAGCAGAAATGTACAATATATTATATAAACACACTAGAACACAAATCAATTTGAGAGGTTGAATCCTCTGTGCAAAACAAGGAGCTCAGTAACCCTCAAAGATGAGTCACAGAGAAAGAAGCTGCAGAAATGCAAAAATACAAAATATAAATTTATCTGAGAATAATCACTATTGTTTGATTACAATTATAATTTAATTATAAACCCAACTTTACAACAATTTTTTAAAGCAGGCAGTTAGCATTAAAGTATTTTATATGCCATTATCTGCTATTGAACTTCCTCATTATACAACAATTGTTACACAGATTTTCCCGTTGTTTAAGCATATTTTTTGCCACTTGCAGATTTCAGTTGTAATCTGATAATATAAACTATTTGATCCAAGATCAATGGCACTATTTTACATATCACATTGCGAGAAATGGTTGTTGAGTATTTGATATAATATATATTGATGGAGAAGCTCTTATTTTTTCCTTTTGCATGCAGATGGACTGACAAATAACAAACTTTTGAATATCTGATAGTCTTCCGCACCCCCATAATCTTTCATCTTAAAAAAACGAATCTATTTAATAAATCAGAAGTTTACCCCATGTGAGGGCCCCTACTCTTCAGCAGAACTTCTAAATAGAAGAGGAACTTCTAAGAGCAGAGCGAAATCCTAGATTAAAGAATAAATGATCTCAATTTCATGCGCTAATCCAACTGGTTCAAACCACTGAAGCTTCACTGACTTCAGCAGAACCAGGGCAATTTCTGTTGTTTGAGGATCTGTCACCTAACTTCTAGAAAGAGAATAAATTTCTGCCTCTTGCAGTGCACAAAACTAGCTTATCTCACAGGTGTGACAACTGGGTCTCCAAAATCATCAGCAGCTATTCCTTTGGGAGAAACATTGCCTTGTGGTGCAGATGCTGTTCTGGTAGGTAACATCGTGCAATCAATATGTAGAAAAGGACCGCACATTTCATTTGAGCTTGCAGGAGTCTGTAGGAATTATATTGTGTAGGGACTTTCTTATGATTACATATTGACTCTTTTACAATATGATAGAGAGAGGAAACTATTTCATTTGATCTCACTGAGAGAAAGGGGAGGAGGTAGAACGCAGATTTTTCTCATCAGGTGTTCCCAAGGAGGCTCTGATTTTTTATTGTGTATATGGTAATAGCTTCGGACAATTTTAGCAAATGGCATGAGTTGCACCTTATGGGGAAAAGGATAAAGACATTCTTTCACAAAGAAAATCAGAACATATCAAGCTATAAGTGTTTGGGGATAGTTGCGAGCACATTTTAAATTTGGGTGACTTTTTGTTGAAACTGCCACATTGTGGTCTGCAGTTCTGAAAGCTACAGAAAGAAAATCCTGTGTGAAACAGGGCCCTGGCCGTAATAATCAGTTCAGCCCCTGAGCAACAGTGGTTTAACAGTGCTATTGAGAGGTTCCTGAGGCTATGCAGAAATTTCTCATGCTTTTCCACACATTCAGATGTGTTGGGAGAGGTGTTTGGTGAGGCTCCCAGACATTTCTTCAGCTCCATGGGAAGACCCAGTCAACACGTGGCTATGAGTGTTGCCAAATCTATTATATTTGCAAGCACAGAAAGGCAGGGAGAAGGGGAAGGGCTGGGTTTCCATGTGGCATATGCTCTTCAGTTTTCCTGCTCTAAACTGTCATGCAGAATGATTTAACAGTATTGGAAAGACTAAAAGAAATTGATTTAGCCATTAAAGAATAAGAAGAGCTCTCAGTGTTGTATCAGCTGTAGCTGGAAGGAGAGTTCAGGCTGGCACTAGAAAATTTATTAAATTGTTAGAGTCCACAGAGAAGATGAACTTACAAAAACTCAGTGGTTGATCTATTTTAGTATTTTTGGAGAGCAGCAAAGTGCTCCTCTCCTGAAGTACCAGCAAAGATTTCAGGGAGATTTTTATACAACCATAGCTCTGCTTTAGCAAGAAGGGTAATACTGACAATAATAATATATACAGTTCTATTATTTTTTTTTAATCTGAGCTATGAAAGGCATGAATATCCTGTCCCCAAACTGAGATACATCATTTGGCTTCCTAGGGTGGAGCTGGAATTGCTCCTAAATTCCACTGGGATAAATCAGAGAACAAATCTTTAAGTTTTGAATGAAAATGTTCTTCATTGAATATGATTGCGTTTAATAGAAATAAAACAAACCCACAGACATACTAAACTAGGGCAAATAGAACTCAATGAATAATACACAAGTCTTTGAAGTGAAGCTTCCCACTCAATTTTTGTATCTATTTACACTGATACATTAATTAATGCTAAGTAATTCCTAATTGTAGTGATTTGATGGCAAAATTTTAAGCATACTGAAAAAGGGAAGAATAATAAATAAAAAGAGGTGAAAATTTTCCAGTAGCCTGAACTATTTTCTACTAATAATTTCACTTGAATGTAAAATACTACACAAAGCCAGCTAGTCAATTAATTAGCAGTTGGTGAATAAACATACATTTTACTTCTGGAAGATATATGTAGTTATTGTGTAGCATCTATATTCAGGAAGCCATTGTAACATGAAAATATACCTCACTGCTGTATTAGTAATCATAGAAATGTTATTCTGTCAGCATTATAAAATATTCCTAGTTGAAATTTAAGCTGGTAGGATGCAAGCAGGTATGAGTCAGGGAGTTCTGGGTTCTCATATACTTGAGTCGCATTTGAAATAGGCGTATAAGCACAGATTTCTCCAGCTCTTACACGTGTAGACATTTTTAATGCTTTCTGCTCAAAAAAAAAAAAAAAAAAAAAGAAAAAAAAAAAAGAAAGAAACAGAAAAAAGCTCTGCCCTTTGTGCTTCCCATTGTGAACAGAAATTGTTTTCCCTCAGATTGATAACTTATTGATAGTTACCTTGCTAATCTTTTGGAGTTACGTCAGATGAATTCATTTAAACAGTGCTGTTCACTAAATCCCTCTGATCTCAGAAAGAAAGCAGGGCTTGAAGAAATCAAAAGGCAGCAAAAAACTCCAAATTAGAGAGAGCATCTGATCTATGGATGATGAACGTCTACTCCTTCAGGTCCTCCTGGATCCATCTTGAGCAATGCAAGACATAGACTTGACTCTGATTGTCTGAACAAATGACCACCAAAGGGTTTTTGCTTCAGGAATAGCATAAGCAATTTTATAATCACATATTACAGACTTATACGACAGGAATAACATGGGAGATATGATCATCATAGCTTTGTACTGTTCTTTCATATTTAAAAGCACAGCTGGAAACTTTCTGGGGATGAAAGATATAAGATTCAAGTAACAAAGTACAAGAATCTTAAAGGTATGAGATAATATTGCATATATCACAGAACAGTCACTCACTGTCCCCAGATTAGATAATTCAAGAGACTGATTTCCATGAAGTTGAGATATGCAGTTCATAAAATGCATGTGTAATTGCTTTCCTAAACTGATTAAGCAATTCCCATGTCTGTGCATCCCAATCAGTAATTGCAGACCTAAACATCCATTTGCATATTTTCTGTTACCCACTCGGCATATACAATCACTGTGCTTGCAAACTAAGAGCAGTATTTTACATCCTAACAATTTGAGAATCAAATCTCTAAGCCTTTTTCTTATCTAACTTTTGTAATAGGTTTCACATTGTTATATTTAAAGTGGATTTTGGCCATTCCTCCTTCAGAACAAATAATAGGAGTCTTTCACTGTAAACTGAGATAATGAATCAGACACTTTCTGGAGAGGTTTCTGATAAATATCTCCTGTAATTAATAAACCTAAATGAACACGCATTGATCTGGTTACTTCTTGTCCACCAGTGATACCAGAAAAATACAAAGTTTGCGAGGAAATTTGAATATTTATGTAGGAAATTAATAGAAAAATAATAGAATACAAGATTCCTTGTTTCTCATTCTTTGCATGTCTATCACCTTCTCTTTACCACACTCTTTTATTCTTTTTGTCAGCTTCCTCTCCCTCCACCCCAAGCCCGCTCTAAAAGAAAAAAAGAAAAGAATTAATTATTATCTGTTTACTTTGTCACCTAAGGTCTCAACTGCACCTGCCCCAAACTGCATGTAGACAAAAACAGAAGATGGTTTTGGAATGCCTCTCCTCAAGGTAAGCCTTTGCTCCACCCCATGTAAACATTAAATCTGCCTCTTGTTCAGAAGTGAAAAGCTTCAACAGGGAGAGGGAGAGTAGCACCAACTTGGGAACAAGGGCACGTTCCTGGGCCTCTGTCTTAGCTCCCCATGCAGAGAGTGGAACTGAGCTGGGTAGGTGTGCTCCATCCAAAATGAGCTGTGTTCTGCTACCCTTTGTTTATTATAGTAAAAAAGTGACCCTTGCTTCCCTTTAAGAAAAAAAAAAAAAAAAAAAAAAAGATTTTTACGAGGTAACTCCTCAGGTTACCACAGAGTAACATAAAGCAAGAGAGGCAAATGCTGTTCTTTCCCTTCCCAGCCAGTACTGGCAACCCCCTTACTAATGTGCTGTACCTCATAAGACTTATTCTGAGCTGTTCTGTACCTCCCCTAAGCTGCAGATGGATGCATGCATAAATCCAGAGGGGACAGCCACTGACAGATGAGATGCTGTGATGCTTCCTGATGCCAATGTCCAATGTGGATACGCTTATTTGTTGTCTTCTCAAAAGCAGTCAGAATTGCTCTTCTCTGAAACTATTTAGGTGGTTCAAGATGCAGATAATAATGACAGTGTTTTCTGGTCTCTAGGAATAGATCCAAATTTGGGATCCAGATCCAAAAGTTACAGTGTTGTAGGTATTATAGTGCTCTATCATCACCCATAGTACACATAGGGAGGAGATGGGTCCCCACCCTCTCCATCATCAGCCTAATGCACAAGATTCTGAACTAACATGAATCAAAGCTGCAGGAGATTTTTCTGTATTTGTAATTTTACCAAGTCAGACTTTATGGATAGAGAAAATGAATAACCTCATTTTTAAATGGGTCTATATCTCTGAGATTGTAAATGCATAAGCCACATCAGTATTAATGGAAGTAATGTGCATGCATGTGTAGCAGAATAAACACATTAAGTGCTGTTAATCATCACTTAAACACAGAAATCTCTTTGAATAACAACAGTTCTGGCAGCTCCCTTGACTACCACGTTTTGGGATGCGGAGCCAGAAATGTCTTTCACTTTTTAATGATTTTTGAAATTATGTTATATTTTATGGATTAAACTCTGAGGAGGTGTGAACTGACTTAGCTGCACTAACTTCTATGGAGTAGTGCCAATTCATTCTTTAAGGCAATCTGTCTCTTCATATGAATAAGAGGGAAGATCAAATGTAGATAATATGGCAGAATCACCTTATTTTTTAAAAATACAGAAAAAAATACTTCCTCACCATATTCTTGAAAGTAGCCTTTTGCAGTAAAATAATTTAGATTTTTTTTTCAAAAAGTTGATTTTATTATACTATAACAAAATATACTATAATATACACTTATGATTGTTCAAAAATAGTTTTCATATCTTTGAAAACAGCTGCCATCTTGAGTGCTGCACGGAAAGGTTACCATGGACAACATTTTCAGCCTTCCAAAGTTCAGTTTCATTACAGCTATCCTACTTAATCCAAAATTAAGCTAATGAAGCTTGGGTCAGAAGCACCACAGTTGATGCAGTAACAGTAGATAATAAGTTGATATATGGGAGCTGCATGCAAGGTGGAAACCTCAGGCCAGTGCAGGAATAGTAGGGACTTTATAACTGTTAACAGCCTTGAATTTTTTCCAAAGCCATACCCTACTATATGAATTTATGTTTCTTATTGATCCTTTTACATCATAGAGAACCCGAATGTGAACAAGTAACAGGAGCTACTGCACACTTCAGATCCAGTGACTAGTTATGCATATGTGTACACAGGGTCTGAAGCATGGACTCATACCATACTTCATGCCCGAAGTATGAAGGCAGAGTTAATTTCAGTGTCTTGGTTGCGTCCCTGTTTCTGTTTGGTACACAGAGCCTGATAGAAAAAGACATTCTTCAAAGACTCACTGAATCACTTTTTTGAGTACTTTAGAGCTTACACATTTAATGCAGGGTGCTTTCTCCTGATTTCTTGACAGTCGCTGGCTACAGTCCCAAGGAAAGGTGGTAGAAAGGGAGAAGATACAATCCACAGAATGATCCACCCCACTCAGCCTTAATCTCCTTTACTCTCGAACTGTATGGTTTATCAAAACATGTGACAGCAAAATAACATGCCCAGCCTATGTTTTAAGACATAAGAAATTAAATTATTTTGCTGTATTAATTATATTCTTCTAGGTTCAAAGGTTATACTGTAACTCCTTTAATCATACCAAACTGCAGAAGTCCAAATTACCTAGGCCTTCCAAAGCCTTTCAACCCTTCTCCCAGCTTTAAGTTCTACAAAACTAAGATCATTAATATAGTCAATGTTAGGATTCAGATATTGGCCAAGGAGCATAACATTTCGGTCTTCTAAAACACAGATACCATCTGGAGGCCCTAGTTGCCACTGAAGTTAATACATTCCAGGGTAAGATGTGTGAGTCAGCCTCACCACATCATGCCACTTTGAGAGCTAGCTCCTTCCAGATGAAATGTATTTCTGTATTCTGTGACATGTTATCTACCTCCAGCTCTTTGAATGAAGTTCAAATCAGACTGAGACTGTCAAAAGGAGAAATAAACAGAGTTTCAAGCTCAGTTTTTCTAATGCAGCACTGGACTTATCACTGCCAGTGCTGAAGGCTCCCAACTCCTCCTGCAAGTCAGATATCTCAGATAAAGTCCCAGACAGCTTTTCTTTGAGGTCAATACATAACCAGAATATAGCTGCAAACGTTATAGGGTTTAATTAATCAACTGTGATTTTTGAGGAAAAAAATACAGTCAACGACCCCTTGTTTTTTTTTCACACAAAAGATTTTATATGCAGAGACAGTAAATAATTTTATATTCTTTCTCCTCCAATGCCTTTGGTGGTCCTCATGAGCAGAGCTCATCCAGAGAGATTCTGTTTCCAGCAATAAGAGATGAATGTACCTTTGATACATTCACTATTTGGAGCACGCTTTATTGCCAGTCTGCACTGTGTATTTGCTTGCCAGGGAAGTTATAACACAACTGGGAGCACCAGAGTGACTGTTTTATGCACAACCAGGATTCAAGTGTGATTCCATTCCATTGGGCTACTAAGGAAAGAAAGAGAATGAAATACCTGCTGAAGTGGATAGCCAGAATTTCTTGTCTTATACAAGCCATTTATTTCTGTATCATTTGTGGGGTATGTTTTGAAAGGATAAATATTTTTAAAACCAGTCAGTATTTTACTGCATTGTCATAACTTATTTAAAACCTCAAAGCAAATTTTTTACTCTATTACTTTATATATGTATATATAAATATGTATAGAGAAGACAGCTGTGTATCATCTGTAAAAATATCACTCACTATTAGTTTCTTCTATTAAAATGCAACTTTATTACCTACTGCAATTGTGAGAAATTTAGGCTGGTTCATATATTTTCCAATGTATGGAGAATGACATCATATTATTTTTGCTAGTAGACAGCAATGCATTGTGCCTTTCTCATAGCTAAATCTAAAATTATATACTAAGACAGTGATTCCATTACAGAATATAATTTTAAGATATTCTTCTAATTTTTTCATTAATGGCTTGAATGGTCACAGCAAATTCCAGATGATGTGTGGTAGTAACTGCTCTTCTGGTTCAGATATGAACCATCACTTAGCCTAAGAATTTCTTTCAGCTCGGCTGTGATTATATATACAGAAGCAGAGAAAATAGTACTTCTATTAGAATTAGTGACAAGCTAGCATAAGTCATTGGGACACATCAGCGAAGATCACTCATATGAGAAAAAGCTTTCTGGATTGAGTCCTAAATCTTTAGGATGAAATTCTGGCCCCACTGAAGAACTGATCTAAATTCTACCTGTGCGTACAAAGCAGTTTCTCTCAAAGCAGGTATTTCTATGAACCTACTTCATTGTTTAAAAGTCTATTTGCATTTTCTAAACTCCACGGAGCAGACTGAAGAGAAGAAATATTTTTAAAATTTAAACTACTGAACTTGAAAAGTTTTCTGGATCTCATGCAAAGGGAAGTTAATATAAATAAAACAAGACTTCAGTACCTCTGAATTTTTTATTATAATAAAACAATTTTCACTGTGTTCACAAACCTGAGGCAAAATATTACTCTCAGTGATGTAAATAGGAATCTTTTCAGTATGCATAAAAGGTACCAGCCAAGTCCTAAATTCATGTTTTTATTAGAGAAAAATGATCAAAAAAGCTGTTTTTAAACATTATTGGGTTAGATAGCAACATCATGCATTTCCATCTGATAATCTAAAGTTATTTCTGAGAGTTCTGTCTCCCATGCTAGCATTGCAGAAGTATCCGCCAAAGGTCCTCAATGTTTTTAATTTAAAAAATGCCTGAAAATGCATTTTACTGAATTTGATGCTGTCACTTCAGGAGCAACAATGTTCATAGTGGGCTGCATTCATGCTTGATCAGTGAGAGATAAGAGTGTAACCAGGGGGAGGTGGAAGACAGGCAGATTTTGGGTCTGAGAGCAACAGGAACAGTATTTCTCCAGGACATGTGCCAGGGAGATGGAAGAGGCGAAGCCTTTTAGGCTAACAGACATTTGAATGAGCAAGGGATTGGACTGTAGACCCGAGCTGAATAGCCTGCTTAGTATCCAGAGAGGGGTTTGACTGCGGCTCTAACAATTTACTAGACCCTTAATTACTCGAATAATTAGTAGGTGATCAATTTGATGAATTTGGTCCATCTGAAGTCAAGGCACTCTACTTTATTTATTTATTTATTTATTAATGGAATTAAACTGTGTTGTGATAGATTTTTCGACTTTGCATTTGTAACTTATAGCATTCCATCTAACATAGAGAGGCAAAAGTTATGTTAAAGCAAATCAAGTATAGCTCTGCCTTCCTTTTCCACTTTTTCAGCTATGGAGAAATATATTGCTAATCAACATGAAATGCAATTTTAACTGCATGAAAAGTACTTTTGCAACTTTAGGCAATTATAGCAAGTCTATTGAAAAAATTTCACTCTTGCGGTACTATCAAAATGCGGTATTTTTCAAATTACACACTGGATACAAACACTGTATTGAACTGACTTTTTCCACTACCTTGGGATGGACTCTTATGTCCTTATCCCTGCTGAATAGGTATTTCTTGAAGAGCAAAGCTATTGACTTCTGAGGTGCTATTTGCAGTATCAAGTTTTAAGAAACTCAAAAACTCATCCTGAAGCTATTTTCTCCCCTTGGTTTCAGACAGTTATTAGACAGAACTGAGAAGGGGCCCAGGATCTTAACACCCAGAACAGCACCCAGAGCTCCCTCAGCTTCTGCCTTTGCTAATTCAGAAAGTATTTCACTCAGCAAAAACTATTTTCCCACTTTTTTCTAAAGTCAGTATGAAAGCATTCACAGGGACCTGGAGATTAAACTTCCTCAGCTGTGATTGTGTGGTCTGAGAAACTGGAGCCTGGGCAGTTTTCAATGCTGAGAGTAGCAGCACAGGCAATGCTGTAGCCT
The DNA here is from genome assembly GCF_009819795.1 of Aythya fuligula. NCBI lineage: Eukaryota > Metazoa > Chordata > Aves > Anseriformes > Anatidae > Aythya > Aythya fuligula. The sequence goes on along the minus strand of NC_045574.1, from coordinate 9,711,568 downwards.
GGAAGAGGTAGAAGGAACCCAATGTTTGCTGTGTTCTGACCCATCAGGATCCAAACTTTCTCTTGCTTTGCCTGCAGAAGTCTCTTGAGTTCCAAAACTGAGGGAACAAAAGCTGATTTTCATCCTCTGGATATATTTCCTGATTTTAAAAAAGCTCATTTCCAATGTGATTAATTTTAAGAATACACTCAACTCCCATTGCATTCGGGGGGGCTAAGAGCATAGTCATGGCTTTCTGGATTAAAAAAAAAAAAAAAAAAAAAAAAAAAGGACTTTACCACTGCCTAAGAGCTGTGATTTACAGTTTTGTTAAACTACAGGATTTCCCACAATCTCACTGCCAATCTCACTCCAAGTTCAATGAGCACCAAATTAGGCAGTGTTTGCATGCAGTGGTGCACACACTGCTCAGTGACTGTACACAAGCTTCTGCTATATTTGCCAGCTATGAATCACACTCCAAAGTGGATACTTGGTTCATCACACTTATTGTGCTGGCAGGTTACTGTTGCTGGAGTAGGGTAGTATTTCTTATAGATGATTAAAATGATGAATGAGTTAGAAGAACCAGAAACTGGACTGGGAGCTGAAGTTCTGTACTCAAAGCTTATGGGATTATATTTATTGGGATGTAACTCATGAAAGACAGGGGCTCTTTGGAGTACACAGGGGGAAGAAGCTCATCTATCTCAGGTGTGAAGGTCCATAAAGCAACACGTAACAAATCACTGGCAGAATTGTTGGTGGACAGATGGGTAACATGCACCAGCCTGCATCCACCATCCACAGAGTGTCTATCCTTAATGGTCTCTGTCTACAAATCTGGTCTTTATTGCTCTTAACGTTATTCATAGAAGAGAGTATGCAAGCTGTGCTGATGTATAATTTAGAGGTTCACAAGTGTAATACACACCTGGCTTGGGTTGCAAAACTATGGCATTTATTCCCAGTATATAAGGAGCGGCACTTGATATCCTTTCAATTAAAGGAATACTTGTACATAGCCCAGAATCTTATTACATAATTCAGGGCTCCTTAATCCTCTCTAAATTCTTTCTTTTTTTTTTTTTTTCCTGTCTTCTTCCAAGAATTGTTTTAGTCTTCTTTCTTATATTTTTTGCTTTAATTTTCAGTTTTATTCATTTTTATTCTAATTAAGCTCTGAAAAGCCTTTCTTCATATTATATTCAGATTGATAATTAGTTTGAAGGCATTCATCAGCCTTCGTTATAGAGGAGTTTTTATAAAAAAAAATAATAAAATATTGCTACCTTCTCACTCCTGAGAAGCCTGTAATCCAACTTCCACAAATAACAAGGAATAAGCTCTTAGTCCTGATTTTATATCTTTTAAGCTTTGGTCTGAGACCACAGAAGATATATAGATTTATATAGTCAAACAGATTTAGATTTATATTAGTCAAACACTGACACACATTTAATGGAAAACAAGGGTAATTCTAATAACATTCACTTAATCTACGACAGTTAATACTGACTTCCTTTCTTCCTTCTATTTCCAGAGTCAAAGATGGGAAATCCAAAAACACAAAAAATTTTCTCCCAGTGTATTAGCGGTAGTGTCAGGTTATTTGACCTTCCCACTATCTCTGGACAGATTTCCCCAAACATAGTAGGACAGGAATAGACCCTTGACAAGAATGCTAAATTAAGTAATCCAGCAGCCTTGCAAGTAGTGTTTCAGATATTTGTTTGTATTTATTTATTACCTTACCAGAGCTCGTTAGAAGACTCTTACCAAGGGCAACACTGAAGCTGTTCATGTCCATGTAGGGAGGCCTATGTGAACACTGATTCAGTGGGGCTGTATAAAGTCCTACAGAGCATTAGTCAATGCCTACCATGTTTTAAATCCCTTTATATGCTGCCATGCACGCAGCTCCAATTGGCTCTCTTATAAGTGAAACTCCTTGCAGACATATAATGAGGATTTGGTATTTTCTTAATAGAAAGTACTAATACTGAAACAGATGGTAGAAGAGGGGGAAAGTATCAAGAGAGATTATTGAGTTTTTATCTTGCAATCTGCCAATAATCGTGAACTGGTGCCCTGGGATGAAGACAATGAAAGAAATCAGAATTAGCAGGTGAGGTCAGGCCTGTGAAAGCAGAGGGGATAAAAGTGCTCCCCCACCCCCCCACACACACTTGACACTTCAGGAATCAATCTATTAGTCAGTTTCTTTAGGGAAAAGCAACAGCAAAAAAAAAATTTGCAATTAATTTTCCTCCTAACAAACTTTATAATAGTCATTAATAGCTATTTATTTTGGCAGTTTGATGAAGAAATAGTCCTTGTTTCATATAGTTCCTGTGGTTACTGCTGAGCACCCAGCAGTGCTCCCCAGCACATGCCCTCCAGATGTGCTGTGCTTCTGCTGCACTGAGCAGCCCAAGCACTGGTTGGCACTGGAGCTCCCTCCCAGCACTTTGGTGTTCTCCCAAGGAAGATGAGGGCCTGTACAAAGAAGGAGGAAGATGGGAGAGGCCACAAGTTTGGACACCAACAGGAGCATCCACTTATCAGTATTAATGAAGGCACGTGACTCATAGGAAGCGTACGAAAAATGAACCTGCAGATTTCATCCTTCCCACTGCTAACACAGAGAGTCAGAGCCTGCTATGACCAGGTAGTAAGAAAAGTAGTTTGAAAATAATTATTGCCTAGCCTCTTGAAGAATCAAGGAATAAGACAGAGAAATATGCTGTGGCCCTGAACATACATTTTATAAAAGCCAAACAATATTCTGGCTTCAAAGGATTTGGAATGTGCTGTAAATCCAGAATAGGGTGTATGCATTTTTCCCTTCGTGAGAAGCAGCTTCTTAAATCCAGTCTGAATGTGAAAAAATGAGTCAAAAATAGGCAGGTTGCTGACTGTTAGAATTAAGGAATTCTGATTCCTATGGATTTGTGTTGCCTGATTAAATAACTCTGCCTGAATTCTACCAAGGTTTCCTGTCATCTGCATATACCACTTTCTGCATGCAGCTACAATCTCCTGAGTTAGATATATTGATATATATAGACCCCTGCAACATTTTCTAGCATAGACAAGCCCCTGGAGTCTGGCACTGCTACACTTATAGAAGAGTCCTGAGCAGCTTGGCTTTACCCAGCCTCTCACAGTTCCCATCAATAGTGATTTCTGAATGCTAGGAACTAAAGCAAACCACAATCCCCTTCTTCCCTCCAATCCCATCAGCCCCAAGCACTGAACAGTCCCCAGACTCACCGGTTAAGGCCCTTATGCAGCAACAGATGTTTCTCCTGGCTGGTGCCTGGTGTCTTCACAGTTTGAAAGCTGTTTTCTCTCAGGTCACAAATTCACCCCATGTGAATTTGCTCAGGAAGTTGTATGTCTGTGTAAAGCTTTTCCAGTATTTTGAATCTTGAAGTGTTTATAATGCTGCTGGCTGCTGTAGATTCTCTGGTGTTTAATAAGCTGCAAACTCCCACTTTTCTCAATTTTTTTTTTTTTTTTTTTTTTTTTTTTTTTTTTTTTCCCCAGAGAAAACTGAAATGAAACAATGGGAATTCTTAGAAGTGAACACAGAAGGACAGATGTACATGTGTAAACCTCCCACCCACCCCCCAAAGTGAGGATTTCCTCAGGGAACCAGGCTCAAAATGAGAGAAAACATCCTTAAGAAAACCCCCAGTGTTTTACATATCTACAAGAGACTGCAGTGCCTTGACTACAAAATGGTTGTCTACCTCAAAAGCCAAAGGATTCCTTAGAGATTGAAAGGTATAACATACAGTGAAGGAATTTGTAGTAGTTATCTGGCTCAATACAACATTCAAGCATTTTTTGGCAGAATGAGCTTTTCTATTTCTGCTCTAAAAGCCATCCAAGAGCAGAACAATCCTTTAGCAAATGTCAGCTGCAAAAATATATATTCTGTTTTTTATTAAGCTAGTCTGTGCTAATCTGTTTTAGACACTGGTTTCAAATTCTTTAGCCAGAGTCTTTTTTGTTGTTGAGAATGGGGTGATTTGACATGCCAGGTGCAGAAGTGTCTTTTGCATACTCAGACATAGTCTGAATCTCTGCCAGCACTCAAAGAAGGTCCTGCTGAGACCGTGCTACAGAAAACTGCTTCTGAAGCTGGAGAGCTTCTCTTCCACAGCTCGTACAGATGGTTAGGGCTCATCTACTTGACTTGTCAGCACTAGGTACTGTCAGTTGTGCACTCACCTGGAGTTTCCCAAGGATCAGTAAAGCCTGATTGACTACCTGGCTCATGATTCAGAATAGAAGGAAAATTCTTGACAATGTTACCCAACTACCCTCTCATTCCCTTATTTTGATGTGTGTGCATTTTTTTAGGGAAAGGGGTTTTCATGCCAACAGGCACAGTTGGCAGCAGGCTGGAAGCCTCCTCTGCACAGTGCTGGCAGCGGATTAGCTGAAGATCACAGCCTCCACCGAGCCAAGGAGGAGTTCAAAGAGACAAGGACTGCACTCCCTGGGAAGCTGGTGTAGATAAAAAGATGAGGGGCCATGTAGTGTTTGTAGTTTAATAATTTAATTCAGGAGATCTTAGAAAAGTTTGTGATGTTTCTTTGTCCAATCCAAGCAGGTTGATAATGGGACATGCCTGGCATTCCCTCCTTAAGTGGCCCATTTGCCCTCTGTGTGAGACTGGGCAAACCATGAGGGACAAGACTTTTGTGCAGTTCTGAGGTTTGACATCTGTGGCTCTTCATATAGATCAGAGTTTGGCATATTGAAACAATTGGCAGCCTAATAAACCTTACCTACTGTGAACATGCTAGACTTTACTAGGAGATTCACAGAAATAGCTATATGGTTTGTCTCACAACTTAATACACGAAACAGCCATTACAGCCATTCTAAGCAGTCAATACTGAGAATTTTTTTCCCCAAGATGTCAGCTCAGAGCAATAATTTTGGAAATAAATGTAAACAATTCTTAGCTTCTGTCAGATTAAAGTGGTTTACACTGTGATACCAAGCATATCTCAAACGCACCAAAAAAAGCCAACTGTAATAGTCTAACTAACTATAATTACTTATATTTTGCAAAATCAGAGATGTTACATCACATCTAAAAAAAGGAAAGCTCATCCTTTTGCTGGCTGCAGTATTCCCTGAGTACTGTTTGTTAGAGACTGAACAAAGGCTTCAGGCATGAAGCAAACAGCCAAGAACAGACCTATCTAAATTACGGTACTTTTGAAAAACAAAACAAAACAAGAAACCCCAATAAAATCCAATCCCAATTTTATTAAAATACTTATTTGCATAAAATTTTCATTTCACCTTTAATGCCTATAATTGGAAGACCATGACATATTGCCAAGGCCAGTGTATATCTCCAGAGTTTGCATGCCATGCAGAATGAGATGCACTATTAGGTAGGGCCACCAGGCTTGTGTTGTATTCTTCATCTGTGACACGTTAATAGCATATGTCTAGTTAAGAAGTATTGCTCTGTATATGCGAGTTGTAGTCCAACTACAGCAGGGAATTCTGCATATAAAACAATTTGGAAATTTCATATTTTTGGTAATGATTATTGCTTATTTTAGAATGGAGAAGCAGCACGTCAATGTGTTTGTTTATCCAAGGTGTGTGTAAGCACCTTGTGCAGGGATGGTTAACCTGTGAATGATTCACAGTTTCCCAGTAGATCAAGAACAGAGGCTGTATTTGTTGTTGTTGTTGTCACCTGTTGCTACATGTCCACAGTATCAGGAAAGTATGCTGATTAGTGGGTTTTCAGAAGAGCCAGAATCTGGCACCCAGTGCATTTCATAGAGAAACCCAAGATGGAAGGAACAGACAAGGATAATTGAGTCCAACTCCTATTTCCCAGTTTCAGTGGGAATTTCCTACTCTGCTAGTAGCCATTCTCTGTCCATCACAGTATATGTATCTTTAGTTACCTAAAAGTCCTTCTGTCTCTCCGTTCTGTTCTTTCTTCAAAGTCAGTCATTTTTCATGTCTAGAGACTAAATAGAGAGATTTGGACTTTATATTACAAGCACCCAACAGTCAAATACATGAAAGAATGGAAGTCCCATACAAAATTACTTGACACGCACAGATTTTCAAAGATTTTGATTTTAGGGCATTTCCAAAATCCCACGGTTACATACATTGGGTTTTAATTTATATTATTTTCTCCTACATAAATCAGGAATAATGCCACTAGGGTCAGTGGAACAGCAAGGATTTAGAACCGTCCTTAAAATAATACATATTGAAAGGTTGCATGGAAGCACATTCTTGAGTGCAAATGTAACAAGAATTTGGTACAAACCCTTACATAAAACACTCCTTGAGAATCAAACTATTCAGATTACTTCTGCGTCTACTTTTCTAAAGCTTTGCCTATCAAGCTATATTGGAAATGGCTAGATTGATTAGAAGTCTTGGCAGACATCAGCAGTATATTGTTGAAGGTCTTTTGGAGATCAGCTCATTTTCAGTAATCTTTTCTTTCTCCATGGACCTGAAGGGTCTAGGTTCCATGATATTAAGTAAAGCTAGTGCTTTAAAATAGCTCTTTAAATGTAGTTAATGTCTTATTCCCCAGAAGTTTATGCAAGAAAGTAAAGTAAAAAGATGAAGACAGTCAAGAATTTTCAATGAGAATGGTGGTTTAGCAACCATCATTTCCTGTGAGAAAATATAATTTTCATCAAAAATTTGATGCATCTGGCATCTGACTCTTCTCCAGGAAAAGGGAAAAAACAGAAGCCAAAATCCCCATTTGATGTCTCTTTAAAGAGTTTTTTTTTTTTTTTTTTTTTTTTTTTTTTTTTTTTTTTCCTATGTAAAATTGGAGAGAATTCTGTTTGTTTGGGAAAGGGTTGTTTTGAGTTTTGTTTTTGTGGTTGGTTGTTTTCAATCCCACATTAAAAATGAGATAAAAATTATGTTTTCTGGCCATCACTACTGGCTGACTTCCGTATGTATCTTATTTATTTTATGATTCTACATTCTTTCTTTTATTGCCAATATAGACACTTCCATTACTATTGAATACAAACTAAATGAAAATCTGTGGTCCATTGTACATTCCCTTTTCATTGCCTAGGAAACCATGAAAGATTAGCAAGGCAAACTTGTGAAGACACATAATATCCATCATCTGTATGGCTGTGTGAAACTTTATCTCAGGTATTAATGCTTCTATGACAGTAAGACAGTGGATTTTTATATCCAAAGCAAAAGGATGTCAGTAAATCCCTTCTGAAACTGCAAAAGTGAATAGTTCAGGTGATGTGGCCTTGGATCTGGTCTTCATTCCCAGCCTTGCCCCTACTGTGTTAGCCATAGCAAGCCACTGCAACATCCTGTAAGTAATATTATCCTAGGCTTCTTTTTAGATAAAACTTTATTCTAAGGGCTATCTGCTGTCCTGTGCCTGCTTTCCCCTAGGGCATGCAGATTCTAATTACAACTGAGGTGTCCAGACAGTGCTGCAATATCTGAATGTAATGAAGCACCATGCAAAACCAAACATATTTTTTTCCTCTTCATTTCCTTAAAACCTTCCTCTTCTCTGTAGACATCATCTCACCTAAAGTACAGCCCATCTGACTCAACACAGCCTTCCAAGTCTTGTTGAACTCCTGAAGCCTCTGCCTTTGTTGTACAGAGGACTGGACCAAGCAGGGGTATGTCCTAGAATAGCATTTCTTCTGCCTTGTCTTACACCTGTCTACATTGAAACATGCCATGGGAGCCATTAAAATCTCATAAGTTGCAGTATCTCCTTTTTAAAGTATAAGAATATGTTACAATTACTGCAAATGCCTAAGGCAATGAATCCCAAGCTTTTAGCAGCACCCATTGTATGTATGTTTTACAGTCCTTTTTTGCAAACCAAATATTTGACGGAATTATAGTTCTGGCATCATGAAAGGGAATGGTTATCTGTTACTTTTTCAGTGTTTCCCAGCCTGGGGCATCTGTCTGCAGATGACAGCAATAACACAAAGAACTCTTATCCCAGTAACCTGAAGTGCTCTGGATCTCAGACACATTACAGATTTACATTTACACTTTGTTGGTACCCCGATGAAAAGAACTGCAAACTCATCATTATAAAGAGATATGCAAATCCCTCTTTTGTTTTCAAAGAAACCATTTAATTGTCTATTTTTCATCCTCAGATTTTTCCCAGCAGTTTCATTAGCTGACATGACAAAATGCCAGCTCATTTCATATTTAAATATAGGACCAATTTGAAATAATATATCTTTACTTTGGGAGCAAATTCATCTGTTATTATTCTATGAATAATATCCAAAAGAAAGAACTTAAGCCCTTTTCTCCTATTTGCATTATACCGTAGAAATGCAGGGTAAGTTGACAGACAATTTGTAATTTCTGTAATAAAATAAGGTGCTTTTAGTTGTTTTCTTTTTTTATTTTCTGCAACTGTAAATGTTTAAAAACAAACAATTATCAGAAAAATTGAAAGAATCCTATAAAAACTAGCAGCAACATTTTCTCCAAGCACCCACATTGACTGCCTATTTTAATGCTCTGTGTGAATAGTAGACATGTCTTAAACCTTACATTTTGATCCTCAACCTTCTACTGAGAGAGAGATAGGTATACATATGTATCTTCCTCATTCTCCTTTTCTTCTTAACCAAAAAGCCTTTTCAGAGTTCCTTGTTATAATATGCATCCAAAATAACCGGGCCATCATTCTGGCACTCATGTTTGTCCATGAAAGTGACTAGAGCTTCCAAAAACAGTTCTACCTGCTGTCTCCACGCAGTGGGCTTGCTAGTACTGGAGCTTGGAAGTGAATGTTGGTGAGTGGCTCCCCACCAAGGTGGCTGTGTGAGTGACAATACACCATTGTCCAAGGCAGCCTGCAGCACCCAACAGCTGTTTATAGATCCCTGGGTCCTTCCTGACTCACGAAGAATCAGTGGGAGCCCTGCTAGGTTTCTGAGAGGTTTTGGATCCTCCATTGTTGGAAGAGTTTAATTCACTCCTCCCGACATTTTTTTTTTGTCTTTAACATCTGCAAATATAGGGGGTGTGGAGCATTGTGCTTCTCCCTGCAGAATCCCTGTCCCTTCCTAAGTGCCGATTTTACTGCCTTTTAATGTAAGTCTCCCTCTTTCATGCATGCACAAAAAGGAAAAAAGAAATGTAATTACATACATTGCTATTGATATTTCCATTGAAGTGGTGGATTTTTTTGCTAATAATAGACAATAAATGAACACAGTAACAATGGATCCCATCTGAACTCTCACTTACACCAAATTGATAAAAGCAAATTCCAATTTCTTTGCTATTTTTATCAGATACTTTCAGTGTAAGTGACTCATACGGTGGATAATGGTTTCCAATCCCTGCTGCAAGATTAATGCCTTAGTGAAGTCCATGAATTTACAGAGAACATATTTGTAAGGTTTGAAGCTTGGTTTTGTTCTTAAGAGGGGACACAGAGAGGTACATCTTCTAGGTTCATTCACAGTTCTACTCTTACACAAGTACCTAATGATTTATGTCAAAAGAATTAGAGGAACATGCAGGCAGGAAGCCTATGTACTCTCTGTCTTACTAAGACAATTCATCCTGAGACAAAAAATCTGTAAAATGGTCTGTGGAGTTACTTAAACCCAGCTTTAAGCACTTTGAATAATAGAGTGAGGGGCTCTGTGTGATAACACTGCCATTTCTTAAAACAAAAGAAAGCAAAACAAAACAAAAAAGTTTTCCAGCCCTGGCCTACAACTTACAGTCTGTGAAAGTCCACAAAAACCCATGGAGTTCCTTCTAAAAGGAGCAGAGTGCATTCATGATCCTTCTACATTTCCTTCTAGGCTAAGCAGGTTTTTCCAGGAAAACACAAGTCAAGCAGATATATAACAGGTAGGAGATGTTGCTTTCATTCTGAAAAATCACACTCTAGATACTGCTAAGCTGGTTCACCCGGGAGTTGAAGATGAAAATTTTCTGCGGAAAGTGAAATAATTCCTTTTTACCCCCACCAGAACATGTTGACTCATTGAAATAGGAACATTTTCCAAGTTCAGTTTAACATTTCTAATGAAAACATGAGAGAGAAGGAACTTACATAAGACACAGAAACCCTGAGGTCATATCCCGCCCTGCCTTATTATGTCCAGATAAATGTCCTAATTGCAGAGCTATGGGTAACTGGGGCAGATCTCACTTTCTTTTCTGAAAAATTTCAAAAGATCTGAGTTTCATTCTCTTGGAGAACAAAAAAGTCTGTTTCAGAACTCCTGATATTTTACAAAATACATATTCCCAGACAGGTATAATGCCTGAAATCAGTGAGTTTCAATTTTTACTTCAAGGAGGACTTTAGAATATCAACCACCTCACATAACCTCCTCAGTTGCAGACATACAACAGCAACACCCCAGCCTCACGCACATCTGCCCACTACGGTCCATTTTTTGTAGGAACTGTGCTATAAATATCTTTCCAGAGTAGTTTAGCCTATGGTTGAGTGCCAGCTACGAAAACTGCAAAAAATTCTTATTTCAGCCGTAACATCACAGGCAATAAAATCTGGGGAGAAATCTAATGGGATATAGCATGTGCAATGCAGTAAAAAGACAGTGGCTGCAGCAGTGTGGCAACAAACCTAGGTAGGTGACTGGAAGGCTTCAAGGCAAAGCCCTGCCTTTGTGAGAGGCAGTTAGATGGCATGTAGTTTTGCACAGCCGAATATCATTCCTGCCTATTCTATGCTACATTAAGTTTTGCTTTAGCAAGTCACTGAAGAACACACTTCAGACCAATCATACAATCACATGCTTCCTTGAATGAAAGCCAGACCTTCTGTGACCTAGGAGTTTTGTACCTGGAAGACTTATTTTCTATCCATAAATGGTATTAATTTTTTGCAGTCTTGAATGTTTTAATTGTTCTCTTTTGCTTTTGTTGTGCCCTTAATTCCAAGCAAAGCATTTCCTGTTGTCATTACCACAAGCACCTTTCACGATGCACTTAACCTTGGGCACATATCACTGTCAAAAAAAAGGTATTTCAGTAAAACTGCATTGTCAGTAAAACAAGCACTGCTATTTTCATAAATATCTGCACCATGATATTTCTGACAAGGACTGACAACAATTCCACTCACTGACAGTCCATAGCAGAATAATATAATTTTATAGGAATGATGAGGAGTAACATTATTTCACTGTTTGACCCAAATTATTTGGTATTTGACCAGATATCTTCCTTCAGTATAGCTTTTATTTCTGTGAGGGAAGGGAACTCTTTTGGGATTGGCATGCACTGAAGTTCATAACTCATCAAAGATAATGTAATCATGGTGTTGTATTAATTGATCTTATTCAAAATGACTGCTGCATGTCATGCAGGCTGTCCCTTAGCTAAAGCAGACAGTAGGATACTCCTTGATATATTATTTAGGGCAGGAGAATTCACTTCTGACAATGCAAGTTTTTATTCTACCCAAGTTTCAGAAGCTCTTGTTTGGGAGATATTCAACAATAAGGCAAAGCTCTGATCTCCTTTGTCATGAATGATGGAAGAAATCTTAGATTTATTGCCTAAAATTTCCACTTTATTAAGCTGTCAAGTTTTGCTTGCTGGCCTACTACAGAGTGAAATACTAAATTTGATTTAAAGGTCAGAGGAGATGTGTGGCACCTACAATCTGCCTTTGAATTGTTTTTGTAACACTAAATAGAGTTTACAAGGAGAGAAAATTGGAACTGGTCAGCATAAGTCATTCCAATCACAGTGTCTTTGAAAAGACAGCCCTACTTTTAACTACACTAAAGGAGATAAAGGAAATGGATACATTAGTGTGTTGCTCTGGGATTTATGAAACTCCGAGCAGAATTCTGTGACTGTAATTGTAACAGCTAAGTAAAGGAAAGGCATCAGGAAAATGGTTCAGGTTTTACTATTAATGCAGTAACCACAATTATAAAACAAACAAACAAACAAACAAACAAATTTGTGGAGATGTTTTAATCTGAATTTACTAGAGGTTTAAATAAACTTGCAACAATAAACTCTGACCACTCTCCCAACAGACCTTATTATTATCTCTGCTTCTCTACATCGTTTAATTCACAAGCCAAATAGGGCCCCAGAAGAAATTACTTTATTTTAAAATGATTTTACCACTGATGCTAAATAGATTATCATGTTAATTAAATATATGAAGTATAACAAGGGCTGAGATATACATTTGTGGAAGAAGGAAACTTAATTTAATGTCCACATTTTATATATAAAACTCTTGAAATATAAGAACTCCTAATATCCCTGTTTACCTCTTAGTACAGTCCTTTATCATGAACATTTCATTAGTCACATAGATAAAAGAAAACAATTACAAACTAGCTGTTAAATCTATATGAGACACTGCTAGGTAACAAAATTTGGTATTATACTAAGTGGAAATTTGTGTTTCAGAAAAAAAAGAGAGGCAATTTCCTTCTGCCTCGTTAAAGGAAATAGAAGTTCACTCATAATCACTATCTAATTCCCTAAAGGTGTCAGACTTCGTTTTCTGATTTTCTTGTTTGGAAATGTAGAAGAGCATATCTCTTGCCTTGATTAAGAATCCTGAAAAAGAACTAAACCTTCAAGGACTTATTCTGTTACATTGCTCCTCTGCAGATAGAAAAAGAACAATGGCAACACTGAAACAAACGAGAATATTGACATTCAGCTGAGAAAGGATCAAGGAAGAAAATTTGTCCTAAACTTGCCAATGCTACCTCCTGATAGAGGCAGTGAAACACAAAACAACTTGGGTTTGCTGCCTGGGAGCACATTGCTCAGATTTGGCATAATCCAAGATCAGAGTAAGCAGAAACACACTAAGGGTGCTCTCTGTGTTTTTATCTGACAGTTGCCATTTGGGCTGTGTAAAACTTCATTTTGGAAAGCTCACACTTCTCCTCTCCCCAACTGTTTTACACAACTTTCAGCAAAAATGTCTGTAACTATACCTAGCAGTACAAACATTTTAGCTTCTGTACTCGAAGTGCTGGTAAATTCGAACATGACTGCAACACGGTATATTTTGGGACATGTTGGGAATAAGACGATGTAAAATTAGGAAATGGTCACTATTTAAAGATGTCCTGAACCCATCAATAAGTCACTGATCAAAGGATTGCACAAATTTTAGCCAACCTTGGCAACTTTAGTTTGCAGTAGAAATAAACAAAAATTAATGTCTCTGAGCTGGGGGGAGAGAAGTAACGAAGCAGAAGTAGGTACCATTTCTAAGTCTTTGTAATAACGAGTCTGACATGCCATTATGTTGGTTTTAGAAAAGGAACTCACATAAAGTAAAGTAGGTTAGAACTGAAGAACAGCACCAAAACAAGAGCCCATAACAGCGAAGCCTGGATTTGGATGCTCGTTCTGGAATGGCACAAGAGAACCTTTGGTGTTTGCTCTTTGTTTGCTGCCAAGATCTCTCTGATACCTCTCAAAATTGAGGCCAATTTCTCTGCTGGAATCAAAGATATAATGTCACAGAAATGCTTCCCAGAAGTCTGTCTAAAGTGCCAAGCTAAACACATGCTAATCATCCGTCAGATTTCATTTCTTATACAGAGGTGGATTCTGCTAAAAGGTGTGAGTTTAGGAGTGTCCTATAGGCTAAACAGTGATGGAGGGATTGCTTTTCAAACAGAGAGGGATTTTTTGATAAATGGGGCTGGTGGGGTCTGGACTTTAAACAGTAAAGTGGTTGCATGCCAAGTATGGCAAATTGCTGAGGAAGACAAAAATTATAAGTATATCCTTTTGGTTCATCACTCAATCCCTTAGGACTGCCCCTAAAGCAGTAAATTCTGCATATAATACATAGAAGTTCTACAAGCATTTGAAAGATACTGAGTGCCCTCAACTTCTATTGATTACAGTTCTGCATCTTTGCAGAATATAAATGATGAATTGCTTGATTCAGTAGCTCTAAACAAAAGAAGAGCCTAGATGGAAAATGTTTAGAAGAACCCATTTAATAAGCTAGCACAGAAAAGATGTCAAAGCTTTCTTCATACAAATACTTTCAGCAGCAATCACAGAAGCATATCCATGGATTTATGAACTCTCATTATTTTGATGTATTGCTGCATTTCTGCCTAAAAATAAAATGAAATGTGTTAAGTTTGGCCTGAGATGAAATACTGAGTTTCCCATACTAAAATGTTTCAATTATTCATACTGAAAGATCAGGAAACTAGCAAGGAGATAAACATTGTTGTTCATATACTGATAAAGTGTGCCAACTGTTAGAAACATGTGTTTCTATTTCAGAATAATCTAATTAACATTAGCAGGAGTGTCAAGTCATTAACATATTCTTCTGAACAAAGTTATCAGGCTCTGATTTAAAATTCACTTTCACTCAATTAAATGTATAGCTAATTTTGCCATCATTCAAGTAATACTCTCTTTTTTTTTTTTTTTTTTTAAAAAAAAAAAAAAAAAAAGGAAAAGGAAGAGAGAAAGAAAAAGAAAATCATACATCATACACCTGTTACTGTAGACTTCAAATTTCTATATTAAAATGTCATTTTCAGGAGTTCTGGCCTGAAGTTTTGATTCATAGCTATCTCCACATAAGAGTGAGCACACGCAAATCAGAATGGTGTTAGAGAGAAACCTGAGAGCACACTTGAGATACATACTTCAGAAATATCTTCACAGGAAATAACTCAATAACTAAGATTAAACAAGTTGGGGTCTGGTTTAAAGTAACCTTGGTTATATCTCTCTCTCTCTTTTTTTTTTTTTTTTTCCTTTTATTTTTTTATCTCTGTTTTCCAGTTTATCATTAAACTTTGTGAGAAGGCTCCTTTCATTTTAATGGAGTCACAGAAATTTTAGAAGCAAGATGTGGTTATCGCTGCTGAAATTAAACCAAGGAAAGAGAAGATCTAGTTAGTAGTCAAATAAGCACTATTTATACTAGAAGACAATATTTTTCAAAACCTTTGAAGACTGATATTCTCACAGCATGAAGGACAACAACAATGTTGTGAGGTAACTACAACTAAGGATTAGTAAGCAAACTTCAATGATCAGCAATCCAAAGTGGTTGGAAAAAACATTTACCTGTCTATCTCTATTTATTTATTATCGATTATCATTAATTGCAAAGCCTCTGACTACTGCAATATCTGACTGATCATTTTTCATTTTTCAGGAAGATCATTAGCATATTCATCTGGATACTGCAAACACTTTCAAGTATCATAACTCAGCTGCCATACAGATTATCTAATTATACAGCATTCACCTATAAAGAAAAATAACTCAGATATGAGAACTATACTAATAAAGGCAACAATTCACAGTCTGATTGGAACTTTATTTATAATTTGCAGAGACGGAAGTAAAAACATACTCAAACCTTTGGAAATTCAAAAACAAAGCCCCTTGCAAACAGCACCTTCAATTCAAGATAGCAATGCTCAATCTGCCACCTGTGTTTTGGTACATAAAATGATCAGACTGTGATTTTTCTTTGAACCTGAGTATTGATGTTTCTTTAAGTTGGGGTTTGTACAGAGCTTTTATGATAGTATCTCAAGAAAAAAAAAAAAAAAAAAACAACAATGGGGTAATGGGAATGTCTTCAGTTATCTCATAAATACCGTTGATCAGTTCTAGTTGTCAGTGAGGGATGACATGATTTGCGAGCCAATTCCCACACAGAGGTTGGAATTGGGGGCCACTGTGCAGAATGGAGATACTCAAAAATTGTACTCAAGTTTTTTTTTGAAGCTGCTCGGTGCCCTGATTATTTATACAGCAGCTACAGTACTGTTATGGTTTTCTTTACTTTCATCTATAATGCTGAAGTATGTCAACACATCCCGTAATAGTACTTTCAGCACCCTGAAAGCACTCCCTGCTGGAAACCTGCAGCTTTTTGTTTCATCCTCATGCTTGGATGGATGCTCAGATAACTTTATGGTCATCTTGCATGTTACTTGGCTTTCTGATGAGACCTCTTAAACCATGCAATGGCATCAGGATTCAAATTCAAACTCTCCTTTTCCAAAAGTATATTCTAAACTGAATCAACCATTAGTGGGGCAACATTTGAAAAAGAGGATGGTTTGTACAATTGATGGAGCTCACCCCCTGTATCCTCACTAGTTTGTTTCATCTAAAAAAGTCCATTATATATAATATCATATACTTTTGCTGAAAGTTTAATAAGAAGTTACTTCTATGAAGCTCAGTTAGAATAGCAACAGTAAAACAGAAAGATCCCTATCAAACTACTGAAGCAATGAAATATATATCAGAGTCCCAAATGACCTTCATAAATCCTTGTTCACCAACAGTGATATTTGTTAACAGCAAAATTAACTTTTATTACTTTCTTTCTCTGACTTGTGTTTGCCAGCACTCATTTTTGAAACTCCTCAGATCAAGGAGAACAGATAAATTAGATTAAATTAATTTCAGTGGCCAAGATGTGAAGACACAAACATAACTCTGAGGTTTATATTAAGCCATGATTTGAAGAACTTCATATAATGTACTATACACTGGAGGCTAATGGAGAGAAAGAAAAGGAAAAGAGCTGCTCTATCTGATGTTTGTACAACATCTTCTGGATGCTGTATACATAAAGAGCTACCTCCCAACCTGATACGCAGCATATAGTACTCTGCATGGGGGGGGGAGAAAAAAAAAAGCCTAAATAAAATCCAGTCTTTCACTGATGAAGTGGCAATAGGACCATGCTCTGAGTAAATACTATGGACAAGTTTTCAAAATAGAGACAAAGATGAGACTCTGAGGCGCCAAAACAGCAGCAGGCACAGTCTTCTCTTGATTCAGATGAGAGTAAAAAATGTCAGATGCAAAAAAGTGTTTATTATTTCAAACAGGAGGGGAAATAAAGTGTGAAGGTCATGCAGGTGACAACAGTAACAGATAATCATTTTTGGAATCTTTTTTACTGGTTACCTCAATAGCCACAGCCATGAGACTGTTGAACCTTGAGTACAGAACTGATGGGCAGGCCATGGAAAGGCCAGAGAGATGCAACAGGTGATCTGAGCTGATCTCTTGTGGTGGGGGTGGGGATCAGTACTTCCCACAGGACCTGAGGGTCAAGAATGAAGCGTGTCCCCCGTCCAATCACTTTATTGCTTCCTCTTTTCCCATCACTCATGGATCCCTGCAACCTTTTCTGCTCCAGCCTTTCTCTGGGGGTACCTGAAGGGCCAGGAAATGCAGGGAGGGAGAATGGTGTGTAGACACACCTGGACAGCTTGACACACCACGGGGTAGGATCATGACACTTTTTATAATGGTACTGTTGCTGACTACTGGGCATACCTGTGATGTTATCATGACACCAGTATTGAACCCCTGCAAGGCACTCATCTAAGTGAGAGCTATAGTGTCTTCTGAGTCCTGCAAAGGTTACCATGGGAAAGAGCCTCAACTAGGCTAGTTTACTTGTTTCCTGTTGTTCATACTGGTGTCTCTGTCTCAGTGCCAAGGAGATAGACTTTAATACAGCACCACTGAACACTAACCTTGGCCCTCACTGTGAAAAAATTGCTAAGTGATATATAACAGGGAAATATGATTCATTTTTATCCCATCAAGATTGTATACAGGCAACAGGCAATATGTTTTTTAACATACTGCCTTTATACTGAAGCTTTCCTTGACATGTTTGTGCTGTTTATGAAGAGGAGAGGTTAGGATCCTTGGCAGAAATGTAAATTGCTTTAATATTTTCTTAACAATTCTTTGGCTTGAATTTATGTGAGAAACCAGATGTGAGGATTTATGAAGGACACTTGTGACAGGTCTGCTCTGCAAAAACTGAAGAGCAAAAATCAATAAATAGCATTAAAATAAATAAATAAAGACAAAATAAAAGTTGAAAGTATCTCAAAACCACTCTGCTCCATCTGTAAGCAAGTTCCTAGAAATGCACAAATATCTTCTAGCGCTCTGCCTGTGCATTAATCAAATTATTTGAAATGAGACAAGAGACCAATCTGAAGTGCAAAAGAAACTAAAGAGATAAAATTAATCTTGCTCCAACTTGACTTTCTATGATTTTGCAGCTGCTCCAGTATTTTGTAAAGTTCCTGAGGTTTATCTAGTGAAAATAACTATGAAGTACCCATGGGTAAATGTCAATGCTTTAGTGTAGATTGGCATGAGGCCTTACCCGGCTCTCCCTCTGATGATGTAAATCCTGTATGGGGTCTTGCTTTGGTCCAGTGAAGGGGAAAATCACTATAGCCTGACCTGGAGATGTGTTTGCTTGGTTTGCCAAGAATGCAAGTGTGCAAAATTTCTTAAAGAAGCTTGTTCCTAAAACATAACCTCTCAATGTGCAAAAGCAAATTATCTGTGAGTCCTTAATTTTACTGATGGGTGACTTTTGGCATGGGACATGTGGCCTTTGAAAGCAGAGGGTTATTTTTAAAAAAGTTAATACCCATATATATACATGTGTATGGGTATATATATATATATATATATATATGCATAATATATTTATAATATATGTATATATTTGAGAATCTCTATCTACAGATAAGGAAAAATAAATAAAATCTTGCCTCATGGAGAAAATAAAAAAATGGCAGAGCTAGGAGAAACATTATTTCATGGATATCAGAAACCTTAGTCTAAAATGACTGTTGCATGAAAATATTTTTACTATACCAGAGCAGGGTGCCCAGGGAGCTAGCTCAAGGCTCCCTGTAGCTTTTTCCCAGGTCCAAGAGACTGGTATTTCTAGAATTCCCAGTTCAGACTAACGTATTGTTCTTACTCCAAAACTTTGGTGCTTGTCTTTCAGTTTCAATTGAGAAGAGCCCAGTGCTGCAGTCCCTGTCCTGGATCCCGGGCACAGAGCTTTGATCAGCTTTATATTTCACTGTGAAGCTTTGTGGTAATGTCAGACCCAGAGATGTTCTCAAATGTGAAATATTAGAGCCAGACAATAGTTGTTTGGAAGACAGAAATATGTGCTCTATGCCGAGACTGCAAAACAGCAGCTGCACTTTTAATTAAAACTTATGTCCTATATATCTTTGTATGTTTGAGTGTTTCTTTGTTTTTAATGAATTTTTTAGATAAAGGGAGCTTTTTTAATTATACTTCTGCCTCCTGGTGCACGCCTTCCTTATTCATTTTTGCTATCATAGCTTTTTTTCAATTTACGTTAACAGATTAGGCCATATCAGAGCTTCTGAGTATATTAAAGGTGACGGCAGCAAAACACAGCTCTGTTTCTTGATCTATTCAGTAAGAGTCTCTTTAGTCACCCTTCTTTGTGCCCCTCCCCACCACACACACTGTAATTACTGTGACATATACGGATCTTAAGCATATTTGACAAAGTGTAATGAATGAAGTCTCAACGATCATCAAGAAAATGCCTCAACATTTGCTTAAATTAACATTGCCATCATTCTGGGGATCTGTAGGTTAAAGTTTGGGATTTTTAATTTGGGTGATTTGACTGTAACAGCAATTCCTGAATAGCTGTTGTTCCAATGGATTTCCTCACACAGAACAGTTTGAACTTTGGAAGAGCTGAACTTGTGTCCAACAAAAGTCAGGGGAGATTCTTTTTGGCTGCTTGAAATCAAAACCTTAGATCTTTCCAAATGGGCAAACATGAGGAACAAGGAAACTAAAGGAAAACTCTAGTGGGAGCTGGAGATAAAGCAGATGGAAGCCAAAAGCTTTAAAGTGAAAGAAAATAATTAACCAGGAGAAGAAAGAGTTGAATCTAATGTGAAGTAAAATTGAAATTAAGAAGCAAATCACAAAAGAATTGAGAAAGATAGCATTAAACACAATACATGGATGATGGCCTAGGTCTCCAGATATGGGACTTTGTATTCACTGTTTGGATGATACATGAAAGAGAATTCCTTGCCATTAGCTCGATAACACAACAAGAGGTGATAGGAATTTGTCTGCTTGACAATTAATAAATAGATTCAAGGAAACAACTGAACTATATTGAAATGCTGACAGCTAATTTTTGTGATGTTTTCTATCTTGCTTGCTTTTTCTTGCCTATGCAGACAACTTCTTTAGTTTTCTTTTTACAGGCTAAGACAAAAAACAAATCTTCCTTCCTATGTAGAAAACAGAACAATTTTAGTAATTATGTCCCTTGAAAAACAGGAAAATTTAATTTAATTTGGTTCCAGAGAACTAGGCAAGAAAAAGGATAATTGGGATGAAGTAGACTTAGTTCTGATTTCCCAGTCTTGAGAGATTTTTTTCTTTTTTTCTCTTCTGTCAAGACTCAATATCTTACAAGCTGCTTGCTACAATTTTATTCTTCATGCGAAATAATTGCTGAGCATAAACTGTGTTTATATCAATCATTGTAGAAATGTAAACAAAATAGAAGCAGTAGAATTATGAATGAAGACTTGATTAAGAAGTGACAGCAAAGATTTGTGATAATGAAGGGATGAATAGCACTTGTTTGGTTATGTGCCAGTTACTTGCAATTAATTTTGCTAGCTAGCGAGCAGGACACCTGCTGGCTTGCAGTCAGAGTGGGCATTTTCTACTCATGTTGGTATGCATCTATCGATTTTTCTGTACTAAGACATTTGTAATTATTTATGATTATGGGCTGGAATAACAAAAGCACAGAAGGCCTAACAGCCCTGACAGTAGTTCCTGTTGAATTTAGGTGCTCTAATCATAAACTGTTCTTTCCAGACCTTAGAGCCCTGGCTTTTCACCACAGGTGCTCCTGCCTGCCTGCTGACAGGTATGCCCAGAGCCCCCACTTCATGGGGCTGACAGAGCAAGTTCTCAATTCACAAAGTAGTTGGAGGGTGTTCATCTTTCATAAACAGATAACGGGGCACCCTAGATTGATCTAGCAAAAGAAATCTACACCTTGCAGATGTGAAATGAACGCTAAACCTTATTATATAGTACCAGTCAACGGGAACGATCCTTTGACTCATAGGAACATTGTCCAATGCGTCAGCTGCTTGCAGCTTGGACACAAGCCTGGGGAGCAGGCACTGTGCCCTGGGTGCACTGACCTTATCACAGAAAGGTCAGATTCTTAGCATTCTTAGGGTGAAAATAAGTGTCACAAAAATGCCATAGCACAGGGTAGTCACTTGAAAAGGGGCCGATATGGGTCCTGGATCCTGCTCAGTAAAATGGTTAGCCAGGACCAAGAAGCCTGGCTTTTCTTCCTAGTGAACCCATTTGCACATAAAAACAGTTTTCCATGGTGAATTCACGAGTTTTCATTTATAGAGATGGATTAACTGAAATGGATAAGAAGAGAAAATGTCGTATAATTTATTTTTTCTTTTTTCTTAAAATCATGCAGCAGAGTGACAGACCAGGACAGCATGCCTGTGGTGTAATGATACTCTAGTCTCTCCTGATCACATGCCTATCTTGCAGCTCACTTAAAGAAAACCAAACAAGCCTAGATCAAACCTCTGGAAAAAAAACACATAGCACAATGTGTCCACATGTTCAATGAAACTATTCCCTTATGCTCCTTAAACAATAAAAAATGCACATTTTTATCTACTAGCTGAAGTATTTAACTAGTCCCAAATGTAGGGTGATGACTAATCAATCCCTGGCCAATCAATCTATTGAATTCAGGAACAACCAACAGCCCACCAGTAGCTTTGCAAAAGCTAGTGTATGAGAAGAATTTCAAAACAAGATGCAAGTTTGAACAGGTCCAATGTTTCTTTCTGTTACAGACAAATTACAAAGAAAGTTGTCTGAATCATAGTGTAGAAGGTAAGATTATTAAAATGCAGTGTTTTTTTTTGCTGGTTGTATGATTAGGATCAGGAAGGAAAACTAGGATGTGAAAGTAAAAGCAGGAAACCTAATGATTCTTTTAATTAAAGGGCTGATTAAACTTGAAGACTTGTTAGACCTCACATTTTCATTAGCAAACATTTCTATTTATTTACTTATTTATTTATTTTTCTTCATTTGTTGAAACTCTTCCAGATACTGCATGCAATTTACTGAGTGTGATTTATGGACCCAGCCCAACCTCTGCTGAAATCCACAGGAGGCTTTACATTGACAAAAGTCACTGCAGCCATAGCTTTGTGCATCCCAAATGTTTTTATGTTAAAGACTTTTGATGTCACAAAATTTTAGGAATGCTTTCCCCCTCCCTTCCCTCCCCCCCTCCCCCCACCCAATATTACTTAGATGTAAATAAACTTAGGACCTATGAGTGGAGATTATAAATTTCCTTCCCTGTTATTATATCCAACTCTATGTCATTGTAAACACTGGACATAGTCAAATTATTGAGATGTCTTTCAGAGAGCCAGCTAATATAACGATATCTGCTAATTTATCAGAACAATATTAGCAATTAATGAGGTTGCATTTAGTTGGTGCCAAGTAATTAAATAGAATGTAATGAAGTGCTAAATATATCTAAAACTTTAAGCTTTAGTATTTTAATATAGAAGTTGTGTGTGAGAGAGAAAGAAAGAGTCAATATCATTTAATCTTCTATGCTTCTGTCATTTAATTTTCAGCAACCCATTCACTGAAATATACTTAACTGCATAGCCGAAAACTAGAGAAGTGAAATATATCTTTTAATTTGTAGTTACAGTGAAACTTTCCTGAAACTCACAGATTTAGCTCACCTGAAGTTTTAGACAATTAAAACTGTTAAAACATGGTTAAAACTGCATGTACATGTTCATGCATACATCCATACTAAATAATTACAGTTTTAAAATTAAGTTTTTCTCAGAGGTACCTTTGCATACAAAATTTCAGATATCAAGGTCCAAAAGACTAGGTGAAACTTCCCCCAAATCTTTGGTCACTAAAGTTTGACAGAAAATCTGCAGAACAGTGAAGCTATTTGTCCTGTAGAATTTCCTGGCAGATACAACTCAAAAGCACCCTCTGTTTTGGCACATATAGCTCAAAATGGAGCAAGAGTAAGTCTGGTCCTGGGAATGGTCCAGTTCGGGATCCATGCCTGGCTTTTGCTAGGCAGGAACTGGAAATTTAAAATGCTCAGTGTTTTCCCTACCTCAGGCTGCTGCACATTCTCTATTTGTTCCTGATTCAGTATCTAACAGATACCATTTTATCTTCCCAGTTAGATAACACTATGTAATGTGGGTGAGAAATATAGTGATCATGTACATGATCATGAACATGTAGCTAATTGCAGACTGGAAGATATTTTGATTCCAGTAGTTCTTTATGGGTTTGAATTAGGTTTAATCCTGCTCAGAACTCCACTTTCAAAATCCTGCTTCCAGTATTTGGGAATAAGTCCACTATCACTCACTGCTTGTTAAAATACATGCATCAGTAAAGATTCTTCTTTAATAAAATTTCATAGTTTATATATGCAGAAATGCATATACACTAGAATATATGTGCTATATTTTAAAAGCATTAAAAACACACCATTTTATTGATAAAAACACTTAAACTCTCTCCCTTTCTCTCTCAGTGCTTCTCTTGGGAGCTTTAAACTCAAACGACTCTGATAAAATATGAAAGCTTCCATTGATTTATTGTTAATAGCAAATAAATAAATTTAGGGGAGAAAATGTACTTTAAAGCATTATTGTCACTGAGGGACCAACAATATCTTCAGTTTTCACATATCTGTACAGAAATCTGTTGAGAATCTCTTTTGCATATTCATGGACATGATCATTCTAGTAAACACTATCTGTAAGTAAAACTTTTCATTCCTTTACCATACGGCCCAGTTTATAGAGAGAGAAAAAAACCACAAACATTAATATTTTTTTTGGTAAAAGGTTGATATTAAAAATATAATTTCTAGAATGAAGCAAAGAGGATGCTTATACAAATTATTAAAAAACAAAACAAAACAAAAAACACAAAACAATAGTATCAAGATCATTGCTTTAGAGATTCTCTATGAAATTAAATTGCCATGTCTTTTTGTCACTTGATACACAAATGCATGTTGTGCCTTTTTTAGTGTTATTTTGCTACCTTTCCTCTTAAGTGTTGTTATTTCTTTGAAATGTAAATTCATTTGTAAAATTATGATAAAGACATACTTAAAGCATCCTTCAGAAGATTTAAAAGCACAAAACTTTAAAAGCAAACCTTTGCACCTTTTCTATGAATTGTGAAAATAATGGAAAGAAGCATACCCAAAGTTTTCATCTGCTCATGTGGATCGCACCACTGGCTTCCTGCAGCCTAATCTGCACTAGAGCAGACAGCAGTGGCAGAGTCTGAAAGAAAGAGCTCCTTTTCATTTCTGAATCAATGCAAAGTTGCCAGTAAGATTTCCATTGGACCTCTTGGGTCTCCAAGGGCACTGCATAATCCTATGGTGCGTGGATGTTCAAACACAGGCAGACAGTTTTGTGGCATGGTGAAGGAAAAGTACTTTGGAACACCTAAGGAAATTATCTTAGCCTGATTTCAGAATCAAATGTCCAAAGCAATCCAAACGCTATGGTTGTACAAGAGAATACAGACTGTTGTCAACTGCATTGCTGAGTGAGATTTAGAGCTAGCAATCTTCAGCAATTACCCCATTCTAGCAGCCACTATTCAAAAGTAAGAATCAGATAGAGAAACCTCACTGGGGTAGTCAGTTTTAGTGACAGCTGTGAGTTTTCCTAGACATTTTTTTCCTACCAATTTATTGTATATATTTTTGTATAACATAATTCATTTGTATTAGTTGGACCTTTGGATGGTGAATGTTCATCAAGACCTTTTGCTTTTGGCAGAGACTGGGTGAAGATGACCAACTCCTGCTGCTTACTCAGCACTTAGCTTATGCCTGAGACTAACAGAGACCTAGAAATGAATTTATCCTTTGCCTACGTCTGCTGAGGAATGAAATGATGAAAATGATAATGAAAGAAAGGTATTGTCATGGCACATCTAACGCACTGTTATAAGCTAGTGTCCTATGAAATCAACTGGATATGCGCACTTTGTTACTTTTTGAAATAGGACCCCTAATATCTTGGTAGAACACCAGAGTAGTGCAATAAAGCTAAGTCAGGTTGGTTGAAAGTTGTCTTTGGACTTCGCAGGCTTTGGGACTTTATATATGTATGCATATATATATATATATTTTTATATATATGTACTTTTAGTATATATGTGAATTTGAAAGGATCACAATGTCTTTGAACATTTGGCCTTCAATGACGATATGCCCCCATTTACCTATCGGTATATTGATAATGATTACCTTTTACCTTTGAGGTCTGCAGATCAAAGAGACCTTCTGAAATGATCTCTAAAAAGAGATCCCTATTAACTGTAAAAGTTAAAGTTTACAGAACCCAAATCAAGTTCATATTAAACATAATATTTTTATGGTTTATGCAATGCTGGCTCAATGTTTCCTATAACTTCTGATTTCTCTAAGAATTTCTTGGAAGAAGAAAATTCTTCAGAAATCACCGTTTCTGACCAAAATGCCATTGAAGACTTTTTTTTTTTTTTTAAGGGCCTTTGTGCCTATTAAAAAGCAGTGCAATCAATTGCTGTAGCTCTACAAGGTTTTCCTTTTCTTATTCTAATGTTAATAAAAAAGGAACCAGGAATAGCTTGAACTGCTTTATTTGATAAGGGTATTACTGGCAATGTATTTGCCATAATGAGAGAAAAAACAACACCATTGTGGACTTTTGTTTTTCTTTTTCTTCTGTTTTGTTTATTGCTGTAGCATTTTAAAGTACTTTAATTTCAGATTCTGTGCTTATTTTAGGGCTTAAAGTAAATATTATGCTTTGCACTGCTGCTCAAATGAAACTCATAGTGTAGAACCTACTGGCAGTAGAGTGTGACTTATATTTCACATTTCACAAATGTTATGAAGTCTTACTTAACAGAAAATCAGGGTTTCACAGCCTAAAGCTTGTTATTTAAAACCAACCTTTTTTGGGTAAATCAAACTCAGTACAACACAGTAATAAAATTTTACCTCCAGTACCTCCATAATTCCTTACAGTTTCTGAATAAAAACATGCTACTGCAATGCCACCCAGCTTTGCCAAACATTAAGAAAATACATCAGAAAACATTCTTTCTTTCTAGTTTCACAGAGATTTATGAGTGAAAAAGAGAAAAAGAAGCCCACTCTGTAATAACTTTTTGCAGCTGAAGGCTTATTTACAAGAATGTGATATTTGTCTTAGATTATAATTCACTGTAAGTAGAATTATTTCAAAGATTTTTCATGCAGATTGTGTGCTACACATTTTGCTCTAATCCATTTAAACAAGACTATCATTCCCGCAATCTAGACACAGACTGTGATTCACCTCATGTAATTTCAGCCCTGGAGAAAGATCTGGTTTACAGGGGAAGCCAGCGGCTCAGCTCCCTCCAGAGCTGAGGGAGGGAAGCACAAACCTCTTGGGAGCAGTTCCTCTCCTTCATGCAAGTCTAATGACAGGTGGAGAGCACTGCTTTCCGTCTGACTCGAGAAGGAGCCTAAATGCTGAGCTGAGCTCCAGATCTGGGGGTCACCTGCAACCAAACCTGCACATCCTAACCTTGCACAGGCATCCTTGCATCCTAGCAGCACAGATGTGTCTTCCTCTGCTGGTCACCCAACCGGGCCTTGTGTAACAGGGGCTGTAGGAAGTCCAAAAGAACAAAGAACAATAGCAATTTACTTCATTAAATGATTAAGAAGAACTACAGTCAAGGATTTATGTTTTCCAGAATCCCTTGCACTGGTAAGCTGTAGCCAAGCACTTATAATATAAAATCCTTGGACAGAAATTGAGACCTGCTTGAAGTGCACTTATTACTGCGTGGTGGTAGATGACCTTGGATGAGGTGGCTGGGTACCAGTTCAGATAAATATTAAGTGGAACAATAAACTTAATGGTTCTTTTGAAAAATGCAGTGTGGCTCAGACTCTAATATGGTTTGTTTAACAGTGAAAAACATTTTCCCTCATAAGCTTCTTTTTTTTTTTTTTTTTTTTTTTTTTCCCCTTGCATGGACTTAGTTCAATTGGAGACTTCTAACTCCGTGCTACAGAAATAAAATGACTTAATGTGTACCTTTAAACCGGGTCATTAATCTTCCATCATTCACCTCCTGTATTATGCCTTAGCTTACAGTTAATGGAATATTTAACTGCCTTAAGAGGAACAATAAATTGAAGTCATTGCTTCCCTTCAAGTTTTTATCCGTAATTTCACAGAAATAAAAGAAAAACTGTTGACTGGGAACCATTGTGATGTTTTCTTAATAGCATTTTTTTGTGAGCATACAGTGAAATTCCATTTCAAAATGTGCTAAAAAAAAAAAAAAAAAAAAAAAAAAAGGAAGGTTATAATTCCTCGTCTTCAAATGCCTCAGAGTGTAATGCATAGAAGGGTTTTTCCTTGGCTATCCTGGAAGACCACATGCTTTTTAGTGCTTGATGCAAGGTTCTAAAAAGAAAAGCTTTTTTCCCTTGATTTTGAATAATATATTGTTTAAAAAATAAAGCATATCTTTGAGGACAGGTATCCTCAAAACAGTTTCTAACAATAATGAATTCAGAAATTCCTTTTCCACTGCTCACACCCAAATTTCTTTCCCCATGGAGGATTCAGATAATAGTAAACCTTTTCCAACCAAAACCTCACCCCAAGTATTGAAAGATGGAGCATACCCTGAAGATAGCAACACACCAGGTAGAAAACAATCCGTAATGATTTTCTACATAGACTACAGATCTATTGGCTGGTACTTCACACCTACCACCAGCCCTCCTCTCGCAGGGAAGTCCGTGGGGTTTCTGCAGTCAGGAGGGGTGAGTCCCTCTGCTCCTACAGAATGAGCACATGGGTGGCATCACCAAAGAATTGTTTGGTGGAGATGTGGGATGAGATCATAACACCATGAAGCTAACTCCCCTCTGTTCCCAGTCACTCACAGGGAACCTATTTCACACTGGAAGAGCCCCAGAGTCCTACTCGGGCTGCAGCTGTCCTGGCACACTACCTGCAGAACAAGACCCAGCAAAAGAGTGTTTGCATCCTATTACAACTGCCAAAATCATGCTCACATGACAGTTATGGTTTTAGTATGCCCTGCTTGACCTGCTGCTGTGCCACAGTTTTAGAAAAATGAAAACAGTAAAATCCCAAGAAAATATTTCAAAATGCCACACGTAAATACTCTGGCAGCTTTGAGATTCATTTTACCATGTGCCAGGATGGTGGAGAAATGGCTCTGCCAGTGGATTTCTACGGACATTAAGGAGACATGCTGGCTGTCAGCTGACTCTACTGAACAGCCTTTTCCAGATCAACATCCTTTCCTTTCTCTTTCTTTCTCTCTGTCATTTATTTATTTATTTATTTATTTTTTTTTTAAAGGAAGAGTGCCTACAACATTAACAAATAGCTGTCACTTTACGTATGCCATACCTCTGTGCCCACCAGAAAGACGGGATGTGCTCTGATGCACCCAGACAATGATAAAAAAAACTACAGCAGGGCCAAAGGGTCTGTCTGTTGCATCATTATTGACCAAAATTTTTTGCATTATGACACGAAGAGAAAGCAGTCTCTTGCCCCAACCCAGGTGAAGAGGCTGACTGACATTTGCCACTTGGACGTTTTGCTGCATGAGACTGGCCCTTCCCCGGTTACTGCAGGCAGCAGTTTCCTGCTCTGTAGGTTTTGATCTTGTCCAGATGGCCTTCACAAGTTTCAGATCCTTTTACTCATTCCTCCAGGAAGTACAATTTCTGGTGGCATGTAAGTGCCAAGAAGTAGGATCAAACTGATAGGTACATGGAGCGCAGTGTGTAGGCTTCCACAGACAGCCAGGTCAGTTGCTCTGCTCTGCAAGCTTTACATATAAATCATGGTTATTGTTATTTACCCTCTAAGCAGGGAATCTGGCAGAGTTAGGAGTGAGTCCAATGCATCTGAACCAGATGGCCTTTGAAGAAGTTGCCCAGGAAATCATATATTTGTATCAAGTATCATTTTTTCTGGGAGATTGCAAAATAGAATCCTCGCCCAGATTTCTTCCCTTTCTGCAGACAGCATACAAGATTAGTCCTAAGTGTGAAAATCCAGCAAAGGGTAATACAGAAATGAACATAGCCTTGGTGTGTGCCAGGGACAGGGTTGCTCAGGGCTGAGGTGACACGTGCTCCTGCTCACCGTGAGGCTGGTGGCTTTAGCACGCCTCCGGGATGAGCAGCCACAGTGCTGTGCTCAGCACCTGCCAGCTACTTTGTCAGGCTCCGCAGGCTCGTCAGCCTTGGCGATGCCAGGGCAGTTTGTGCTGATGCAGGTAAAGATCACAGAAACCCTAGTCACTTCTCTTTGCAACCTCTGTAATCACAGATGTGCAGAACAGGCTGGGACAGGATGGGGTGTCAGGAGTCAGAAGTAAGGCCAATTCAGATCATTAGGAACTGTTTTCCTCTGTCCCTAGTTTCTGTACATGGAAACAGCTCATCTTTTAAGGCTAACCTTTCTGTTATCAGGGAGTCTCTGGCCTCTTTAAGAACTTATTGGGGAAAGCATTCCAGAGAGGTATGGCTATTACACTGTTAGATGTGGAAAACCATGAACATATACTACAGGTGTGTTGCCAGATTTCACTCCTGTGTGAACAATTAGAGTTGCACACATTCTGTGCAGATATTGTTAGAGTTTACAATGTGCTTAGCTTGCATGCTGACTGGAGGCACACTGCTTGAAAATCTGCCTTTGCTCACATCTTCTACTGAAAAGGAGAGAGTAAGGTGTTAAGACACAAGCCTATATATATATATTGCATATATATATGTATATATGCAAATTTCATGCTTTGCAAATGAGGGTCAACATATAGGCTTCACCAAAAGGAAGCAGCTGAGCCCTCCTGAAAGGGTGCACACCTGCAGTGCTGCCACACCAACTCTGAACTGGATGTGGTGGCATGGGGGAAGCACGCCACAAAATCTGTGCAATGCACACATGGGGTCTGCCACATATGCTCAGCTCTCATCCTACCAGGACTCTCTCTTGCTTCAGGGAATCAGGATTTGTCTCTTAATAGTGTTTGCTCCAGTCTTTGCCACTGCTATAATGTAGACCTTAAGCAAAGTTTTGAATAAGACCAATTAGGAAAGCAACATTATTTTTATTAAATCACATTAAGTATTAAGGGATCATAATTTACACATAGTCAGCATACATAATCTTATTCCTAGGGCAAAAAGTGTAACCCTAACTCAATATTAAAACCAGAGAGAAAATGAATCTGCATAATATCAAATTATTTAATGCCTAGACACAATAATACTTTGCAGGTAGTGAAAGTTATCTGGGCATCAGGCAGTAGTGAGTCAGCTTTAAAATGGTTTATACTAATCCTGGAAAATCAGTAATTCTATCTGAATTGGTATTTTCTTTTCACAGCTTTTGTTTGGATAAGTAAAAATTTAAAAAAGGAAAACCTTTTTTTTTTTTTTTTTTTTTTTAACAGTATCATAGGGAGTTGAATAAAATTATTCTACTCTTCACTAACTATAGAAGAGGTGTTTTGGTTAGACGCTTATCTAATGTCCTCCTCTTCTAGATTTTGTATGTTGTGAATGTTTGAGTATCAGTTAGGAATGGAATTCCAGGTGGCATAATGGATGTAAAAAACTTCTATTTGAGTCCTAAGGATAGCAATGACAAATTGCTGTAAAAAGGTCAAATACTTTGTGACAGTTCATCTCACTAGAGACTGAGTAGTTAATGAAAACCTTATCCAGTTGTTGCACGTTACACTCTTCCCTGGAAAATTTTACTTTTAACTTCTCTCACCCCCGTGACTTTTACAGAGCAGGGATTTGCCTTTCCTCCAGAGTTTAATGAGATAGAGAAGGAAGCAGATGAAGATGGTATGTGACATGGGATGGACAAGCATGGAAAATATTGATAGTAGCTCAGTATACGCAACAGCAAAGGGTCAAATGGACAAATACGTGCTGGCATTAAGTATCAGCATTTCCAGCATGTAGATAGCACTTTTCAGAAGCAGAGGGCATAGTCTGCCCAGCCCCATGCCTGCATTTCCATTCTGAACACTGAGAGCAATCACGTAAGCTCTGATAGCATTTTGGTAGGCATGGCCTGTTGTGATGAGTTGTAATCAGCGTTTACTTCACAGATAAAAAGAGCTCTAAAGTCAATGACAACAGAAACACAATTTTTCCTGTTGATTTCTTTCCTTTTGTGCTCCTAAAGTGGCTTCTTTTCATTTCAGCCCAAAGAGACCACAGCTACGGTTCACTTCCATAATGACACAGCTAGGAAAGAGCAACTCATTTCAACCAAATCCTTCTCCTGGAGGCCTCAGACACTTAACCCTGGCAGTCTCTCTTTGAAGGATAAATTATCGTTATGCTAGTACTACTGCTCAGGAAAAATTGTGTATAGTAGGGTTTACATGCCAAATGGCTGATTCTAATCTACTATTATCATCGTTTAGTAATCATAAAGGTAATAGGTCTGTTAAATCTAAGCATGTTGCATGAGTGTATTGTGTTTTGGAAATCCCAGCCATATTTCCTGCTCACCTGGTGCATGCTATAGGACAAGAAGATGTTGAAATATCAGAGTAACTATTAAATTTCTATCAGTTAAACCAAAATAGGATGCATGTTTCTAGTTTGAGGCCCCTGCTATTTGTTCTGCATGTAGAATGTAGTTATTTTTTTAAAATGCTGTTTTAAAACACAACATCGAGCCATTCTAAATGATTACCAATACTTAGCAGAAGCCTGGACTCTGACCTTTCCAGGATACACTACCACTAATGATACACCTTAGAAACTAGCAAAGCTCCTTTATCCATTATGATTAATGCAGTTCCACTTTGACCATATGCTGTTCTTCCAACATTAGACAGATCTGATGGCACGAGCTTAGGAACTGGCTTAACTTTTAAAGATATAAATAGCCTTACTGAAACCAGGGAGAGCCCAGTACACACTAAAATAAAGCCTGTACTTAAGCAGTATTCTCCATTAGGTTTATAGGTGTGAGAGAGAGAGACTGAAAGTTAAGGTCTCATGTGCAAGAGACTCAGCTGAAACATGTGTAATGGGCACAAGTGAAGAAAGTGGAAAAAAAAAATAAAAAGGGTGTTCAGGGCTGTACCCCACATCCCAACACAGAGCAGAAAAGGTGCGATGCTAGAGGTAAACCTGAAAGTAGCATTTAACTGACAAATATCAGATGTATGTCCCTAAGTTTAGATCCCCAGACTGCCAGTTCCCAACACCACTGAGCCTCAAATCTAATTGCTGCAGGATTTACGTGCTGCTGAGGCTCCCTTCTTCATCTGGCTTGCAGAGGTCAAATTAGCAGGCACTTTCAAAATGAACCTAGCAGAGTAATTTTTTGAACAAAACACAACCTGGAGAGCAGAGAACCAGACAAAGATACTGTTCTCGTATCAAAGCAGCAGTGTTTTGAGGACCTGTTGCTGCCCCACAGCTGCTGTGGCCCCAGCCCGCAGGTGGCTGAGCAGAAGGGACAGTGCGTGGATGCAGCCAGGGAAAATGGTCACTTTAGAAAATTGTGCTCCATTCCTACCCCTTCATTGCAGCATCCCTGACAGCTGAAGAGCTGCGATTTGATCAGTTTCTGCACTGATATTAACAGACCTGCAGTCCAAGATATAAAGCGCAGCTGAGAGAGGAAAAAGGAAAAGTCCAGAGGCTTTTGCTTGAAGGGCTGTAATAGTTTTATTTCTCCTGCACAGATTATAGAACAATTTCACTGTCTCAGGTTTATACGGTGAATAGAAAATTCAGTTTCAAGTGATTGGGTTTAGATTTCCAAGTAGCTGTTAAAATAGAGCCCAAATATAATGGAACATTGCTGTCATCTGAGGGCTCTTTGGTGTTCTTCATGAAAGGAGCTCAGTTCAAAAAGGAATGAGTACCTACAACCTAAAATATCTCGGCACATTTGACAACCTCATTGAAAACCTCAGTGGAGAGGCCTATTCTCAATTTTACAGGTGACAATCTAGGCAGAAAGCGTAGGGTTGCGTGAATGTTTCTTCTACTGATGTTCACAACTTTGTTTGAACAAGTCTTCGCCCAACAGTTTTGCTCATACCCCATATCAGCAAAGCATTTGGACACATTCTGTACCTTAACGGTGTGAATTTTTCCAGTGAATTCTTTGACAGTTCCCTGCCCTACAAATCTTTGAAGATTCAAGGCTTGGATTCACACAGAATGTGGCATGAGTAAGAAAGAAAAATATGTGATGGTTTGTTTCTGTATCTGTGGCATTTCTACTGCCTTATAAAAGTGCTCGTTATCACAGCCTCGTCTACCTTGTCATCTGTACTGAGACAAGGAAAGAAAACATTTGCATATATAATGAAGAAGGTACTGAAGGTAATGAAGAAGCACTGCCCTGTAGGTTCTTCATGGGAAAAACCTAGGATGCTGCTGATACTGTTGCTCCTCTTTGGTTGTTTTATGCGAAGATTCAGCCATACCTGTCAGAAATGGTGCGTGGATGAGGAACTAATCAAGAGCAAGCTGCTGGAGAGCACAATACACATAATACTTAAATGGTACCAGGTTCCAGAGTCTCACAGCATAGAGATGTCTCATTTAAAAACAAAAACAAAAAAACACACACACACAAAAAACAACACACCACTGTATTTACTAATCACCTCCTCTTCTCCTTTCTTTCTCACTCTCAGTGCTTTGGTTTGTGACCTTCTTCCAAAAAAAAACAAACAAAAAAAATTAAAAGAAAAAAAATTAACTCTCTAGCTTGAAAGCAAGAAATCAAATTTCAAAGTTAATACGTGTTTCTCACCTTCGTGTATATTTTATTTTGTTGTTTTCAATTTTAGCTGCTGTGTAAATTTTCCCCTCTCCCTTCAGAAATTTTGCTTGGAAACAGACCTGAAACTTCATAGCTTTTATTCCCTTTTTCCTGACTGTCCTAATCCTTACAATACGTAACTTTGAGTTCTTTGTGGTTGTTGAGCTGCTTCTCTATTCATCTTTGAACCACCGCGGTGGTTGATAAATAGCAATATTAACATTGAATAACAGTAAAATAGAGGTAGTAAAAAGGCTATTGCCCCCAAATTCCCCAAAACATAGAGCTTTTTGTGTGTGTGTGTGTGTGTGTGTGTGCGTGCGCAGTAGCATGCTAGCATACACTCATGAATGGAAAGCTAACTAGAAAACTAGAATAAGCACAAAGAATACAGCTTTGTTCCTAAGGCAAAGATGATAAATATGGCAACACTTAAATTTCATTTCTAAATGAATGGAATG
This sequence comes from Aythya fuligula, assembly GCF_009819795.1. Classification (NCBI taxonomy): domain Eukaryota; kingdom Metazoa; phylum Chordata; class Aves; order Anseriformes; family Anatidae; genus Aythya; species Aythya fuligula. The sequence goes on along the minus strand of NC_045574.1, from coordinate 9,677,208 downwards.
AAAGCATTTCGCTACCTGTCATGCCTGGCTACTGCTTTGGCTGATTGAATTCAGCTCTGCTTGCAGGCAGAACTGTGCCAAGGGCGTTTGGGTACCTCTGCCACCCCTTCCAGTTTCCAGCTGGCACCCAATGTGAACGTTCCCAGGGGAAAGGCATTTCAGACAACAGGAGCAGAAAACCCAGACTGCCTACTCCCCAGTTTTCAGTGTTTGAAGAAAACAAACCTTGAGCGGACCATAGCCTTTTCAGTGTTCAGCCTGCCAGTTTTCCCATAGCAATGTATTGCCACTGGAAATACAGGTCCAGTCCTATTATGTTCTCTTACAAGGACCAACCTGTGTTATAATTTGTTTAAAGAATCCATACCGTTATTAGCTGAACATATCCACTTTTGGCTGACCCCTACCTATTCATAGCAGAGAGAACCAAGGGACAAATTATATCCTTCTGCTTCTGATGTAGATAAATATGATCATATAAAATTACTCCTTCATTTACGGAAATTGCCTTTCAGTCTTAAAAGAGATGTGTGTGTCCATTGTACCTCTTTCTTGATCAGATATTATTTGAATCATCATCTCTATGATTCACAGTATGCATCCTTATAATTTTTTCCAGATACATCTCTTAGTAATATCTCCAGAGAGAACTAATTATGCATGCAAAGACGACTGACAGAAAAACTGTTGCTAACAAATCATCCAAAAATCCCAATTCTTAGCAAGTTTTTCTCTTCCTGCACTGATATGATCTTTTTGTTTCAACCCTCTAACTTTTAACTCTTTTACTTCCAGTCTCTCCTTCTCCAGTATCTTTCAAAAGGAATGATGCTAATAACAGATGAAGTTCAGATCAGTTATTTTTTCTTTTTGTCAAAACTTACTGAAAGAAAAATCAGATAAAGATATCAAAACCTGTTCAATAAAGAAATCTTTGCCTTCCCAGCCTACTCAAGGAATCATCTTGAGGAAGTGTGATTTGTCTGTGATGACAGAGACAAAATTACAGAATGTACTAAATAGTCACCTGTGAGAAGGTGGGATTGGACTTTTCATTACATTTTTAAAGAATAAAAGCCCTAATCTGTTCAAAAGAGAACCATCACAGAACCTTAACATGATTTTACATCTGGTCAAGAGATTGCTCAGAAATGATATGTTGATAGAAGACATAGAATATAATGTGCCACACAGGAAGAAATTCATATTGCTTGGACCATCAAGGAAAGGTTTTAATATTTTTAATTTCACGAGGTCTGTATTTGGTAACTCAAGTACATGTTTTGAAGACAGCAGACTCCAAATTAACTGGGAAAAATCTTGCATAAGAATCAGAATATCCTTGTCATGCTGAAGAGTCCATAGAGTTTCTTGTGAAGTAAATATTTTTAGAAAAATAGTTTTACTCTGATGTTACGCAGAAGCAGACTCTGAGAACTTGTGAACACCTCCTTTGCCATATTTTTCTTGCCAGATTTGACTCAGAAAGGGCAGTGAGTACAATACAGACAAATCCCCCAGTTTAGCAACACTACACCTTACCCATGCCACTTGTTGGGCACTGTACTGCTCTATGGCTTGTGTCCTTGCACCAGGTGTTCAGAGGCTGGTGCTCTATCAAACTGCCCATTTTACAGACCCTTTCTGTTCATCTTTTTAGTGATTTTTTTTTTTGTTCTTTATAGGACCCCAGGTCAGAAGGATTGTTATGACTAGAGGTGCACAGCTAATTCTTCAACTTACAAAGTTAATTAATATAATTCATTTTTATTTAATAATAAATGGCTATTTCAATTTGCATAAATCAACAGGAGTATCTGATGCCCTCAGCACTCACAGGAGAATCTGAGAACCTAAGAACTCATTAGTTTAAAACTAAAGGCTTAGACTGGAGTTCTTTGTTGAATCAGTGTGCAGAGGGACTACCTTCCTTGTAAAGCTATACCAAAAGTTTTATTAATAGTAAGAATTTCCTGTTTGGCCTCACATTTCTGACATTTTGTGACAAGGGTTTTTCATATAGCCCTATGATTCCTTATACAGATGAATCCTGACTGCTGATATTTTCAAGTCATATTTAACACTATTGTACAACAATCATTCAAAAATGTGTTCACATTCTTCCTTTTCTAATCAATAGCTAAAGCAATTGGCAGTAAAAGTCAAATAGGAAATTATGAGAGCTTAAAAGAGAAAATTGCCCCAGTATGCCCCTCTCAAAAGTCTATAAGAAACTGATTTCATTATAAGTTATTTCCCTAGGTTTGGGCTTTTCTCAATTGCTGATGATTGATGTGGCAAATTTTATTTTCACATTTAATAGATTTTAATCTGTAAAACATTTCTGTATCAAAATGAATCTGGAGATGCTTTTTATGAGGTTTACCTCCCAATAAACTCCTGCAGAATTCTCCCAAGCTGGCAATGAGCCTGTCATTTCAAGTTTAGCAGCATATTCTCAGCAATAGTTAGAAAAGCTGTACCCTTGTGACAGCTTTACAGTGCAATAATATCACTTTGTCCATAACCTTGAAGAAGCTGCTGTCCAGGTTACTACTGTCACATTGGAAAACATTTTTCTTCTTTCCTGTATTAAGTCTATAGGTCTGCAACTGAGAATAATTAAACACAAAGCTAGGGTTTGGGGCCCAGTGCACCACCTAGAATAAGCCAATATAGCTCCTTTGACATAAACAGATATTTATTGCCTCTCACACAAAAAATCTTGCCCTCAATATATAAGGTGTCTATATCTATAATCTATAAAAAGATGTCAAAACATCTTTTAGACAGAAATATCTTGACTGCAATGGAACCACCATTCAGCAACACCTGCTAATGTCCCAAGCAAAGCTAATGGAAAGAAATATTTGGTCTAACTTTGAGATTTTTTTCTTATTTTGTTCTGAGGATTTCCACAGTGGAAGTTAATGTCTTACCCTAAAAGTAGATTTTCTCTCTTTACAATAAGTAAATAAATAAAAAAGAAAAAACCCTACCCAGCAAAGAACTTTACTATGAAACTGAATTGCCCTCTCAAAAATGCAGCCACCAGCAAAAATGGAAATCTTGACCACAGCCATTTCTCTTGGCTGCACATCTCTTAACAAAAAATAAGAGAACTGAAAGAACAGCAAGAAGATTAGATATCAAAGAAGGATTTATTTGAGTGTGAGCTTTTCCATATCTATCTTTGTACAGAACCACCTAGAAAGGGACAAGTTTTGTGTTTTGGGAAGCTACCTATAACCTTGGTCCATTTCCTACAGAGGCATAGTCTACATGCCTATCTATGACCCTTCTCAGAAAGTCAAAGCTCTGACATCAAAAATGGGAGAGCCTCTGCAAGCACTAGATCTGAACATTTCTATATGAAAAGAAATTTTATGCAAACAACTGTGAGAGATCTCAACACACACAAATACTTGCTTGTACAAGGCCCTAGTGAGATAACAAGAAAAGATACGGTATTGTGAGACAATTCCGCATACAACTCCAGCATCCAAACCTTTAGAAACCCAGGCAAAGTCCCATGTTTCAAGTAGTAGCTGTTATTCTATTACACAGCCAATAAATGTAACTAACATATCTGTCATCATAAAAGGATATTTTGAAAACCCCAAATTTATAACTCATATTATTTGACCTTCCTTTAGCAACACACACACCAAGTGGAATACTACCCATATTTACCTGTGAAAGCTGTATTGCTCATCTGAAGATAAAGGAAAAAACCTGTCTTCATAAAATTGGCAACATACTGAACAAGGGGGAAATGGCATTTTAAATCAGATGTGCTACAGTTTTCATGGTTAATGCAAGTCTTTAAACTTGATTTAGGTAACACATGCCTGTGTTACTGCAGCAGGGTCTGCTCTGAGATAGAAAGGGCATTGTTTGATTGAGGGTTTGTAGCTTTAAATAAGAACAATTAAAATGTATTTGATGATTGAAAACAAACACACTTGTTTTCTTTATTGACTTTTAAAACCTGCCAAGCTGCTACTATTGAACCTGTCAATGGGCTCATGCAATGATTATAGACAGGAACACAGTGACTTTATTTTGAAAATATACAGGAAATGCTCTTGTTCTGGTAACTCAATTTTAAGATCAATATCATTCAATTATTTAGTGTTTTAATCTTACTGATAGTGCAGAGAGTACTACTGTGTGTAATGGAGGGAAGCTCTATCATTATTTATTGGATATGACATGCTCATGACAGACTGGAGCTCAAACTTGTAGGGTAGCTTTGAATAAATTTTATAAAGATGATCCTGACTCATCCTGGGAACCTGTGTTTCTGAGCTGGTGGCAGAACCAGCTCTCAGCCATTCCCACGAGGCATCATCGAGGTGTCAGCACTGGGGCAGCAGGGGACCATAACCCTGAGTGCTCAGCGGCAGCAGGGCTTGCAATGTCAGAGCAACTTTGGGGGGGGGGGGGGGGGGGGGAACATTCTGTCAGCCCTGTGGCTGTCTCTGGGTTGCTGGTCCCAAGAGTTGTTTGATAGCATGGCCCAAGATCAGCAAACATGCTGGGAAACCAAACAGAAAAATGGGACAAGTGACTAGCAGAGAAACAATCTGTGAACAGTTAGTCTCAGAGACTTAGCTTTGAAGGTTTTCCTGGGAAACAGGAGGATCTGAACCTTCTCCCCACACTTACACTGAGGCAGAAGGTGTAATGGAAATGTCTCTGTGAAAGGCTTTTCATGGAGATTTTCTGTCCAGGGATTTTCTATGGGACAGCATTATCACTTGTCACTAAATATTTAAGAGTATTATGCAAGAAAATGCATACTGTCATTACAACTCAACACAGCTACAGTTATCAATATTTCACAAAGAGAACTGGCACAAGCCAGAGCTTGAGGATCACTTGACGTATTTTTTTTTTTTAAGCTTGTTATTTGTCATCAATTAATTAGAACTCACAACTTGGAACCAAGACTTTAAGAACACCCTGGAAGCCAATGGCACTAGTCATTTCATAGTTTTGTGCCTCCTTTTCCCAGCTGTACAACATTCAGAAAAGTATTATATCACATGGTAGATGCAAGCTGAATGTTTACCAAGATTTGTGGCAGGATTATTTTCTGTATATTAAGTATATCTTGTATTTGGAGTGGCACAGACCACTTTGAATGTCTGAAGTGAAGTTTGTGCTCTGCTTCAGTGCTGTAAAAATAGCACTCAATTTTCACAATAAATGAATATACTTACTACTAAAAACATAGAGCAAACACTCTTACACGCTGCTTTAAGAGCTTCTAGAAAATAGTTTGCTATACTGTAATTTGAGAACAATATATATGGGAATATATTGGCATGACCCAAAGTGTGTACATCTGCCTTGTTCACCTGATTGGCACCAGGCTCCTCATGCAACTCATACCCACTTTGGCTCACTGTACAATTTTCTCCTTTAGAACTGGGTGGCACTTCTTTCCTGTGCTTCTGTGTTTCTGTTTATTACTGCATATCTAGAATCTTTGTGCTTATAGACATTATTCAATTTAACATCTGTTCAGTTGAATGTAAAAAAAATAAAATAAAATATCTACTTGTTTAGGAGAAGTCAGGGGCTTTATCCATTGTGAAGCTTCTGTTTCTGGACACTTTCATTTTTCCCATCATTTAAGTTGAATTTGCACAATATTGAATTATTTTTCCCTGAAATTAATGTAAATGGATTTTGAATATATTGTAAATTTACAATGAAGGCCTTGCAGCACTTTCTGTAAGTGATCAGATTCTGGATTAATCTAATTCACTCTGGGAACCCATTCCACAGTGAAATCTTCATTACTGAAAATACCTTAAAGATTATTACTGTTTCTTTATTGATTTTACAGATGATGGAATCCTTGAAATTTTGTGGCTAAGGTCTGAAATGGACTCTTTCCTCTCTCTTGGTTAACTGTAGCTACAAATTGTATAATTCATGTCTCTGCAGTGAATAAATATGATTGTGTTGAACTATAAATTGCAGTTAGGAATCAATATGTTATATCCAAGAGTGTTTATGGAGAATGCTTATATCCTTCTAAAATGATGTAATACAGCTGCATTTTCTTTCCTTTCCTTTTTTTCCCCCCCCTTCTTTCTTTTTTTCCTCTCCTGTTCTCAGATTTACTGTCGTTTGATTGCAGTTCATTATGTGCAAAGGTTCTGCTGGAATTTGCTAAGGAAAATTATCAGGACGTTCCTTTCTCTATTGCTATTGTACTGAACTGCTCTCAGTGAAATCCCAGGGCATACAAATTGAATAAGTTTATAGATGTTAGTAATCTCTGTCTAGAGACTACCAATCTCCCTCCTATTAAACCACAATATCCACACAATTAATTGATCAGTTAAGGAGGAAAAAAATCAGTCTTGCAGTTCACTCAATCTAACTTTTCTGATAAGTACTTCACACAGAGTTGAAATAGAAGGAAATAATTTTCTACTTAAAAATCTTCCCATGACATTGCATTATTCTATCAGCTACTGAATTATCTTAGTAACTTTCTTTAAAAAAAAAAAAAAAAAAAAAAAAGAACATGTTAAAAGCACAGTTGCAATCAGTGTTAGACAATAAACAGATTGCACAGAGCTATGAAATGAAAACAAATTAAAGAGTGCTTTGTCATGCTACTTGATTTTAGCAAACATGAATATCTTTTCTATTTGTAATATTCCTTCTGAATACTGTTTCCATATTAATATTAAGTGGTAATATAGAAATATCTTATGGCTGAGAAGTAAAAAAGACGACAAAGTATAACCAAATAGATGCAGTCATGAAACCTGCCCCACTGAAATTGTGAATTTTGCTGTTTGTTTCAGTAAGTCCAGGACCACCAGTACTAATTTTAAATTAATCCAGATATATGTATTCTTCCTGACTTCAGTAGAGCTGAATCACTTGCCCTTTTAAAGGGAAAATAATCCAGTTTTGACAGAGCCTTTTTTTTTCCAGAAAAGATTTTGACAAATAATGGTAGTAAGTTGGGAAAGAAACAATGAATGTAGTGCTCCGTGGCTAATTGTATGCCTGGAGTACAAAGTCTTTTTGTAAGAATAAAATGCTATAATAGATTTTTATACTTGGCAACTATTAAACTATCTGCACAGAGCATCCCCCAGAAATTTCTATTTTAAGAAATCTAGAACTTCTGAAATAACTGTTAGGCTAAGTGAATTATTTGCCCTAAGACTTAAACAAACAAACAAAAAAAAAAAAACACACACAACATAACCTTTGTCTTTACTCAAAAGAACTATTTTGCTCTCTTTAAAGTTTTATTTGTATTATGTGACTACATGGATACCTAGTTTACTCTTTGTTATGCTGAATAACTGATTTCATATCTAAACATTTTTTTAGCGAATGTATTTTTTTTCAAATCACAAAATTCTCAGTGGAAATGATTTTCAGTTGCATCCTGAGTTCAAACAATTCTAGTGAAATAAGAGCAAGGTTAGATATTAGTTCTAGTTATATATATATATACACACACACACATATATATATATACACACACACACACTAAGGTTTATATTTGTAATGCTAATACACTAATGGATCTGGTTGCTTCTTGTCACAGAAGCCAGTTCTTCCAGTCAGTAATTAATTTTCATATCTTCATTGACTTGCAGGACAAAATATGACTCAAATATCACTAGGGTGCAGCTAGCATTGTGGCTAATGTTTGAAAGATCGCTGAGGAATTTGATTTACCTGAAACTGCACACACAATTGCAGTGTGTGCAACATTAAGGAGTCAAACAGCCAGGATTAGTGAAGGAATTCAATGCCTAGCACTGAGATGCTGCAGGAACTGGCATCTGAACCAACTCCAAAACTAAGCAAGCCTCCTCAACTTTTTAGGCAGCTGGGGAAAGATAACTGCTTCCAAAGGGCACTTCAAAGCCTCTGCTTGCTGAGCTGAGAGCTGCCTACAACTGGTCAATAGGAAACATGAAACTAAACCCAGGTCTCTGGACAGATTAATCACTTCGATAGATTTATATCCCAAGTGTGTCCAGAGGTAAAAGTCAAAGATACAGGGATGGGTTTCTGCTGGACACATCCTAGAAAGAAATAATCCTGTCTCAACAAAATCCTATAGCAGGCAAGCATTTTGCTCCTCTGTACCTGTTCAAATAGCATCAACACACAGTTCACGTAGCCAGAGACAAAAGCGATTAAGTACGAAACTGTTGCTTATTCAGAATGTTTCTTGCATGTAAGCCCAGTCCTGCTTTCCCCCTGCAAAGAAGAGCTGTGTGTAGAAGTTGCGTTGTACATTAGAAAGATAGTAGAGCACTCTTCTGGACAACTCTTCCTTCACTGGCTCAGTGACAATCCCCTGGTAGTTTTTTTTGTTTTTGTTAATCCAAACTTCAGGTTTTTTTACCTCTTTCTGCTAAACTTGCAAGACTTCTAAACAATACCATTTTCAATGATTCACTAAATAATATTTAATATCTTAAAACTTTTATAGCACTTCAGGTTGCAAGCTGGAAGAGTTTTTACATCCTCTGAGTCTGCTACAAATCAGAGAATTCATTATACAGCAAAATACCCTCTCAAATAGAGACTGGTTTTCAAAACAAGTCTATTTTTTCTGCTATGATAGTTGCAAAATAAGTGGAGCTCTTAAGGCAAATAGACTCCTTCACCTATGAAATAAGTGTTAAATAATTTTCCAGGCAGACACAGTAGTGCAGAAAGGATTCCCACTGCCCTCCTTCACCAAAATGACCTAGGCAAAGATTCAGTTTTAATCAGCTATGGAGAGGCTGGAAAGGCTCAGGTTACTGCAGATCGGATGGTTCTGACAAGGCTATAGTTTGTTCCTGGGTGACCCTGGCTATTTCTCAAGTAACTTATTCAGTAGAGAAAGGATATATTTTTTTTTTCTCCAATATTTAGTTAAGGATAGGGGAGACATACACTTGTGCCCTGAAATATCAGAAGAAGAGTTTAATCACATAAAAAAGCTAAAGAAATATAAATGGAAATGAAAAATAACCCTGGATTTAATGTTGTTTGTCACTCCCTCTTATCTTGTGCAATATCAGGAAGAGTGTGATTGCATTTCTGTGCTCCAACCAAGATGCTTCTAGGAAACAATGGCAGACAGAGTAAAGCAATGGAGATGCCAGTTACTTTGGGCAGAGGCAGAATGACAAGTCTTGTGGCAAGGCAAACTGATAACATTTCATTATTTTACTGTGCTTTATAATAGAAACTGAAATAAGCTTTGGTTGTTTATAAAGCAAGCCCAGAAAATACGTCAGTTTTATGCAGAATACTCCCTGAACCTCTCTGTTGTAGCTCTTTCCTTGGAGACATGTAATTCCTACCCCAAAAATCCAAGTTTACTCCTGGTCAGGAAAGATTCAGACCTGTCATGAGAAACTGCCAGGTTGTGTCCACCCTCTGCCCACAGTTAGGAGCGGAAAGCTCACAGAGGTTATACCTGGCAAGGACGGCGGAAGACTTCTCAGCTGAGGATGCCACTAAAGTGGGTGGTAAGTGGGTGAATAAGACATTCTCAAACTGACAGCTTACATCTAGTTAAAGGCTGGATCCATTTAGCATTTAAGAATCGAAAGGCTTATGCTCTGATGGAGCAGTTGTGAGCTGTCAGCTTTGGATCTAAGAACATGCTTTTGTTGCCAGAAAGATTTCCCTAACTCCCATAGCATCTCTGTCCACTGCACCTCTCCCAAATTGTTAATGTCACTGTTCTTCTGTCATTTCCCTCCAAACTAAAACATCCATCTATTACTTATGCAATGAAGGGTCAATATTTTCCCCTTGATTTTGCAGCTGCTCTACGGCACATCATTTTGTGTCTGCTAATACGTCTTCTCCTTTACAACGTACCTAACAAAAACTGATTGCTTTTGGCAAATCATGTTGTTAGCACAATTTCACTGCATTACTTCTCTGCTGAGTGTCTCTACATTACAGGAGATCTACTGTCATTAAGAGACAAGGATAAGAAAACAGAGTCATTTGGTTTAAAATGGGGTAGGAGATGAAAACACTTCACATTGCTCTTACAGACTTAATCTAGTTCCCTGGGAACCTTTCCTTTCACTTCCTCTTTCTTACTCTTTTACTAAGTCCTCAACAATCAGAAGTCTAAATAACAGAACTATTAAGCAACACACAATGAACTAAATAATTTACTTACTGAAGGGCTTCCTAAGCAGAGCTTTTTCTTTCTGAAGTTTAAGAGCTGTCAATGTACTTCAAAATCTGTTTGCTTTTCAAAGCTCTCCCTTGCCAGGAATACATCTGGTTTATCTAAGTGTCTGTAAATGTTGAGCTTTAATTGCTTGCTGGAAAGTCTGCATCTACAACCCAGGCTCCTTATTTAAAGGACTTCCTGAATATCTTTACTAAGAGAAAAAAAAAATCTCACTTGATCTCATGGCCTCAACTTATTTACATACTGCATCAAAAGAACAACAAAAAAATTAGTTATCTTTGTTGTCTTCTGTTCTCTATTCTTCTACAGTCAAACTCTTCCAAAAATTAGGTGTGTGGGCATAACTTTAAATATACAAATGTATGAAGAAATTTTGGCAATTCTAAGGCTTCTAAGTCAAATTTCAGCTGTAAACAAAGATTTAGAACAAAATTTGAAGGGAAGAAATATTCTAAGACAGATCCTAGTATTTTCATTAACAAATGACACATATAAGGCATATGCCAATGACAAACCCATGGCCCATGACCTCAACAGCACACACAAGTGCACAGCTCATGTACCAGGTAGGAGACAGATGATGAGATTTAATGGTAAAAAGATAAGTGAAGGCACTCAAGAACAGACCCCTATTCAGCCATGAGGTGGCAGCTCATCAGCAGAAAGTCACAAAAGAAGGATCTGCAGGGTTTAGATGCTGTTAGGAAGGACTGTGAGCAGCTGTGATTTAGCTGGTGGGATATCAGTTGAAATCATGGAAAATTTTGCCCTACTTCCACCTTAAAGTGGATGGGTTGCAATACATCCCCACCAATAAAAACAGAATGACAGCACATACGATTGTCTGTCCATATCTTTACTTGGTTTTTGTTTAGGCAACTGTTACCTCTCTGAGAAGAAAATAAAGATCTTTAGTAACACATTATCCTACTGCCTTCTGTATTTAGGAAAGTGCTGCTCTGCAGCCACCTTCAGGTCTGCCTGCTACAGCCCTTCCTTCTCAAGGATACACACATTTCAGTACTCAGAAAGTTATGGAAGAATTGCTTGAATTTGCCCTCATCTTGACCAGATCTCTTTGGAAATTTAATTCATGAATTTTAGCACAAGGTGGATTATAGTAACATGATTTTGGCGGATCTCTCAAAGGTAGTAAGTATTGGCAAACTACAAACAAAATGTTGCTGTCAAACACTTGACAAAGTACCAAGACCCTGATTTTGTCAGTTTTACATTGGCTGTTGGAGAATGAGAAGAGTTGAAAGTCAACCTGGAACTAATGTCACAGAACAGATCTGTGAATTATGAGTCACAAGTATCGTGTAAGTCATCTCCTTTTCCTGTTTACCCATTATTTCTTCTACAATAATATCCTGTGACTAACTCATTCATATGGTTATGTGGAAGTTTTGCTCCTATCGATAAAATTTGACCAATTATTATTTTGTCATTTGGAGGCATTGATATAGACTCTTGACTCAGTTACATTGATAATTCCCTCATAGTACTACAAAAGTACATGGTTATTTTGTGGGCATAAAAGTTCTTTCCTGAAATCCTCTCATTTTAATTTACAACTGCTAAACTTTCAGTGAAGTGCAATTATTTCTTATGACTTTTTCCAACTACTTTTTTTTTCCCCCCCAAAGTCACTTTAAGTGACTTCTCATATAGGAAACATTCACTGGGGGTTTACAGAATGCAGAGCTTATTTACTGAACTGGTTGCTTCCCAACCTTTGGAAGGGAGGGGTGATACAATGGTGCTATACAATTCTATAAATTCAGATTAGCATAAAATACGTTATTTAATGCAGACTGTGCCCCACCTCCCAAAAAAAAGATTGGTGGAATATGTATGAAGTATTCCAAGTAATTGCTTGATTGTCATGCTAATATGAAAGAAGAAGAGTTACATTTCTCTCTCTTTCTTCCTCTTTTTATGTGCATGTGTGTGAATTTCAAGACCTTTTCTGAAAGCATTTCCAGTTTCTAGTTATCTTTAGTTTACCGGTATTCAGAAACATAAGAAAGAAGGATAGGGAGAAAAAGAAAGGTATGTTTAAGCTTCAAAAAACTCACCAAAAAAAAGATGAATGTCCAATTTAGCTCAAAAATGCAATACCATTTGATGTCAGATAAAAGGCTGGATTTTCATTTACTTTGTTAATCATAAATACAATGAAGAGAGGAGAATATCTTTCTTAATTATTTCATTTCATCACAAGTATGATTGCAGTGATGCAGATCATAAAAAAGCATTCACCGAGATGAACTAAAACCCTTTTACTTACATACTCAATAAAATCAGCAGAGCAAATTGTGTTATTGAGTTCTCTGCCAGCTGCCCATACCATCTTGGAAGCAGTGATCTGTGTGTCAGACGCTCATCTCCAAGCATGGTTAGAAGTATCAAGGACAGTTGGAAAAAAAAAATGCTAAATTAAATAAATCAATAATAAACATACTGACATGTAATCACAGATGATCTGAAGTCATGTTGTTCAGCTGGACAGCAGCAATAGGCAATACATGATTGACATCCCTGTCACCTTTATGCCAGATATTGCTGTCAGCAACATGTATTAGGTATAAGTAGCATCAGTCTACCATAGGGGAATTTCTAAAATTTGGGGAATTCCATCCTGAGAAGAACCTGCAAGAAACCACAATTCACCATCTACGAGAAATGAGTCTCAGAAGTGGGGGAAACTTTAGAAAACAACAAAAAAACAGAAATCAAACCAAAGAAAAACAACAAATCCATAGAAAAAAGTGACAAAACTGTCGTTAGCTTGGAAAACACAGCAAACTAATTGCACTAGTCAAGTGCATCTCAGGCAGGTGTTGTGAGCCCTGCACATCTTTGTCCCTTCCCTGTTACTGAACTCCACTTACACAATGCTGACAGTGGGAATACAGTCCTGAGGCAGCTTTGGGCCCAGATCACTCCCATACTTTGTGAAATGGTGTCTCATCCAGTTCTGGAAGCCCACTTCTCAAAGCAGCTTTTGCTCAGTGGCTCCATGGAAGCAACATTACACAAATTCCCTCTCCCCCCATCACAGCCCTCTGCAACAGGGGTGTAAGGGTCCTTGGTATCACATCCAAGGGATAGTGGGAGCACCATGTTTTCTCTGTCACTGGTTCTTTAGTTTCTCCTTGTAGTGCAGAAGCACTGTTTGAAAGGACAGAGAAACATAAAAACATGACTCTGTCCTCAGTGGCCAAGACACCCTCCTTACCAGAGACTATCATTTCCATCCGTGAGACCTAAACTGCTCATATCAATTTAACCAGTTTCATATCATTTTTGCAGTTACGCTGGCTCACAAAGCATCAATAGAGGAAAGTGGAATGAAAAGTGGAAGAGAAAGAAGCTGTTTCAGTCTAAACTCCTGTTGCCTGAGGCATCAGGAAGCGAGGCAGCTCACTTTGGGCAGTGGCAGCAGTTCACATGTAGGTGAAGAGTTTTGCGATCCTCCCTCCCTGCTCATCGGTGCACAGGGGCAAAGGCCTCCTTACCTCCTGCAGCTCTGGTCCTCAGGGCTTACAGGAATTGCTCAAATGGAAGGCAGCAACAGAAGAACACAGAAGGATCAATGTATGGGGAACATACAACTCAGAGAAATCAATCTGCAGAAGTCTGAAGGAATCTTATTCCACTGTATGTTCGCTTTCTGATATTCATATAGAGAATAGCTGAAAAGCATGTTTAGAAAAAATCCCCATGGAAGGACTGATTAATATTCTGTTTATACCTAAAGAAAGGTATGGATCATCGAATGAATAACAGGATTTCAAGTGAGAAAAAACAACAAATAGTTTTTCCTTCTGCAACTTTCTCTCACTCTAGCCACATGGGGTTTCTAATTTTAATACTGAGATTAATCCTACTAAATCCTTGCTTACATGGGTAGAGTCCTTAGTTATACAGTTAGTAACACTGTGTAATCAAATTAGTTTTTTGATACCAGAAATCTGATAGCTACCAAAAGCAAGTGTTGGCAAGCCTAGGAGCTGCTGTCTATGTTTTTAAATCAGTTTCTGTGACCTCACTCCAAATTAGTGTTGCTTTAATACAGAGCATCAGCTTGTTAGCAGCCTCCGCCTTTACTTTGCATACTGGAACAACTGGGATGCCCAAATCCAGAACACATTACATGAACATCACTCCCATCCCCCAAACATTAATATCTTAAAATCAAAAACTAGATAAGCCCACATCAGGTTTACTCCTAACATGCAGCTTAGTAAAGATTTGCAAAATCAATATGAAAATAGTTTCTGAACCTACTAGTTGTTTTTAATAATATTGGCTAGGCAGGCAAGGATGAAAGGCTTCCCTGGCTTCCACGCAGTTTGCCAATGCTCTGGAGAAGACACACTGGCACAACAAATCCTGCACACACAGAGACAGCAGCTCACCATCAACAACCCAGGCAGCAGGGATGATGCATTTCATGGATCACTCACTATGGGCTGAGGCTTTTCTTAAAGCAGATTATCTTAGCGTTGCCAAAGAAGAAACACAGGTAGATTTAAAAAAGCTCAGATCTAGAGACACTGAGCAGAGGTTTTGTTCCAGTGTGTTGCACTGAGTACAAAGTCACAGCTCTCTTACACAAGATCACAACTGTGCAGCAGGGATTGTTTTAACAGCCTGATCAGCTGTCTGAACATTGGGTTCGTGTTGCTGCTGTATTACAAGCTTGACTAATACTGAAGAGACATGTCCTGAAATTATCACTGAGCAAATACAAATGGAAAGATGCGTGTTGTTCTCTGAGGACTCCAAATAACGCACATTTTGAACGCCTAATTTAGCGTAAAGTATTACAAATAAGAGAGGCATGAGAAATAAATGAAGCTTAGTATAACTTTCTGCTGCTGGAGTATTGAAAGAAACATACCAGAGATGTACATTACAAAAGGACCAGACAAAGATGAGTGCGGAAGAAAATAATTTGAGGGGTAGAAAAAAATAAATACAATCCCACAAGATGTGAATATTCATTGATAAACAGCAAAAAAGAATCAGGACCTGCTGTTGGAAAGTCTTCCAAGGTGCCACACCATGCACACAGAGGAGCTGAACTGGTCTTTGCCAGAATAAGACAGGTTTTGGGTGGACTCAGCTGCTTCCTGGGCATGCCCCTCTTTGTAGTCTGTCAATGGGGTGTCCTCATTATGGAAAAAGATTTTAGCTGTTGGACTGCAGGTGATCACAGGGAGCCTTGTGGGAAGAGGCACAGCACAGTTCTGAGCACAGGTGCCAAACATACAAGAGTTGTTATTGCAGGAGATTTATCTGAGTGTGCATAAAATAGTTATTTCTAAAGGAATCTGGAGAGAGAAAGGTATTTCTCCAGGTGCTGCAGAGTTTCCTCCTTAGTTTTCTGAGAAGCTTCACACATTTAGAGGGAACTGGATCAAGTCTTGGGAAGAAATCCAGGCATACTAAATAAAATTGAAGCTGAAGGGCATCTAGTAGGGACTGGCTGCAATAGCGGATAATTAGATATGCCCATGAGGGTACACAAAGGGCTGGGGCATGTAAACCAAATGTTTTGTCTTTAGTGAGAAATATAAAATATACGGAAGAATTTTCTATTTGAACAGTCACAGAAACTGACATTGAAAAGATGGAAGCATTTATGAAACAGTGGAAACTCCTCACTATTCAACATAAGCTGGTAAAGTTATTACCTGTGCCAGCTGAGGGGGGTCTGTTTGTGTCCCAAAGCAGGGCCTATTGCTGACAGCAGCAAAATTCCCACTGACTGTGGTTATACAAGCTCGGCCTTCATTGTAATCAATTTTCAGGCAAACTATAAATAGACATATAACATCTCAGCAGATACAGCCTCAGAGGGTACAATACCTTAAAAGAAAACACACACATGGCTGTCAGTCCAGACTGTGGGTAACAGTGCTGGCCAAACAATTTCTTTTGTTAATATTTAGCTTCTTCCTTCCCCTCCTTCTTCTCCCCCCCCCCCCCCATTATTGACAAACACACTTGTCGGATTTCATAATTAACTTGTTCATTAAAAATTATTTTCAAGACAGTTTATACTAATGCAGAGCAGCCTGTGAATGTGCCATGCCTGCTGTTGCTCTAGGCACTCATTAGCAGCTCCATGCAAGAGGCAGCTCCCACCATAGAGCATCGCTCCGTGAGGAGTCGTGGCTGGGGCTCCCCAGGAGCCCTTGGGCAGGCACAGCCCTGGCTGAGAAATGCTTCCAAGAGAACTGCCTTTGCATCCCCAAAATCCTCCGTAGGAAAGCCACACTCATATAAATATTTACAGGAAACAAATAGAATGGATGACGCCTCATGAATGCAAAGTGATTTCTCTGTTTTCATCAAATAGTATCTGCAAATATTTTTTTCCCCCCATCTGTCCCATGGAGATTACTTTAACTAAGAAAACTCATTCCTATTAGCTATCAGAGAAGAGTTACTACAAAGGCTAAAATGAATATTGTCAGGAGATTTGAGCAAGACATGTAGCTAACTTTAAAATGCCTTTGTAAGTTGCTGGCTCCATCTTCATCCATTAGTAATAGTAGCTAGTGATGGAAATAGCCTCTGCAAACACATGGGATACCCCTACCAGTCCAAGATTGTCTTGTCAAGTGTAGTTTTGATTTTAGCAGATTATTTGAAGTTTTCAACAAGAGAATAGACCTCCCACAACCTTCCCTCATCTTTATATGTGTCAATTAAGAAATTCACCTGCTATTTATTAAAAATAAATACAATTTTTAAAAGTTTAAACAGGACACAAACTTGGTGCCTATGCAGTGTCCACGTGTCTGAGGCTACTCTGATAGCCACATCCTGAGTTCTCTCACTGCCATTTGGCAACAAAAGTGCATTTTTGCACCTAAAAGTGACTCTGCTCTGTGTTGGCAGTTCTGACCAATTCTGGTCTGAAAGCCAGTGTGCAAAACCAGAGAGCAAATTGAGGGCGACTGGAAATGCAGTCTTCAATGTATAGTTCCCATATTCTATACTAATACTCTTTATTCCTTTCTCTGCAAGCTAGCTTTATGATATGGCATGTATTCATTGTGAAGGATCAGAAACTATTTTTCCCCTTGCTGAATAGGAGACAAAGGCTTACTTTTCACAAGCTCCTGTATAAGCTGAAAGCATTTTTCCTACCCAGTTGGTTAGTGGTGCAGGCAGAAACAGTCCTGCCTTCCCTATATTTTCTCTGAAAGCTGGCATGGCCAGAAAGCATCTATCAACAGGTTCTTGTCCCTTTCTTCAGGCAAATGAGCTGGCCAACCTTGCTGAGGCAATACAGAGAGGAAAGACACCACAATGAGGAAAGCAGTGCATCTGATGGCAGGAGCCAAGCAGGACTGGATGTGCTGCCCATCACCCAGGCCCCTCCACAGCATGGATCGTGGCTGGTCCTTGGGATGCACCGAGGAGCCCCAGCACCCCCGGGAGAACTCCTACAGCCTGCAAGGAGTTGTGGCAAGAAGCAGGAGGTTGGCAGCTGGCCCCTGTGATGGTTTCCATGTGATGGCTGCGGAAACCCATCAAGTCAAAACTTTCAGTTCACTTTTTTCTCCTTCTGTGTTAATTTTCAGTCACAAGTTCAGCTAAGTGAACCATTAAAAGTGAAACAAACCGAGCTGAGCGACAAATTAAGATGTGCCTCAGGCAGCCAACACGTTTCTTTTTTAACTTCCATCTGTCGAGTGCTGGCGTCTGAGGTATGTGACAAAAAAAATGCCTCTACTTATGAACAGCTTCTGACTCCTGCTGCTAGGTGGCTGCACTGAGGAAGAGGAAGGGGGGAGGCAGTGCAGGCTGTGGGATCTTGAGTCTATCACTCACACTACTGAAATCTGCCAGGTGATTTGGAAATGACATGGAAATAAATAAAAACACACACACACACAAAAACACAACTTCAGAACTGGAAAACTGATTTGAATGAGGAGATTCATTTTCCTTTTAAAGAAATGTAACATGGGGCTGAGCCAAAGTACTTGAGCTCTAACTTTTGTCTTTAGCCAGGAGAGAAATTGAGAATGCTCCAAATACACATAAAGCATCTGATATGGATGTTAAACATTAGGCAGTGTGAATACGCTCCTAATATCTAATATAAGAGAAAGGACATTTGTGGAACTGTTATTTACTGAATTGTAGCCCTAGTTAGAAAAAAAAAAAGGAGTTTAGAAGTATATTCCCTTCACTGAAGAGTTTAGAAATAACAGTGCTTCTCAGCAGTATGGAAATCAATGCATCCCTCCACTTGTTCATGACAAACCCAGATGCATTAAAAAAAATTATTGCCTGACAGGCTAAAAAACATTGAAAATGTTTCACTGGCAGTGCAAGAGAAATACCATTTCTGTTTTACAGAGAGCTGTGTAATGCTCAATTTTTTGGTTTTCCTGCAGCACATGAAACTAAAAGCCTCTGACAGCAACAAATGAATGGCTCTGTGAGGGCTTGGTCAGAGCTAAAGAGGGAAGGCTGATTAATTCTCAGTTAAAAAAAAAAAAAAAGGCTCATTGAAATCACCAGCAATAATTCCACCTGAAGATTACCAGTGAAGGCATTTATTAACATATTTATTAATTTAGCTATATGAACAGTAAAATGACAGCTGGTGAATCAGAATTATTCCTCTCCAGAAACACTATTGTAAGGAAATAACTGAACAGCCCCTGAACTGGGGGATGCTCTGCAGTTTGTCGAAATGTTCAGTCCACCACGGATTAGTCCTTGGAGAAGAAAAAAACACCAGCAAGGAAGTGCCACAAGTGCATGTGTTTGTGCCCAATTTTTGTTTAAATTGGATTTTCTTTTAGTTTCTTCAGTATTAGAAAGACCTCAGTGCACATGAGCTGCAGCTCTCTGGTGCAGAGTACAGGTTTTAGCAGTCCCCCTTTGCAAAGCTAGCTGAGCAACTGATGACCAGGCCTCTTAGGAAGACAGACTAAGGATTACATAGCAGGCTGGTTCACTCCCTTTCCAACAAAAGGCAAGCTAGTTTGGGTACAGGGAGTTTATAACAAACATTTGTATCTAGAAGTGAACATCTGCCAATGTGTCTAGTCTACCATGACCTTTCCTAGCTGGTGCTTTTTAACTAAATCTTTTAATCTTAGCTCTTTCTAAAAGCGTTTGGTTTTAAAACAGTCTGTCATTCATTGGTGCTTATATAAGAGCTGGAAAGCCATTTGCAGGCTACTGACTGGATACATCTGGTAAAAAGATGGATATAACAAAGCAGACAAGGAAAAAGTCCTCCAGGGTGGGGAAAGAAGATTTTCCTATCTGTTCCTTTAGCTGTACATTGAAGCTTACATACTTGGCCACAGCTTTGGCTGACCACAGTGACATTAGTCTGCCAGCCACAAGCTCTTGAGGTGCTCCAGAGAGCTGTTTTTGGGAGAGGGGCAGGATGCACAAGCATGCAGCTAGGGATCTACTTTTAGTTCACATTTTGCTGCAGCCCTAGCTGTATTCACAAAAGCCAATAGACACACGTTCCCAGCTTCTCACATTTAATACCATTCACATTTCAAGACAGTATTGCAGAGTTGCTGTAATTTCAACATGAATTACCCATGAAGCACTAGGTACTAAAAGGTTGGCTGAGGTTATAACAGTGCTAAAACAGTGCTAACCTGGAAGCTTTCCTTGCAACCTGGGAAGACAAAGCCATGTTTCACTCCACCAGCTCGTTGCTGATTCACCACAGCACCCTTCTAACAGAAAGAAACAAGGACCTGCAGTTTCCTGCTGTCACAACCAGAGACAGATAAGTAAATACTAGTACTTTGTAGACACACACTGTCAGCTCACATATTTGCCTAGTAATGCATCATAAAATGGATGTTCCCTTTTCATTGTAAAGGCCAGCTCATTTCTAAACCTTTCACAGAAGTGTGCAGAAGCACCTTTAGGTGCTAAGCATACAGCCTGGCAAGAAACGTATGCATTTCCAGCATCTGTAGTAGGAATTCTAATACAACAATTGTAACAGAAAGCCAAAGCACCAGAAAGGACATAAATACACTTGAGATGTAAACTGAACACAATTTATAAAAAATGCACTAGTCTGCAACAATATACACACAATGCTAAATGTTGGATTCACTGGGGAGTTAGTTGTTTTAGCTAACTTGTTTCCCAATTTATCATTAACTTTTGCCCTACTAGTTTGTTTTAGTTATTCTCTGACTAGGTAAAAAATGCTTCTGTAGATAGCTTATAAGAGATCTCATCTGAGGACAGTACTACATAGAAATATATTTTTAATTTGTTTTTAGCATAAACCCATATTATATACAATTATTAAAACCTTTTCCAAGTGTTGAATTGAGGCTGATTTTGTTGCTTGGATATGGAAAAAAAATGGTTCAGAGCAACATCAGATCTACTGGTTGTACTGAAATATTAAAAAGTATAAAATATTTATATACAGACACAGAAGAGATATGAGTTATTCAGAACATTACATAGATTATATACAATCCTTGATTTAAGTAGAAGCTTAATCTGATAGAAAACATCCACCTGAACTTACTTTTTTTTTTTTTTTTTTCCTTTTCCCTTTCTAAAAATCAATACTAGACTCATGCTTTGAAGAACAATATTGGAATTTTAGCTCAACACTTTGAAAGTAGGTTAAAAAAAGGCCCATCAACTATAAACATTATCTCTGCCTCCCTATAACAAAAACAATTACATTTACTGAAGAGGAAGATGTACCTTGAGTGAAAGGGAACACCAGGAATTTTACTGTAGTAATAAAGATCTTCATGAGTTTTGAGCATACTCTGCGGGACAGCTGCAGATTGGGATGACACCCCAGCAAAGTCCCAGCTCTTTATGGCTCTTAGCAAAGCTTCTTTCTTAATTACATTATAGCACTGATTTAGCAGCAAAACTGCATAATAGATATATAAATCTACAAAAGCTTTCCTAACTGTTAGGTTTGTTCTATTTAAAGAATAGTCTCTTTTGCTTTGCATTCTTTATTCAGGCTTTCTGCTGGGACTTCTCAGAGATCTGGATCAAAGCTACAGTTTAATTTTATTTTGCATTGGGCTGGATAACTTACCACAAATAAACTTGCAGCAGGGAAATAAACATCCCCTCACCTTAAGTGCTCATTTATTGTTCTTGATCTGTCACACTTGATTAAAATATAGAGCTTGCCTCCCAGGCTGAAATTAGCTTTTCATTTTAAATGACTAGCATTCAGGTCTGAAAAATAACAACCCATTTGTTTCAATATTTACCATGTCCATTCAGAAGGGGCTTACATTATGGCCAATTAGTAGTTAATTGTGATCCATAATTCAAACATTTGCTTGCTATTTGGAAGTGCAGAAATTGGATTGTACACTCCACCCCCCCCCCAAGGCTTTGCTCTTCCATTGAGTGATGAGTCACAGCATAGACCCAGGATGGTGCAGCACAAGGGCTGTCAGAACTTGACGTGTGTTAATCTTGGAACAGGGAAAGACAGACAGTGTATAATTTGGATAGGAGCACAGATCTATTTGAAGAAGCGACCTTACTCTCCCTTTGAGTGCATGTTCTCAGGCTATGTATGTGTCCACTGCAGAATCCAAGTTCAATACAGAACACATTGATCCTTGCTCTCTACTTACAGGATTCCAACTCCTCAAACAATATCATCAGTTATGCTTCCTTTTCTCTCTGAGTATGTGCATGGAAAGGGATAGAAACAATTTCACTGCGAAAATATGTTCAAAAAGGAGTCCCTTACATGGATCCTACACTGAAGAAAGTAGGAAAGTCTCCCTAAGGTGCAAACATCCCTACAGTGGTTATGGTGAACCAAAAGGCAGGAGTTCACTTCATCTCATGTTCATCCAAAAGTCTGAAATGGACAGTAAATGAGCATCCATAGATCCCATCTGACTGATCTGGATAGCCAAAGCTTTCATGTTCAAAACAGAAATCCTGCGACCAGCCTTCTTTAAACAAACAGTGCTTAGGAAAAATAAACAAAACACCTTCTCGTTTCTTTGATTTTCATAGGTATTGCTCTTCACAAGAGTGTTTCTGCACTACTTACAAGCTGCGAGTGTCCAGCAACCCAGGAAAGGACACCCTCCTGTCTCAAGAGCAATCACATACAGATGAACTGGGTGCAACAGGATTTGTCTGGAGGCCTTCTCCACCACAACAGGGCCTGCATTGCCTCAAAAAAGAAGCCACCTTTTCAATAAACTTTCCAAAGAAGGCTTTCTACACGAGCTCCACATATAACTTCACTGTCTGCCACAGCAGAATTTGGCCAGTTCCCAGTGCCACTTACCAGTGGTCACACACAGCGATGCAAAGCCTACAGGGCCCATGCAACAGGACTTAAATTTTATGCTGGCAGTTTACTGTTTTCCATTTAAAAAATACAATTCCTCTGGATTATTGTCATTGCTACGGGCTACGCTTTGTGCTGGAAGGCAAGGAGAATAACAACTTTATTTTAATGGCTCTTCCAGTGGCCTGTAGTTCTGAAAACAATTTTGACAAAGAAGCTGGTAACAGGAATTGAATTCAGAGCAATCAGTCTCCCAAATGGAAGAAAATATGAATACAAGAGATCGAAGTATACCTAAGCTGTTTTCCCAATGCTGTTTTACTCATCTCCTGGCTTCTGTTCTTCTCTCTCCCTCGTCTGTCCCCATTATTTATTGTCAGAGTTGTTTTATATGAGAGGAGGACTTCCAGAAATGTGCCCTCAGTACCAGGGCTCTCAACACTTTCTGAAAGGACTGCTGCTAATTCTGCATCATAGTCAGTACTAAAACTTTTCTGAGGTTCTCTTAATAAAGGCCTGTTCTAAAACGACTTGTGGGCAGAGTCATAAAGCAGCTTAAGAACTAAATCAATGTCACCTGGCAAAGTAGCCACTGAGAGATCATCATTTTAATTACACATTTTAAGAAGCGACACTGAGAAGCTGAATTTGTGACAAAGCTTTATGCCTAAAGGAGGGGATTATTCAGCAATGATGGCTTTACCCTTAAACAGTGAAGCAATTTATTGAGATGTACTGTGACAACTACCACATTACAGCTGTAGAAGCGCTCATGTGAAATAACCAACCAGAGAGGATTTTCTAATCAGTAGCATCTACTCTTTTTTTATTAGCACTGCAGCCGTGATGCCTATGAAATGATAGCATTGCTTGTCGGTAATACAGGATTTTTTAATGCATCTAATCTGTGGGACCTCAATGTTTTACAATATATTAGTATTTTATAGGGCTTTCTTGCCCTCTCCTCCCAATTTTTGATACAAAAATGAAGGGTGGATGATGTATAGAAATATGAATTTTAAAACATTTTTTTTTCCTTCCACCTTTTTTAAGGAAGGTTCTTTCTAACACCACTAGGTCTTGACAAAGCAGGTAGTGATATCTTAAGGATCTTAAATCATAATGTAATCAACATTCGATCCCTTCCCTCCCACAATACATGATTTTGGACACTATAATTCCCCCTTCCCTGCCTTTTGTTTTTAAATATATTCTAAAAAAATATTACAGAAAATAACCTGAAGCGTGAGCTGATTTAACCCAGGATACATATTTGACCAGCAAAAGAGCATGGCAGAAAAGGAACACAGACTTTTTTCAGACTTCTGAAAGTATGATGGAAGCCTGGAAGTCTGTAATGCTGAACAAACAAGAATCAAAGGATGAGATGCAAGACAGGACATCTAGAGACCTGGCCTAAGAAAACTACTCCTTGGCAGGTAGACATGGAGTCCAGGCCTGGAGGCATTACTGGAGGGGAATAGTCTGTTGCAGGCCACAGGGCTACAGAGAGATATGAGTAAATTTTAAGGAGTTTTGGAAGTGGTAGTGTCCCATGCCAAATGGCTGTCTCAGCAGCTAGAAGGGGAGTGGGATGGGTAGGGTCAGAGTGTGTGCTGTGCCTATTACCTCTCTTCTTCTTGCTGGGCTGGATCAGGGTGGTAGCCTCATGATGCAAAGCCCCCTCATCAAGCTTTAACTCTTATGTAGAAGCAAGCAAGACAAACTCAGCTTGTATTTGAAGAAGGTAAAATTTGTTCTCTAAAAGGCAAACCACTTCACCCCTTCTCCCCCATAATAATAAAGACAATTTAACCAACTTTCATTGCCACACACACTTTTGCTAAGTATCTCAAATATACAAGCACTATACTTAGTTTCATAATAACTTGGGGAAAGCAATTAAAACATACAGCTGCTGAAGCAACTGCAAATACTTAGAAAACAGTATCTTTCGAGCTTGAATACAACACATTTTTACTTCCTGATGCTCATACCTAAAGGATTTTATCGTCTCTGAAGACTAGAGATAAAAACATATTAGCTCAACACATTTTAACTGATAACTTAACAAAAACGTAATTTATGAATTATAATGAATTTCCTACTTTCTGAAACTGAAGAGCTCATCATCCAATACTATCATATACTAGACTCCAAAAAGCACTGCTCCCCCTGGGTAAGATCATCCTCCTTTTACATTGTTTCTAACTGCTTGTTTCACAGATGAAGGCTTGCATGGGGACACACACACAATTAATTTCTTGAACTTAATGAAACCCGTGTTTCATCTCTCTTTCCAAGAGAACTGTCCCAACAAGAGCACAGATGATCCACATTATCATGAAACATTTATATTTTGCGAAACTTTCCTTCTACTCTGCTCAATATGGAGAGCTCCTGAGCTCCACACTAGCTGTACCTGTGCTACAGGAGGAAGTACACAGCAATTTTCACCTTCTTCTTCTTCCCACCCAGACTTTCTGCCAGTGCAAAGCCCGAAATACAAGGAAATAGCATGTGCTCAGGCATTACCCATATAACTAGTGGGTGCAAGGCAAATTGCAGAGTGCAGCTACCCTTATGATATTGAGGGAAAAAGTTATTGGACAGTAAGCTAGATTCAAAACAAACAGGAGATTCCCATAAAAAAAAAAAAAAAACACTAACAGCACTACAAATAAATTAGGATACCACAGCAGTTCCCCTCAGACTGGTCCTAAAAGGGCAAGAAAATAAAGCTTCTTTCTTAAGAAATGCAGAGCTTTCATTTCTTTCTCAAAATACAAAATCCATTTGAACATCTCTGTGAGCAAGAGAGACAAGCCACCTACCAGAAACCAGGTCCTGCCAGGCTGAGGACACCTGTGGATCACTACCTCCAGATGACCACGTTGCTTTTCTTTGGTTCCTGAGAAATAACACGGTCAACACAATAAAGCCCATCCAACTAGAACTACTGCTTAAATTCATACCCCAAAAGTTTTGTAAAACAGTAATAACATCCAAAGAACTAAGAAAGTTGTTCAAACATAGGGATTGTCTTTGAATTTACACCTTGTATTAGTTAGCTTTAACATCTATGCAGATTCAAGCTTTGACTGAAGATTCCTAACTGATTGAGTATTTAAAAGGAATTTCTCTCAGCTTTCTCTGATGTCTAAAAAGGTATTAACTGATCCTACAGCTGGGATCAATTCATTAATTTCCATTAACTGGGCACTGAAGACCTTCTTTCCTTAGCAGAGCTGCCTATGAATGTGATTTTAGAAAAAGACTTTTAAATATTTTCTTAAAAAAAGGCCATGAAACTTAGGCTAGCTCCCCAGAAAGACTAATATTTAAAGACCACTGAATTGCACCCTCCTTATCCCAACCTTTTATGTCATTTCTCTAAAGTTAATTTAGTACATATTAACGGGACAGTAGAAAAGAATTCTGTCATCTTCCCTCCGGCTGCTGTATGGAGCAGCCTAAACTGTTTAACAGCCAAGTGGAAATTAATAACTCTTAAAAAATAAAAAAATTAAAAAAAAATTAGGGGAAAAAAAACACACAAGACTATCAGAAATACTGTGAAACAAATCCGTTCATGTGAAATCATGACATTAGCATTCAACAGCTGAAGATTTGCAAAGCATAAGAAGGGTATAATCAGCAAACAAAAGGAAATAAAGCACTACAGTGAGTTTCCATACCTTCTTAGGAGGAATTTGTCAGGCTTTTGATAGCAGGTGCTTTAATTTAGTTGACTTAATTGAGCTCCGTGTCTGTAAGAAGAGAGATTTTGGATTTTTAACACATTCTAAAGCATGGTCTTCCAAAACGGAAACTGTCACTCATGAAGATAAGAAACTTTTGAACAAAGGGTTAGTAAAGCAAGTTGAACACCATGAAAAGATGCAATTTGTGCCTTCTGAACTCCGATAGTTGCATAATTGGATCATATAACACTCCTTGTCACCATTTTCCATTTTTTCCCATTTTCTCTGGTTCTCTTATTTTTCTGTGGTTTCCTTTTCAGTTTAGGAAATCAAGAGGGAAGAGAGGACAATGAAACTGTTTTTAAATGGCCAAA
The DNA here is from genome assembly GCF_009819795.1 of Aythya fuligula. Taxonomy (NCBI): domain Eukaryota; kingdom Metazoa; phylum Chordata; class Aves; order Anseriformes; family Anatidae; genus Aythya; species Aythya fuligula. The sequence continues at coordinate 9,650,571 of NC_045574.1, read as the reverse complement.
TGCCATTTCCCTTGCAGAACAGAAGTCATCTGTTCTGCCTATGCATGGAAATATTTTAATTCAACAGCATAATAAACATTTAGAAAACCATTAATATTTGATTACTAAGTGGTGTTATTATACTAGTGCCACTTCTTTCTTAAAAATATTGGCTCTAAAATTGTATAGATTAAACATCTAGAGGATAAAGTGTAAGCACTAGTTGAAACTCTCTTGAATAGCTTGCAGAGAGGGATTGCTTATTGGCCCTTAAATTAGGCCATATCCTGGATTTTAACAGCTCACAAAGAAAGCTTTAAAATTAATCAGAGGGTTTCTTGTTAGTAGTTCAGTTTTGGTACATAAAAAGGAATGATTAGGATGTGAAGAAACAAAACAGAACAGCGAATTAAAAACACAAAGTGGGACAGCTCCAGAAAAAAATGCAGAGAGGGTGTGTGCAGGGAAGATCAATGGACTGCCAGGCAGAACTTTTTTTTTCTTTTTTGATATAAGGAAAGGCAGAATAGAGAACCAAACCTCGGAGCCTGAATTTCAACCACAGGACTGATAGCAATTCTGGAATATTCTTACTCTCATGTTTTGAGTAGAAACACTAATATTTAAATATCTTTTTCTGCTGTTCGTTTTCCTCAGAGAAATCCATTAACAAAGAAAATTTAATAGAATTAAGTGAAAGAAACACATAATTCTCCAAAAGTTTTGGTCCAGAAAAACTCGCTTCCCACCATGCTGTCCTCCAAAGCCATTTTATGTGCCAAACATTATTTTATATGAAGTCCTGTAGGGAAACATGATGGACAGTCTCACTCAAATGCAATAGATGGTGCTGCTCAATTACGGTCCTGCCCCGGAGACAGTCATCAAAGACTCCCATCACAGCACAGCATTTCCATTGCTCTCAGACCTCTGTGGTCACCTTGCCGCTCTTCTGTATGTCTTGTTTCTGTACTGAAGTGGTCATTTAGAACTTTTTTCCCTGTTCATCATGATTCAATGAAATGCTGCAGGGAAAAAGAGGGTGAGGAACTGGCATTTGGGATACAGAGACACCTTATTTATTTATTTATTTAGATTACGTTTTTAAGTATCTTATACTGCACAGCCAATATCATGTCTACTCTCTACTCCTAGAAACACCAGAAAAAGTTCCATTTGAGCCAAGGACATCAAACTGAGGAGAAAAAAAAAAAAAAAAAAAAAAAAAAAGAAGGAATAAACAAATGAACAAGGCGAGGATTAAACATGAGCATGCCGGCAACTGCAGTGTGGTAGAATTGATAGTCCTTGTGTGGGTGTTGTGTTAGCACTGTATTTGTGCAACAATTATCCTTTGATTTTTATGTCTTGCAGTTCTTTCTTTTTTACTACTAAGCTTGTTTTTTGGTAATTCAGTCTTTCATTCACGCTATGAAAGTGCATCTGTTTTGTGTGAGCACAGACACAACACAAGTAGTGAAGAGTTTTTCTGAACATTTATTTAGTTTCACACCTGTAGTCCAACTAAGGTAACATAGAGAATGCAAAATGGCAGCTATATCTGTTCTCACTAATGCACTGGCAAATATCACTCTCTAGCACTAAACACTCAAACCCATTGCACTGATGATTACGGATTTCTCTTTTTCCTCAGAAATAAACATTATTTCCATCCAGAAAAACATTATACGTAATGTTCAGACCTAAAGAACACTAGAATAAGTAAAATAAAGTAAAATAAAATAAAAATAAAAAGCATCTCTATTCTCTGGAGATCCATCAGGAACGATTATTTCCCCAGCCTGGGTTCAAATGAGAGTCCTTCCAGTACAGGCACACATATTTTCCAGGAGAAACCAAACATTTCTGCTGGCTCAATGCCTCATAGAATGAGGCGTGAGGTGGGGGAAAGTGCAGGAAAGCAATGCTCTGTTGTGCTAAAGCAGCATATCACTGCTCTACACCTGCAGTCACCCTCCCTTGGGCAGCCCCAGCACGTACAGGCAGGCAGTGGTCACTCTGTCTGTGGCAGGGAGACAGACAGACAGACATTTGAAATTGTCACAGCCACAAAAGTTCTGTCAATGGTGATGCTGAAGTCACTGTTTTTTATTTTCTCACATTCTCACCTTTTTTTTTTTTTTTTTTTAATTAGCACAGACACATTTTCAAATAGACAATCGAGGAAAAAATATTTTCTGTAGCTTTATTGTGAAGCACTTGGCATTCTTTGTTCCTCAGTCTTTTAGGATAATGTGTCTTTTTATAACAGAGGGGGTCTTATGAGTCTCCTGAAATGGTAAAATCTGATCATTTACATGTGGGAATTGCCAGCTGGAGAGGAGAAAACATACGCTTGTGTTCAAGAAAAGTTTCACATGACGTTAAAAGAAACCATCTGCTTTTTCTTTTTTGTTCTTGTTTAAGAACAGCTTGTGTTTGCAGATCACAATTTAACACATGGTAATAACCTACAGAACTTTGTGAAGCATGGATCTTGTTTTCCTGCATGCATAAAAAAATATAAAAGATTGTGAGGAAGACATTTCCTTCTGATCAGTGTCTGTGCTTGGTTATGTTTTCACAACGTCTACAATACTGCAGTAAAACCGAACTGATGGGTATAAAATGTAAAGTAAGGCATAGATATCAATTTATACTATACACTCAAGTAAATCTGAGCATTTTTTTTTTCAGTGCACATGCTGCCAGTTTCTGATTATGATAGGCAAACAAATTACTTATCTGCTCGCAATATAAACTAAGGTTTCAATAGTGTTAGGACCTTCAGTTGTACTACCAATAAAAATATCCTTATCAGCCACAGAACTACTTCAAGGAATTCCCTCCAGCCCTTTCTAAAGACCATTTCATTAGCTGTCTGTTTCAGTGAGTGATTTTCTTCTCATGCTAACAGTAACTAGAGGTAAGGTACATATGATGTAGCATGAGTGATGGCTGGACCCTGTGGGGGCAGTTGAGCCTAACCTTCACACATACTGGCCCATTCATTTTTTTGCTCATCTGCTCTGCGGCATTTCTGTCTGAACCAGGACAGGTAGATGATTATAAACAAAATGCCAGATTTCCAGGCAGATTGTAATTCATTTGATTGAAGAATTCACTTTCATTTCCTGTTTCAGCAGAGCTTTGGGGCCCAGTGTTATCTTTTCATAAGCCCCTTTTGGATCCCTTAAGTCAGCCCAGATTTCAAAGTGCCTAGCACAAGGCAGGACTTCTGTGTGCCAGGACTTTCAAGAAAATATCCTGCCATCCTATATGAATGACAGATTTAAGGGTCATGTATTTCGCTGCCTGTGTAGCATGGCTTAGAGTTTACCTCTTATTGTGTTTTACATTTATAAATCTTTCTAGACATTTTAGTCATTGCGACTGCCTGCACAAAAAAAAAAAAAAAAAAAAAAAAAAAAAAAAAAAAAGCAGTAACTGAAATTAGTGATCTTGAACGACTGATCTTTCTCTTAAAATGCCAGTCTGGCTGAATCTCTGGTTGAAATAATATACTTTAGCGCATTAAGAAAGGGGTAGGATATTACTGAATATTTCATTTCCCTTGTCTCTTCCCTATATCCCCTAGAACATCTGATGATTTGGTCTGGCACATGAATGATCCCATATGCACCATTATGATATCAGACATCTGGTACCCATCAAGATGTCAGCTTAATTTGAAAAGAAAACATCTCTAAAAACATGTATAAGCACCAGCCAGAATGCTTTGTGACCTTTGGATATTTACTTAAAGAAATTAAATGCACATCTGATAAAATCAGAATTATGGTAAGTGTGAAAAGACCTGGTGTGAGTTGGTTCCCTTAAGTGGAACTGTGAATTCAGGAACATTTTATTTTTATTCTTTTGCCTCAAAAGAAGAAGTGACCTTCTACTTTCCCAAATGAAAAATGACCACAGAATATCAGAGCCACTTGTTTACCACATGTTGCTCTGATGGAAGGACAAACTAGTAGATTTAGATGGTATAACTTGCCATCCATTGCATTTCTAGTAGATCTGAATGTAGAAAGTTGTAGAATAGATAATAAAACTTCTGTCTCCCCTCCTGGATCTCTTCCACTTCTCCAGAATGCAGTAAGATTCCCCAGGTTCACTCTTCTCATGAGAGAAGTATCACAAAAATATAATTTTAAGTATGCTGGGGAAACCACAGCACAAAATCAGGGGGGAAGGTGGTAGAGAAAATCCTGCTTTAACATGATTAGAGATCCTGGAGGGTCTTCTAGGTTAAAGTTGTATATGCATAGTGTAAAATCATCATTGTTTATTATTTATTATACATGTATATATTATATATATTAAAACTAATTATTTTGAGAGAAAAAAAAGCATGGTCAGAAATTGCATGGATGTTTAGAGAAAATCTTCAGCAAGTGTCATATGTAATAATGGAAGACAATAATACTTTGCAGTGGCTTTTGATTGCTATTAAAAAGATGGTAGTAGAAAATCAGACCAGTCAAAACACCAGTGTCAATTAAATGGGAAGAAAAGAACAGATCAAAATCAAAGGCAAACTCAATCTGAGAATGGAGGAAACCAGTTAATATGATCAAATTAAAGTGACAAACTCAGGAATATAAATGCAATACAGGGCTAACTGCTTTAATTCAAAGGTGCAAAATCAACCTGGAATCTGTAGCCGAACCAGCGGGGAAACGAAAAGAATTCCAATCTAACGGGTTGAAAAAAGCATACTGCAAGTACGTGAAAAACTGCTCAAAAGTCAAGCTGAGTTAGAATTTGCCAAAGGGTATTAAGGGGTAAAAGACTTTTTTTAACAATATAAATAAAAGGAGAACAAGAATAAAAAAGGCCTGCTATGCAGGAAGGATGGGGTCAAGAGCAAAGGTAATCTAGGTATTGCCCCCAAAATAGTGCTGACACATTTCAGCGTAGGAACAACAGCAGAATGGAAGATGGGTATGAATGTATTGCAATTCATTACCACATTTGAGGTGGCAGCAAAATCCTAAGTATTTCTTGCACTCCAGGTGAGAAATCCCATTAATCTCCAGCCCAGGCATCTACAGGAAGCAATACAGGAAGCAGCAAGTCTGGTAGCAAGCACTGATGAAACCTCGTCTGGACAGGTACTGGGCTGGTCCCTGGAAAGGTGACTTCAGATGAAGGTAGATGCAGAACTGAGCTGTGACAGAGGATGAAGAGTGTCTCATAGGAAGAAGACCTTGGAAAGTTCAGCCAAGCTACAAGCAGGTTGTGAGGGTATGAAAACGCTCTCTGAGATTTTTTCATGGAGTAAACATAAGGGAGGGAGAAGTGCTTTTAAGCCAGAGGAAAACGAGACTTCATCCAACAAATAGAATAAAAGCTGAAAGCATAGACATTGGCTAGGAATAAATTTCAGAGGGCAGTTAGGAACCTTCAACACTATCAGGAGAACGATCCCTGGTTGAACACTAGGAACATGTCAGGTACAATACCAAACAGAAATCCACAAGCTTTATAGTTAATACTTTGAGGTTTATGAGTGCATTTCTATCATACCAACTGCTTGGATTAGGTGATTTAGGAAGTCCTTAATCCCTGTGCTATGAATCCCTTTAGGGCAGAAATCAGTAAGGAGTGCCAATGAAATTTGAATGCAATCTCACTTGCTCCCAACAGACTCACATAAAACTCTAATAGGGAAATACCAAGGTATAAAAGATTTGTTTAGCATTCCTGTAGCAGTGTCTTTTAAGGCTGAGCTCAGGTGGTATTGTGCTTTTCCTGGCAGAAGCTAGAAGTCTCAGGGGGAACCAGCAAGCACCTCTGCTGTCTTGTTCCCCTTCACCACAACAGGATGTTTTATCAGCTGCTAAGCACTGTTACTTTGCACAGAGGATCATCTCAATGCCATTTATCAGAGATATTTCTTAATTTGGGCACACAGGCTGACAAACACCATGTTCAATGGTCGTCATACCACTGGGACTTGTAGTAATGAACCATTATGGAGCTTTGCAGGTGCTGAGGTATAAGCTGGGAGCTTCATGCCCTTCTTGCCACATTACATGCATGCAGGGTTAGGCAAGCAGTGTGGGCAGGAAAGTGTCCTGTCATAAGATTGTACAATGTCCTGTGCTAAACTTCTAATGTACAACTGATCATACTTACAAGAGGAGACATGCCTCACTGTAGTAAACATTGAGGACAGATCATTTCCCTAGCTTTCTAGTCTGAAGAGACTTCACACATTGGATACTGCATGTCAGATTGGGCATATGGATTTGGCATGGCAGGTGAAGCAGTTTATACTCAGAACAGTGTCTGTAGGACACGTTGCTATTATGGTAACACCATCCTACCAGTCTGCCATACGAAGTAGCCAGCCAAATACAGCCCTGCATGGGGAGATCACTAACCCTCCTTTTCCATGGTTATTTTAATATTTGTGTGATGACATCTCACTACTTCAATTTATGAGAAAAATGACAAATGCTTCAAAGTCTAGATTCTGTCCAGTCTTTTGATTAATAGTAGAAAACTTATTTTTTCTGGCATTCCTTTCCCTTAAATCAATTTTAAATTAAACTGATAATTGGTATAAGCATGCTAATGACCAGAACAAACAATCTGAATCTGGTTTAGAAGTTTAGTTAGCTTTTTATAAAATGCTTCTGGCTTCTAAAGCCTATAAAATCTCACCATACTACAAACATCTCATTTTAAGAGGTTTGCAAGTTTCACATCCATGCCAGGGGATCTTATTGTACCAACCAGCAATGTAAAAATGGTGCACAAGCAGACAACAACCCACAGCAGCCCAATGTGTCTAAGCCTTCACTAATCAGAGATACCTGAAGATGTTTATCTCCTTTCCCCACTGGACTGTGGAAAGAGTTAAGCTCTCAGTTAAAGAAGCTTTTGTCAGAAAAAGCTCAGTTTGTAATGGATCAGATGTAAGTTAATTTCACAGGGCTCTGAAGACCCTGAAGGTTTGTCACAATAAATAACATATTCCCTGGCCAGCGAATGTTCAGCCTCCTGTTCCTCTGAGCAGCAGTGACAATGCTGACCTCCCCATAGTCGTTTTCTTCACAAATCTCATGGTTTGGAGTGGTTTGTTCTTGTTGAGTTTGAAACGTCTGCTAATTTTGTTCCCATATATTATGATGTACTGGAAATAACATGAATTAATTTAACTAGGTGACCTTTTACAACTGTCAGAGTGAAGTAATTTCAGCTTTCTTGATTGTCTCTGGACCCACCGAAAAAGCATTAGAAAAGGGAGCTTAGTGTGGCTGACACTTTGCATTGTATCATGGATATGTTGGAGTCTTGAGAGGTTACCTGATGAACTGCAGCACCAAGAAAAAGAACAATCTACAGTAAAATGACATAATTTGTTTTTGAGACGTCTCTTAGGCCCTTTCAAAGTGAACAGTTCATGGCTGGAAAAAACCTTCTGTGTAAACTTATGTTAGAAACCTACTGGATTATACTTAACAGAAAAATAAATATAGAAATAAGAATATGAAAGCAGATAAAAGATACTATTTCAACACTATTTCATGCTTCTTGCTAATTCAATTATGTTGTTAAAACCTGACAAATTGGAAATCAAAATAAAACACCAGCTTTGTTCAGGAGCAGTAAAGATTTGCAACTATATTAAGTAACTTCAGAAGAAAAAGAAATGGCCTTAGAATTTTGTTCTTGTTATTATAGTTTCTGTGGTCTCTGTAGGCGTAAATAATAGTAAGAATGCTCCACTTTTTGTTTTCACAGATACAGTGAATTTACCCTGATGTGTAAGTTAACCAACTTCATTTTATTATCCATGGTGAAGCATATCTGTCCAGACAGATCTGCTCAAGTTCCTAAAAGCAGAATTTGCAGTGAGTATTCACTGGCAAATTACTTCAAAGCCGATTTGCTTAACAGAAGGAGTCTCATAAAAGTCAAAAAAGTCTCTAAAATGAACCTAGCAGAAAATAGGAGAAGCTCTTTAGAAACTTGAGGCACACAATAACACACCTAAGTTGATTGGCAACTCTATGCCCCATTTTCACCTTTAATTCCCACTGTGTGTGTTCAACACAGCTAACTGTATTTGCAAGTAAGTCTTACTGTTTATTTATACTCATTTCTGCTCAGTGCGTGTGCTGTCATGGTTACTTTGCACTAGTTTTTCCATGCAGTTTATATCTGAAAATGCTGGGTGCATAAATATTTTAAAATTGGTAAAAATGTTCAGTCTTGTCTTCTCTTTCATTAGTGCCTACTTGACTACCTGAAAATTAGCTCTTCTATCTAGTGACCTGAGCCGCACTTACCTTTCCCTTATGGATAGAGAGGTACTGAGCATTAAAACATCTTGCTGCAAAAGTACACTTGCTTCCATTATTTAAGTCACTCATCACAAGAAATTTTGGGTGATGTTACTTATAAAGCTGAGATCCCACCATAAACTATAACTCTGGAGGTTACAGTCTCATTTTAAAATATTTGTTGGGAAATATACTGGAGTGACAAGTGTCAGTTGATCTATTACTATCTGTTGGGCTGCTTGACTTTCCTGGACCTGAGGAGCTACAGAAAAAAATTTGTTCCCGCTACATATTCAGAAGCTTTGGAAGATTTCTCCTTTGCCTTGTATTTCTCCCACTATTACTGAGCAACCAGGGCAGTTACCTGGTCTGAATATAGACGTTCACACACACAAAGATACTCACACAATGATGACCCAAAGACAAGGCTAGGCCAGAACCGGTCCTTCCCTTAGCACTCAGAACAGGCCAAAAGACAAAATGTTATGTTTAAAATTACATTAGGCTGCAATGAGAAGGATTTTTAAGTAAACTGCTTTCTTTCTCTTATGTCAACTAATAACAAAGGGGAAGAGCTAAGCTGAGACATCGTCTTATGGATGCAAAAAGAAAAGATCCAAACATTGCAATGAGTCTTTCCGCAATGTGTTTCAAGCACCACATTAAAACTTAATTTGGCCAGCACGTTCAGCCTGAGATCTGAATGCAAACAGTTGTGGCCAAAATTATGTTTTTCAGAAAACTGCAGGCAGGCAGTTTTCTTTCTCTACCAGCTGCAGAGCAGATTTACAATGCATATAAAGAACATCTATGAGAGTACCTGTACATTCCTACTGCATGCACTGAGGAGTCCCCGTTCTCAGTGCAGGAGCTGGGGAGATGGCTCTGCTGACTGGAACACAGCAGTGCTGCAGGGGTGTCTGGGACTACCTGGCACTTGTAGCCAGACCAAACATTTTTATGGCCTCCATAAGAATGCACAGAGCATCATTCGAAGCCAGTCAAAAACTAAATGACTCATCTTAAAAACAGACAGCCTAATCAAACAAACGGCAATGTTTTAAAATAAGAAATATTAGTTTTGTCACTACTTAGCAGCTTTGGAGTGCTCTGCCATGTTTGGCTGTCACCTCAGAAAATCCTGGAAGAAAACTAACACAAACCAGTATTTTCAGCTGCCGTTGCAACTTCAGATCATTTTTCTCTGGAGATGTTGTGATTCTGTCTTCCCATAGTAGTGACAGACGGTGCCTTATATTTTTTAACTGAATTTAATCTTTTACTTACCTAAAGAAATAAAGAGAATTCTTAAGTGCATCATCATGCAAAACAAAGAGAAAATGGCAAAAGAAGAAAAAAGAAAGACTCGAAGAAAGAATCTAAAAGGCTTTTTTTTTTTTTTTTTTCTAGTCTGTGACATGAGCAATGCTGCAGCTTGTTATGCCCTTTGCTTGGCATTCTTCTGCATAATTTTTCCTTCCATCCTATGCCGATATAGAAAAAGAAGAAAATACAAATTTAAACCCTTAACATTGAATTTTCACCTTAGGAACAGTAAGATGTGATTTGGCAAACATATAGCTGATTCTCTCATTAATTCTTTTTTTCTTTTCCTTTTTCTTCTTTTTCTTTCTTTTATTTTTCAGAGATGAATTCTCATCTTGCAAATATCAGCTTCCTTAGGTTACAAGTTGCTTACTTGCAACTTCATTATTACTATGCTTAATAAGATTACTTATAATTAAGAGGAGTCCGTCAAGTAGGTAATATAAAACAATTAAAAATATTCTTGCTCTTATAACTTCCCTCTTATAATCAGCAGACCTGATTTACATGAAAACCCCAGAAGTCACAACCCTGACATGGCTGGAGATGTGCAGCTGTAATGCTGTGTGAAAGCAGCTTCACACTGGTTGTTGCAAATAGTAGGGACAGGCTAGGATTGTGGGATTGTGAGTGGGATTGTTTAGCTCCATAGCTTGCCAAGAGAAGACTTGAAATGGTGCTTCACATTGCCAAGTGTAGCCTTGGAACCCCAACAGGAGCACGGCCACCTAGGCAGGAGCACTGGGGTTTTTGATCTTAGCCTTAGCACAAATCCTACTGACCTTGTGTGTGCCTGAAACTAGTATCATCCTGCAGTAGTAGCTACTGGTCCCTCGGTTACTTTAAAAGTGGATATCTGCTACTGTCTTATCTTTACAATTGTTTCATTTCCAGTAAGTTTCTGTTATTTACAGACTCTCAATGTAACTGCTAATATTTTGGCATATTAGTATCAGAAAAATATCCCAAGACCATGCTATAGTCAAAACTACCCATAATTCATTCTACACAATTAACAAAACACAATGAGTAGGCCAGCATTACCACAAAGTAAAAAACAAAACCCTTATCCAGAAACAAGCAAAACCCGAGAAGGATCCATGAGAATGAGAAACCAGCATTATGAGCTACACCACAGACTCCTTTTCTTGTCAATAGTGCCAGAAGAAAGCTTTGAAGAGAAGCTTACACATCTAAATCACCCAGAAAATGGTGTTCTAACAGGATCTTGAACTCAATAGAGCTCACCATAGAGTCATAAACACTCTTACACTGGAGGAAGAAATGAAATGCTCTCCATTCTTGAAAGATATAGATACAAAAACAAGTTGGACTTGCTCTTACTGTGTAGAAGTTAAAAGCAAATGAAGGATCATCTTTCATTACAGTTGAGTGAAAAGAGTATGTTTTTTCTGTGCTGTTCTGTACTGAGCTGGATGGGTCACTCTGTTAAGTGGTCATCTTTCAGTGGAGTGAGCTGTAAATGAATTGTACACTGAACTGACCGAAAAGCATACTGAAAATCTCACCACTGGAAAATGTCAATTCTTGGACCCATAAAACAATAAAATGCCTTTTGAAATGGCACGAAAAAGTTTTGCAAACAGGTTTCTCACAAAACAAACAAACAAACAAACAAACAAAAAACTGTTCAGAAAGCTAAAAATATGCTACCATGCTTAAAGTACCTGTGTGCTTAGAATTAGACCGAAATGTTCTCAGTTGGGATTAAAAACTCATTTTTTCCACGACTGAGCAGTTTGCAAGGGTGATGTTTGATCAGGACATGGGGACATTCATTACCGTCAGATGTTTGTTTTGATGGGGGGAATCCTGGGCTGCTTTTCTTATCTGATGCTTTCTTCTGCCCTCGAGAAAGAGCATGCCACAGCTGCTTGTGAAGAGCAAACAGAATTTTCTTCCCCAGTTCTCATTCCAATCTGGTCCCCATGGTTCATTAACCTCACTATCACTTTGGCAATTTCCCTTTTCAGTTTTAAAGGCCTTCTTTTACATGGGAAGGTATCAGCAAAGAATTCATAATCCTTTCTGTCAACTGTTGGCTGAAGAGAGTGATTGATGTACCGTACTTTCTAAAAAATCACAACAAAGCTGTCTGCCACTGCTGGTTTGCTACTACAGGTGCTCTTGACCCAGGCAGTTTGCTTTTTCACACATAGTTGTTTTATTTTACTTTAATCTCTTCATATAAGATAAATGCATCAGAACTACATTGATTTAAGAGCTTTTCAAATGGCACTCCAGTCAGGTCAGAATACAGAAAACGTATGGCAGAGTGTGTTCGTTTGCTTATACTAAATGAATTTTAAAAAGAAAGTATTTGTGAATAATAGGTTTGAGTTTTAGCTCCTATGCATAAGGTAAACCTTTTGAGACCCATTTTTTTATGGTTGCCATCATGCACAGGAGGTACCAGAGGTATAGCACTTCAGTTTTAGAGTGAGACATCTCTCAAGAGGGATACCAGCCTCTAGAATAAATTCCTGCCAATTTTCTATAGAGGAGCCAAGGAAGCCAGACACACAAATAACTTTGGAAGACCCTTAAATAAAACTGTTGACATGAATTAGAAGGTCATTCCTGAAATGAATAATCAGGAATTTAATCTTAAAAAAAAGATTAAATGAGCTTTTGACATAGGAAGAAATATTTCCCTCCTCTCAAAAACAATATTATTTTTTGGTGATAAATTTTCTTTTCTGACAGGTGTCACCCATCTTATTCATTACCAATGGACTTGAAGAGTTGCACTGGGAAAAAAAAAAAAAAAAACAAAAAACAAAAAATGGGATACAATGAATCCTTTACCTTTCAGTAACTGAAATGCCAAAAGATCTGTTGCAGATCATTGCTGTAAAATACTGAGTTCAAATCCAACAATAAAGCAGTAATAGGAACTGGAAGTGTCTGTTCAATGGGGAGGTGCTATAGAATACTGACCAGGGAAGAGATTTATAAGTGATTACAGAAAAATCCCTAAAGCTGTCTGCTCATTGTAGAGGCTCAGTGGAGGAAAGCAAACAAGATTCTCAGATACAGTGAGCTGTTTGAGGAATATAAATGAGAGTAGGTAGCAACACTGCACTCTGTGCTGGGCAGACCGCCCCCAGAAAGCTGTATCCAGCAACGATTAAATGGTCACCATGCTTTCAAGAGCACGTGAGAGCAAGGAATGGATAATGCAGCTTGGTAAAGGGCCTGAACAAGCTAAGGCAGGAATAGTAGTGGGGAAAAACATCTTTCTTTCTACTTGGAAAGGAGTCACGATGAGAGCAATGAGAGCAGATGAAATGCTAATGACAAATGGAGTGAAGAATGGTACAAACACTTAAAATGTAGTAGCTTGAATTGATCAATCTACCTAGAGATTCACCGCCACACCAAATGTTAGAATAAAGGGAGGCAGGGAATAGGCATCACTGGCTACCGGCTCCTAGCTGGCAATACAAGCAACAAATTAGTTGGTTTCTGCTCCTCTTACATGAGAATCTGAACTCACTACAGTTGATCTTTTCTTTGCCTGTAAATTATATTTGATTTTCAAAGTAACCAAAAGATTTCACAAGTTCAGAAATTCTTCTCAGGACTAAGAATGCACAAGTTGAAAGAAAAAGATTATATTTAATTTATACATTGATAAAAGTGATGCTTAAGAAGTCCCCACTAGGTAACACAATATGTAAAGAAGCTGGTTTGAGAGGAAATTCAGCTCCCACTTCACAGAATATAATTTTTAAATTCTAAGCAAAGCAGTCATAAATAAGCCAAGGCCAGACCAGGTTTATCTTGTATTACATTTTTTATGATAAGATTTACATTAGTCTTAACTTGTGGTTGGTGCTCTTGAGCCCTCAGGCTGTTTTCTCAACTCAGTGTGGAAGTAGCATTGTTATTCACCTCTGATATAATGTTATAAAGGATCTGCAAGCATATTCAGAAGCCAAATTAGTGTTGGTACTCACTGTCTGTTCATGCTAGTAAAGGTGGACCTATGGGTTAGCTCTCCAGGGCCTAAAGGCAAAATTGTTAAGTCAGTATGAGAAGCATGGCTAAGCCTAGAAATGAATAATCAGGAATGACCTTAACCTTCACATTTTGCTCATGACCTCGTTATAATAATTAGTTTTGAAATGTGCAGAAAGAGTCATGGAGCATTTCTTTTTTTTTTTTTTTTTTTTTGTATTCGTGTTTTTTTTTTTTTTTTTTTTTGGTGTTGTTGTTTGCAAGGGACATTCTGCATTTTCCTCTCTTTCTCTATCCACATGTTCATCTATCTGTGATTACCCACCTGTACCCTGTGCTCTCACTCAAAACTCTCTGATCCCTTTCCAACACAGTTTGCTCCCTAAAACCAGCTACTAGTAACTTTTGTTTTAGCTGGTTGGGAGCTGATGTACTAATAATATGCAGTGGGCCACCTTTATGCATTTCAGTGAGCTAAATCTCCAAAGATGTGTGCTCTAATATTCACTAACTTCCTCGGGACCTGCTTAGAAGGTCCTTTGCTTAGAAGGGAGAAGCAGTAGCACATTGAGATGCCCGAGATTCTCTGCAATGTATCCAGATAAATGAATAAAAGGGTGGTGAGTCTCATAAGGAAAGAAAAGGGGATGAAATGACAAATTACATGAGATCCCAAGGAATTACACTAGGCAATTAAAAAAAAAAAAAAAAAAACATTGACACAAACCTAGATAGTGTCAAAAGAAACAGGGCTTATAAAACAATGTAAAGATAGCTCTAGTGCTGTGATGGAAGACTAATTACCACAGGAGACAGCTGGGAGGAGGCTGCTCACAACTCGATGTTTGAAAGTCTTTGGCCAGGCCCAATAAATGCTATCAGTATGGCCTTCTTAGAGGCAAGAAATCTGGGAAAAAGATTTCTTAGAAGATTCAAACCACCTTCATGCAAAACATCTCCCTCTTTTTTTTATTTTTATTTTTATTTTTATTTTTATTTTTATTTTTATTTTTATTTTTATTTTTATTTTTATTTTTATTTTTATTTTTATTTTTATTTTTATTTTAAGTTGTGGATATTGTAAATGTAATTCAATACTATATTTTAGTGAATTTTGCCACTGACTACACAGCATTGAAAATCTGCATTGTTACAAGTGGATGTGACTGCTACGCATGGAGCATGTTATCCTGAAGTTACTTTCCCTTCTTAGAATTATTATTAGTGTTAAAGCAGCCCATGGAGTTAGACTCAGAATAAAACTATGTGGTGTGGATGATTTCCAGCAGGATAGGCTCAGTGACATGAAATGTAGAGGAAATGAGAGACCCAGTGCTGCCATTCTCAAAGTGTCATCTCCTTTCTGTAAAAGAAGGAAAACTGGTAAATTAGGAAACACCACATCTCTGGTCTTTATGTGCTTTTAATCATTTGAGCCATAAAGAGATATTACTAAAAAAAATGATCTGGCATAAGACTAGAAATTGTTGCTTCAGTACTTAGGGAACTCTATCAAGATATTTTTTTTGGATATGAGATATGAATGTGTGTTCCTAGTAGGTGAGTCACAGATTCCTACGTCTCCTCTGCTCCATTTCCAATTTATCCAAGAAATGGTCTTATCTTTTCATACCATCACTTTCTGTTACATGAAACCAAGCCAATTTCATCTGCTGCTATGTGTCTGAACAGAATTGGGCATGTGAAATATATTGTCACCTAGGCATTCCAGATGTACCAGTACAAGCTGGAAAATAAATCAGAAAGGACCTCTTCCTATAGGGAGACTTGATTTCAGATTTATTACACTGATGCTTAGATTTTGGAAGGTCAGCACATTACAATTGATTTCAGTGAGAGCAGAAACAAGCCCTTGTTATTCAGAAAGTAGTTATTCCTGTAGGGTGAAAAGGAGAGTTGTCTCCAGGAGGCAAATGTAATAAAAATTAATTGGTACAACTAAATTAAAAAGTATAGGTATGAAAAATCCTAATACCTTGAATCTTTTAAGACCAATCAAATGTAGTTAATCAACTGCATATTCCCATATCTGGGCACCCAGTAACCCAGGCTCTAGAAATGGTGAATAGGGAGAGAAATTAAAGACTGCTGAACTCTTTAAAAAAGAAAAACCTCAGCTTACAGTTTGGTTATGGATCAGGAAAAAAAAAACACTCTTATTAAGCTGAGAAACTGAGCTGGTCTTGCAGGAGTTAGGTCAAACTCCTCTAATTAGAGACCAAACCAATAAACACCTTACTCTAGAAAGGGCATTATATAAATGAAGAACAATTTATTAGACCACCAGGTTGGATTTTGGCACAATTGCCTAGCAAACGAGGATAAATCCCCTGTTCTCTTTCAAAAATTTCTACCTTCTGTTATTTCAGATGACTCTTGCTAAGAAAAGGCCAGTCTCAGAAACTATTTGGAGTAGAGCTCTGTAGGTTGCTCAGCCAGACATTTTTTACTAAAGAAGACAAGACTGATCTTGCTGGCCTGTACATAGAACTGACGTTAATCTCCAAACTAGCTGTTGCTTTGAATTCTCTGCAGAGATTTCAGATGTCTTTGTTCAACCTTTTCTTTTCTTTCCGGAATTTATCTCAGACTGCACCCTGATTTTCTCATCCTTGTCATGCTTGTTTTACAGTGGCAGAATTCTCTTCAGATTATTGGGTCTGTACCAAGCACACTATATTCTGGTGTACAGCAGCAATAATATTTTAGATTAGATTAGTCCAAATTTCCTGATGGCACCTCTTTAATTAGAAGATGAAAGAGGGAGAAAAATTATTGTAAGAAAGAGTCTTGGTTGAAACTCTAAAGCTAATAAAACAAAACAAAATACAAACAAAACAGAAACAACAAAACAAAACAAATAAACAAGAAAAACAAAACAAAACAACAACAACACAAACAGAAAAACAAACAACCAAAACCACTTATATATTTTTTCTATAGTAATTGGTAGCTTTAAATACTTAAAATATAGGTAATGAATAGAAACACAGCAGACATTCTTAATCGTAACATTAGCACAGATGTTGGAAGGCAGACTTTCTAAGGTATTTTGTAGATTTTAATAACACTCATTTTCTTCAGTTCTTTAGGAATTACCTATTTTTGTAAACCTGGAACTCCTAGCACAGAATAAGTCATAATGTTTTTCCTCCCATTGAGTGATGTGTTTGAAAGTGATTTTTTTTCCCTATAAGCTCTGCTAGGTCACTGCATACTGCATAGTCACTATGCATACGCTGCACAGGTGGCAACCTAAATAAATGTTTTCTGGCAATAAAGCTTCCATCTTTGATCTGCATGTTCATGACAACAATAACAATCAAACCACAAAGGATTTTACTATAAAACATATCCTTGATTTTCCATGTTTTCACCAATTGTCTAATATATGTGCTCTAAAAATTGTTTCGGGAAGGAATAGGGCCCAGGAAACAAAACAAAACAAAACAAAACAAACAAACAAAAAAATAACAACAAAGTAACATTTACCTTTGAGAAAGATTAAAGAAATAATAATAAAAAAATGAACTTGTATGAGCAAAATCTTTGCATATATTTTGACATATAAAATGTCATTAGAAGTCAGAATAAAATTATATATGATTTTAATATGATTAAAACATAATTTGAACATGTCTTTCAATACAGAGTCATAGAATCATTAAGGCTGGAAAAGACCTTCAAGATCATCTGGTCCAACCATCCCCCTACCACCATAATTACCCACTAAACCATGTCCCTATGCACCATGTCCAAACTTTCCTTAAACACCCCCAGGGATGGTGACTCCACCATCTCCCTGGGCAACCAGTTCCAATGCATGACTGCTCTTTCTGAAAATAAATGTCTCCTCATTTCCAGCCTAAATCTCTCCTGACACAACTTGAGACCATTCCCGCTAGTTCTATCACTAGTTACCTGTGAGAAGAGGCTGACCCCCAGCTCCCCACACCTTCCTTTCAGGTAGTTGTAGAGAGCAATAACATATCTCCTGAGCCTCCTCTTCTCCATACAAAATATTCTATGATATTTTAAATATGATTCTACATATAACATTAATGGGAATAATTTGTAGCTTTATTTTTGTTATAAAATAAGAACTAGGTTTTAAATACCAATGAAAAGCCTAAATTTGTAGCAATTTTACTCAGAGCCTTGAAAAATTTGAAGGTGTCTAGAAACTGTAATCATCGCAGAAGGAAGGGTCTGTACTATTCTTCATTTTTATTTCTCAAATTAATGGATGTAAATGGAGTACAGAGCAGTTTTCTCACATAAGAGTATAGGGGGAAAATAACACACCAGGAAAAAAATAAAAATAAATAAATCTTTAGGACTGACACCTCTGCAGTAGCAGCAAGTTGCGACTCTGGTTTTCATAAAGGCATTTAGAAATACAATGTGTGCAGAAAGGTACCAGTGTGAGAGAGAAATGTATTTTGAGAGTATGCATGGAAAAAACACACACCTTAAATAAAGTCTCACAGTGCAAGTTAGGGATAAAGGGGTTATCTATGGGAACACTGAGGACAATTAATGCTTTGATCTCTTGGCAGTACTATACAGAGCAGAGTGCAATCAAATTGCAGGGGGATCACTTTTGGATTTTAACTATCAGGGTCAAGTAAGCCCCCAGATTTATCTGTGTATATTCTAGCAAAATCTAGGGGAACTGACCCAAATTGCAATAATATCTTTTACTCTGTTCACTGGCAGAGGTACGGTTGACATCTGAGCTGCACCAAATGGAAAAAGTGTGTCATCTGGAGCCCCTGCCACATCCTATGACAAGCGCACATTCATCAGCTTGGGGAAGTCAGCAAACTCAGAAGAGCTTGGCACA
This sequence comes from Aythya fuligula, assembly GCF_009819795.1. NCBI lineage: Eukaryota > Metazoa > Chordata > Aves > Anseriformes > Anatidae > Aythya > Aythya fuligula. The sequence continues at coordinate 9,632,103 of NC_045574.1, read as the reverse complement.
ATTACTCTAATGTAACACAGCAGAAGGGTGCTAAGAGTTTTCCCCAAAGTTTTGACTCCTTTCTATCCAAGACTGTGGAAAAGCTAAAACAGTTTAACAATCAGAGTGACATTGTAGCTATATTTCAAACACAGTTGTATGAGTCCACAACTGATAACAACTCCTAAATGCTATTCCGTCTGCTTCTGACAAAGCTGCAGCCCATCTCCTTTGCCTGCTTGCACTGTCTGGATTCTTATATTAGCAACATCACACATTTTCTTCATACAGATAAACAAACTCAGCAGGAAGTCAAGAGCAAAGGGATTGTAGGATCGCACCCTAAATCCCCAGCATGGAGCACAAACATATGCATTTCCCAGAGAAATTAGTTTTCTAAACTGACTTGGAATAAATTACCCAGACCAGGGTCACCTTAGCTGAAGTGAACAATGAAATGTGAAATCTTCTTTCAAAAACGCTGGGCAGAGAGTGAGCAGCGAAGGGTAAAGTAGTATATTTTGTAATGCCTCATGAGAAAAATATATCTAATCTGGGTATCAGTTCAGCCATGGTGAATAATTTAATCATACTTGTAAATGACGTTGTAATAAAAGGTCACCAGATCTGTCAGACCCTCAACTGCTTAGGTAAAATTAGATCTGCTCTACTGATGTTAAAAAATTGACATGCATAGTTAATCCTATCTTGCCATTAAAACCAAAACAACAAAAATAATGAACTTTGGAAGGAAGGACTAAAAACTCTCCTTGACATAAACAGCATTAAGAATTATAGATCTTGAATTATCATGATACGAGGGACTAGATCTCAGCCTTCATATAATAAGCCATTTTATACTGCTTCAACAATACAAAACAACTTTAAAATCACTTTTTTTTTTTTTCTTTTTCTTTTTCCCCAGGTTGTGCTGGCAATTCCCATCATGAATCACAGTTCCCATCATAAGCCAAGTCTAGTATATAGATAAGGTGGGGTACCACTCAACATCATAAGGTTCAATAACAAAGCCTCTCCCTGGGACTATCAAAATATAGTCTGAAGGTCTGAAGTAGTCTCAAGTGATTCTTTTACCTGCATGAAGTGCATATTTGGTCCACACAGTCCCAAAATAATCCTGTGGTAAAGAAAGAAGGTCAATATTAGTGCACATCTACCCACCTACTACTCTGCCATTACACTTCAAGCTGTGTTTGCATTGAAAAATACTGTAGCTGAATAAACCTTTGCCTTGTCTTATCCTTCATGTTCAGTGGCAAAAGGAAATCAGATCTATCTCTGAGATCTTGGTGTACATCATGGAGCAGAGATTGCTCAGGGAAGGAGACTTTGTGCACCAGAAATGGAAGCTTTGCTTATTCCCATTTGATGGAGGTGTTTTCAAATAATGTGTCTTCCTAAAAAGTTTATTTACCAGAGATAATTGTTAATAAAATCTTTGCCATCACTCACAGTTTGCTGTTTACCCGTGTGATAAATTAGAGAACTGTATGATAAATGAATGCATCAATTTATCAAGCACCTTTGATCACTTCATCTTTACTTTGACTGGGAATCCATCATCATAAGGCTCACATTCATAGTCCAAATGTCTCTGCAGCCAAACCGCAGAAAACAAGTTGGTTCATTCAGTATCAGAATGGACTTGGCCTGATACCTAGGGATTTAACCCACATATCCCTACAATTTCCCAGTGCAGAAACCCCAGTTCTTCCTGGTGTATTTTGTAGAATCAGCCACCAGATGCCTCAACGTCTCTAGTTCTGCCTCAGTCTCTAGTCCCTCCCAAAGCTGTTATCCCTGGCTTTCTCTAGAAACCCCTCAGTAATGGCTGGGCAAGAGGCATCATATATTGTAGTGAGACCAAAGCATACCTAGATTTTTGCTATAATTAAAACTGTTGTAAATTTTGTACCCATTAAAGGAAGATAACACAAGACCCAGTAGATACCAACACCTTTGCATATGTGTGGGCCTGAGCAGCTGGATTTGAACAGCTACACGCTCTTCAGCATAAATTAGTTCTTTTATTTATTCAGATTCTTCAGTGTTATTTATTAATTTATTTATATAACTTGTAGAGTTAGAAACACTAACAAAGGTGCTAAGCTTTACAGGAAAGATCACAATTATAATTATCTACTTGTTTCACAAAGCATTTAATTATAATTAACCTCCAAACCACATCTCAAATATTTCTGTACTGTATAGAATGCCTGGCCTTTGTGATGCTGGGATAATGGAATAGCTGAAACACATTTGTATTGATCTGCATGACTGCCATCACTTTTGAGTAAAAGGGTCATGATAAACCCTTGCTGTCTGTGTGCACACACAGAGGTACATGCCAGTAATAATTAGGTATCACCAAGAAGCTCCCTAAGTGAGCCTAGCTGTTTTATCTGATTACACATAATTTAATATGAGAGCTGCATTATTTACCAAGACAAAAGTGGTAGAGTTATGTCCTTTTTCCTTGCAGTCTAACCCCTCAAAAACTTTTCCTTAACTTCACTGAATACATGACAGATATGGAAATAGGTAACTCCTCCCTTTTTACTCATTGAATTATTGGCAAGATAAATTCACGCACAGATGTATTTGGATTCCTCATCTGACATAATCTTCAGAATTTTAGCACCTCTCTGAATTACAATCTGCACATAATGTGACATGTTGATCTATCATAATTAGCTGAACTGTTGCTGCAGAAAAAAAAAATCTCAAGAAAACACTGAATATACCTAGTGATTAAAAGTATATAAATATAAAAATATATGTAAATATATATATATACAGAGTTTCAAACAATAGTCACAATGTCTTCAAAATATGTCATCTTTGTCTGTTTTCTGTATTTTTTAGAAAAAGAAATCACACCACCTTAAAGAGTTTTATTTTTCCAAGCTTGTCTGAGCTTCCCTTTTACTTTCAGCTACAAAACAACAGAAAGAAAACAAAGGGGAAGAAAAAGGAAGAGAACCAGCTGTCCTATAACCTCTCAAAGTCCTCCAAATATCTTCAAAAGGAACGTCTGAGAGGCAAAGCAGAGAATAAAACGAATTAAAGAATCTATTACTTTAAAACCAATTACAGGAAAACGATTTTAGAATCAGTTTTCCATCAGAATAATTTTCTTCCAAAATAATTATACTTTTTTTTTTTTTATCAACATTTAAAAAGAACTTATTTCCTCACTATTTGCTTTCTGTGCACAAAACTATCAAAATGTTGCAAAAATAACAATACAGAAAAGCATCCATGAATGTGGAGAGAAAGACACATTGTTTACTTGGCATGGAAGCTTAAAGTTTGGTCAGCCTACTCAACCTGAGATGAAGCTGTCATCTTTTATAAAGCACCTGATTATGTCTCTTTTTCCCTTTAAAAAAATAAATCAAAGCTTTTATAAATCGAAGATCTTAAAATTACATCATACAGGAGTTAAAAAGTCATAATTTAAAGATCACAGAACTCAATGAAAGCTTGAGAGAATATGAAGAGATCTATAAGAATGTTTTAAAATACACTAGACGTAGACTAAAATACTCCAGATGAACAGTGTTTTAAGCAAGAACTGTGATGATTTCAATTTTATTTAGAGAGGTCTCTGCATATCATGCTACACGGATGACAAAGGCACATGCAACTACTATTGTGAGGAGACGAGAGATGTAGCAAACTGGAAGGAGAGCGTTGTTTTAGGAAAAAAAGAGTTTATGATAAGATACACAGATTTGTCATGCATGGGCAGGAAGATGACAATGCTAGCTGTGCTGGTGCTGATTAAAAATATGGCCGGTGCTCTATGAAATGCATTTAGCCAGGCAAAAAGAAGAGATTCTCCACTCAGGCAATTTATATTTCCCCGTCCTTATCTCCATTCACTCTTGTTTTCTAGCAGAGGACAACTTTGGTGGTAACCGCTTCAACGGTTTCCCTTGAACTCAAACTCAAACACAGAGAGTTGTCCAGCACAAATGCTTACGCCCTACATTATTTTTTGTATATTTTTTGTTGTGTCAAGCAAAACCCCCAAAACCAGTAATCTATATAAATCTATAACAAATAAGTAAATCTGTTATGCTGATTTTTGGTTCATTGTTAAACAAACATCTGAAATTTATTGTGCATCAGAAATATGAAAAAACTTAATTCAGTTACTCTTTGAACAGTACGGGAAATGGTTGTGATCAGTGCTTCTTAATTGTATGTTATTCATAAAGTCTAAAGAAGACTGAATGTGACTAAGTGAAGGACTTCATGAAATAAGATGATAAAATTAAGTGACAGAAAGTTCATGTGCATTTAATAAATTACATTATACTATATTGTCACTGGTCAAAAACTTTTTTCCTGCAAATTCAAGAATAGTCTAAGATTCCTATAACAGACAAGAAAAATCTCAGCTAACAATTAGTTAGCATTTTAGCTAGACCATCATGTAGTTCTGTGGCCTGAGGTGGAATTAAAGTGCTGTCTTTAGGTCAGTTATACATGTACATTATCATTTATTTATTTGTATTTATTTCATAACAAGAAGGGCACTTATCCAAAGGTCTAGATATGCCTGCAATTAGTTCCAAGAATGAAAATAAAATTAAATTCAGTTATCTCTATGACAGTCAGCCAATAAACTCTACTCCCTCAACATGTATAGGTTCTTAAATAGTTTGAACTCTCAAAGCTTTCAATATTAAGATGATAAAGGCTGAATGTGACACAACTGTTCCTTTTATTTTTAGCGTGTTTGCATTTTTTCCTGGGTCTCCAAGGACACAACCTGATAGATGATGTTTCAAGGAAACAAATACAAGTTTTGTTATTCTCAGCACCTTTTTGCATAATAATGAGACTGGGCAGAGAGAAAGTTATGCTCAAGTATTAGTGCACAAGGTTTGCCTCTAGGCTGCTCTGCAGGAAACCTAAGCCCATAACAATTACAGTGTTTGTTACTGGAAAAATGAGAGAGAATAATTAGAATGATGCTCTTTGTAAGTCACCTGCTCTTTGTAATATATGTTTTCTAATTTAGTTTGGCAAAAGTGGCTTGTAACAGTATGAGTACATATTAAAGATGAAGCAATTAGGCAACTAAACAAGCATGATGACAGCTTTTTAGTAAATGGTTTAGCTTTTAATTTTGAAATGGCAGGTCCCACTGAGCACAATATTCTAGAACTGTGATTTTGTAGAATGTGACGATGTGTTGTTGGTAATTAATTAATCTCCCCACCCCCTTTTTTTTTTTGTCCTAAGGAGACAGAGGGCAGTGGTTGCCTGTTTGCAGAGTTCAGCCTGTGATTAACACCACTGTCTATAAAACAGGTTGCAACACATCAACTACAAATTGGAAGCCCTGTTCTGCTACTGTCTGAAGTCGCTTTGCAAAGTGGAAGTTTGAAGTCTCCTCCAGCTGACCTGCACCATACTGCTGACATCCCTGGCAAGTTCCCTATAAATCCTCCTGCCAGCTTGTGCTCACCAAAGCTATGGAAATTCTTTCTTACAGTCCTCCAGGTAAACAGAAGCCCCCAGGGAAAATAAAATAATAATTAAAAAAAATCTTTTGGAAAAATTCTTAACTGGAGGTGGATCTGGTGAGCCTCAAGAGTTAGACTGGTTCCATTAAATTTGATGGGGATAGTCACTGGTTTCAAGCTACATGAGTAGGCAGAGTTTGTACTGGATCAGGCCTAAAAGGAGAAGTAGTGAAACAATTGGCCACCATGACATTTCATTAGAAATGTTTAATAAGCATCTGGAGTGTGAGAGAAAACACCTCAAGAATTGAAAATCCCCTCCAAAGAAGAGAAATTTACCACTAAGCTAAAGAGAAAAGTAAGGGCGACACTCAGCTGGACACTGGGATAAAATCCAGCACTTTTCATTTCACTGCTCAATGTGGACCAGGATGAAGTGAACTACAGAGGAAAAAGACATACCTCAGGAACAACCAGGAAGCTTGTTTGCTAAAAAATACCTATCATTCAAACCTGGCTTTTATCACTCAGCTCCATCATCATGCACAGCTGCTGGTAAATATATTCACCTCTAATTTTTTTTTTACCACCTAACTGAGCTGAAGTGCTACTGCTGCTCTCACTTGGCTTCCTCAATAAATGCAACAAAGCAAATCTTGTAATTGCTTTCTGATCTAACCTACTTAGACATTATTTCCCATTCTGCTTCTAAAATTCAGATTGATTCAGGTGATCAGAATTGTTGTAAATTATCAAAAATGTCAGTTCTGTACCATCATTTTCAACAATTGCCTGTGATCTCAATTAATAAACTGTGTAGTACGGGAAAATGAGATTTAGACCTAGAAGACAGGCTAATCTATTTCCTACTCTTATCAGGGTGGTTGGAAATAATTTATTGCAATGCTGGAAAAGAAAGTTCTACTTTAAATATAATACCAAACCAGTGCATAAAGTACCATACCACCGCATGGCATTTCTAGCAACAATGCAGTGAATTTCCTTTTTGAAGAACTCCAGTACATACTGTAACATTGCTCCTCTTCAATCCCATTTTACTGCATTAGACTGATATGAATTCATAGAGCAAAACACTTAGAATTACTGACAAACTATTTCATCACTAGTATGAATTATCTAAAAGAATTATTAAACAGTATGTTGTACAATATTACATCTAGCGTAAGAGAATAAATAAAACCTTTAAAACACAATAAAGTTAATCAGATATTTCTCTCTCTAGGAAACAAACAAACAAAAGCATTATATTTGCTTAAGCTATATAGATAAGAAAGTAGAACTGATTCCCAGAAAACTCCATTGTTTTACAACTACTAATCAATAAAACTCACACGTGTGAAAAGTTCGTCTGCTTTAAAAGTAAATTGGAATTGTGTTTGAATTTTTGTTCTTAATATATCCTCTAGGCAATGCTGGAAAATTGTTCTGATAGCATACTGGAAAACTTGTTCAAATTTACCTAGTTCGGCAGACACAATTCAGAAGTAACACTTAAATATGGAAAAAGTAGCTGGCACTGCTTGCAGCCAAGAAGAGCAAAGGAAAAGAAAGGAGGAGATATGGTATTGTAGAAACTTTATTTCCTGTGCTTGTGCAGCTTCTGTGAGATGCATCATATAAAAATAAATGCATTGCACCGCAGTTTCCACAGTAAGAACTATCTTGCAGCAGCTGTATCCATTTTAGATGAAATAACCGAGAAGCAGTCTAGCCCCATTATCTAATACCCAGTACTTGATTTACTCTTTATTGAAGTAGCAGATACTCATCAAATGTCACGTATTGATCAGCACATGCATGGATATTTGCACTTATTTAAATTCCTTGCATTTTTTTGTTCTATCTCACACCTATACAGCACTCTAACTAGATTGGTTCACGACAGTTATTGCTGTACTGTGTGACTGCTACTGTTAACAGGAAAGGAACCAGAAACCCACTAAATCCTTACACATGAGCTCATTAGAATAAATTGTTCTTGCAGTCTTTGTTCTTCATTTCTGCTGAATAGGTTTATGATCAGAGTTTCCTCTCACTGATAGAAGTGTTTATTCTAAAACCTCTCCTCTCTTCAAAGGAAAACAAATCAAGTAGAAATCAGAACATTCTGAGCTATTGGAATTTGATGTTTTCCATGATAAAACAATTGTTGTTCATTGTGGCAGCACATTCCCAAGAACAATTTAAAGAAACTGCCTAACTCTCTCTCTCTCTCTTTTCTTTCTCCCTCTCTCTTTTCTTTCTTTCTCTCTGTCTTTTCTCTCTTTCTCTTAGTGTGCTGTGAATTACTTGTAGCTAGTGCAGGAGGTCTGGCTGCAAAAAAACAGCTGAATAAGAAAAATATACATTTAATCCATGGATCTGAAATTTCACAAGACAAGTTTGGAATTAGAGGATACAATCTTCCTTTAGGATAGACTGAAGAAAAATCTCCTATTGATCCTTGATTTGTCCCAGGTTCAAATTTGTGGAGACCTGGGCTCACTTAGAGATCCTGGAGCAGCCATTTGGGCACACAACCACCCACACAGCATGCATTACCTGCTGGGCTGGGCCAGAGAACAGCTCAGAGAACAGCTTTGCACGAATTATGGTAATTCTTCCATGCAGGTTAAAACTTTAAAGTGAAAAAGGCTTCCAGAGGTTAAGCCAGACATTTGCAGCAGGGAGTTTGAGCAAATTCATATTCTTTTATGTTGCAACAATTTAGGGATGCTCACCCACTCTGTGGCTGCTCTTCAGCAGGTAGGTCTGTAACACACTGGGGGATAGTGAATTCTTAACACACTTCAGCTCTTTTGCAAGTGAAAATATAGCTTTGGCAAACAAAGCTAGCATGGGAAAAAAGGAGCTGAAAATGATCAAGGTTATCATGTTTTATTGTTGTTGTTGTTGTTGTTGTTTTTTCTTAAAACCTTAATTTTTTTTTTTTTTTCCAACAGTAGTGTATCAACATTCCGAGTATGTTATACTCTATACATACAGTTTTGTTATACACATATACACAGTTTTATGTTATACAACTGCTCTGTTGGCAGAACAGTATCCAAACAGCAAAATCCAGTGGGGTAAATTTGTTTGTACAAATAATCCTGCCTCATGCCCATGAAGCATGGGATTGCTCTTACTACAACAATTACTTTTGCTTTCCAAGTGGGGAATCTGGAAACTGAAGAACACCATCAGTGATGAGCTGCAGCAGGAACACAGAGGCACCCAGACAGAGCAATGCAACTGAAACAGGCTAATCTGAAACTCTTTTTCCTTCTACCATCTCCTCCTTGGAGAGAGATGGTACCTCATTGCACTTGTAAACTTTGAGTAAAAGTGTAACAACATCTCCAAGGGAAAACTGCTATCTTGTCTGCACAGCCTATTATAGGCTCAAACATAATTTCAGTCCAGATATTGAAAAAGGCAAATACCTGGTAAAAAAAAAAAAAAAAAAAAAAAAAAAAAAAAAGCAGCACACAGGCATGTAATTAAATGTGGCATTTTTTCTGCAAAAGGGAGAAAGACCAAGTAGAGATTGTAGTGGCATTTTTATGCTGGCATTTCCTAACTTGAGCAAAATTATTTTTGTCTCCCTTATAAAGTTATTCTAACATAATATGCAGTTCCTTAGTGATGTTACAGGTTTAAAAAATTAATCTATGTAGAAATAAAAATCTTAGCACATAGGAGTATGACACCCATTGGATCCGTTGTAATAAATAAATAAATAAATAAATAAATAAATAAATAAATAAAGCCTTCTATTTTTGTTGTCTTTGCCTGCAGTTTAACATCACTATCTCAATAGCAAGCTTTCCATGGGCCAAAAGATTTGTCAGGCTTTCATAAAGTGCTGAAAGGTTTATCTGACCTCTTATTAACTTATTTTCATGGCCTCTCTGCCTCCTTACAGAGGTCTCATGGGAAAAAGCAGTTGCTAGAAATATTCAGAATATGGTAGTTAGGCAACTAAAGGCTGTTGCTCAAAACAATTAACACAAGAAATGGTACAGCACTCTGACTTGAAAATCAGACAATTAATAAAAGTCCATCTGGGAAATGTTTACCAATTTAAAAGCTCATGCTTGAACAGACAATAAATGTAAGTCAACTTTTCTTTTAATCGTTCATAGACTTATTATGGGTAACAATTCAGGACAACAGTCCTCTGGCCACTGATGCCTTTACAAAGTTTTGATCCCTTAACTGCTGTCATAAGTGGAGGCATTTTGCATCTATTTCTGTACATAGAGCTCCAAAATTAATTTATGTCTGCCTACTAATGCAATGTATTTGTCATGTCATGTCCTGTCCCCCCCATGCTATATGCTTTATGTTTCAGCTACAATCTGCCAAAGCTATGCTTTAAACATGAAACCTATCCTTTTATAAAACTTCATGACTTGGGCATTCTTAAATGTAGGAGCTTTGGTTTTGTATAAAAATAAAGTGTTTTTAAGGAATTTTGTTCCCCTGAAGTATCTCATGGGTCTCTCAGGAACACCTCTGAAATCCGTTAATACTGTGATACAACAGGGTCCTTAGAGAGTCGTTTATGCAATTACCAAAAGCAGAGACCTGTGAGACCCAAACTTCAATTCACAACTTTTAATCAGAAAATTAGGTTAAGCCTGAAAGAAGGATCTTCTGGTGGCTTTTAAAACTGGAGTCTCCCTCTACTATTCTCTCAAGGACCAGTGATGCCACCCTCATTCAGGTCTTCTTCTATGCCCAATTTCATTCTGGCTGCTACCCAGAGAGGACAGTAGAGCAGAGCACCGCACAACTCCAAGCTCTAAGTATCCTCTCGGAAGTATTTTCCTGATGGCTTTGCTCAGTCTACCACATCTCAAGCTGTGAAGTCTGATGTTTTGTATTTTAATGTCATTTGTATGAAGAAGCTGCATTTTATTCTGGACCCCCATAGTCTCTTGCCAGAAAATCAATGCCTAGAAAAACAGAACCCGTGATATTTCAGAGGTATTTTTGCTGACATGGTTGGAAGAAGAAACATTGCTAATGACACCAAATGCTTAGGAAACTCCTGGAGCACTTGAATACCCATATGAAATATTCAGAAATTCATGGAAGCTCAGTCTGTTTACCCCTTTACTTACTATAGGACACACAATGGTTACCACTAGGGAAAGACTTACCTTAAAAACATGCAAAATGAAATATATGTTCTACAATGTATATTGCTCAAACTGCAAAACTCACAACATGCAACTACAGAGATTACCACTGTTCCTGAAAGGATTAATTGTACAAATAGATAACGTGAACTTAAAATACAAAAAATAACACAAATGATGCAAATCAGTGAGATTAAGAACATTAGTTTATTGCAGGTTGCCAGGAGGTAGGAAAATATTCTCTAAAGGAACAAATAATTTTTTTTGCAGCAGAGCTCTTGCTTCTCTCTCTGAAATATTATCATTGGCCTCTATTGAATAGAAAATCTTGAATTAAATGAGTGCCTAGTGGGATACAGGATTTATCATCATCATACCTGTGCATATGTTTGACCAGGGGATACTGGAAGCTGAAAATCATCCACTTAAAAGTGCCCTCACTGCATTCTGAATGCAGTGTAATTAATACCATCTATATTTCAGGTTAGGCTTTCTCACTTTTGTCTATTGTCTATGAATACCCTCCAGACAGTCTAACGGAAAAGCTAATCCAAGGATGGGTGCTTGCTTGTAAATTAATCTAGATGCTAACCTTCTAATGCTACTATGACTCAGGGAGGATACAGCTTGTTACAATATTTGTTATTTAAAAGACTACTAGGACTTAAAAAAAAATGTAACTTTTGTTGTGTTTGATGTAAAAAAAAAATCACAAACAAATCCCGCTGAGCCTGTTTTGCAAACATGTTGAATTTATGAGGATGAAAGGCAAGTCAGAAAAAGGTCACGCCTATTAATTTCAATCCTTGTGCGAAACCAGCATATTCTATACACACTTAGTAAGATTTGTGACATTTGGTTGAATACATTTGTATTCCTTTAATGCTATTAATAGTATCTATGCTCTACATTGCTAAGTATATTTCAAATAGTGTCCTTTGCAATTCTGATATACTTCAGTTAAATGCAAGCATGATACTACAGGCTTATAACTATTTCCATCACATTAGCTCCTTCTCACTTGCAGAAATCCTTTATGCTTTGAAAGGTCTGTTAATGGGTTTGGACATTTTTGCACTTTCTACTGTGAATTTTTACCTTGACATTGTTATAATCTGGCAATGTCGTGATGTTTGGCAGTGCACAATTAGAATTGAACGGGCCAGAATCAGGAAGAGTAGGACTTCCCCATCCCATTAGTACTGCTTTTTGTGGCTCAGCCACACGATGGAAAGATGCTGCTCTTATCACACTGAGATCCTTCTTCACATCACGTATATGTTCAGACTCCAAATGAAAAACTTTTTCTTTTTGTAAAGGAAGAAAAAAATGTCTTCTTTCATCTTTGAATAAAACCAAGTCCCTTCTAAGCTTCTCTGTGAATATAAAAAGAAGAGAAAGCCTAGCACAGGACAGTCTTGTGTTAGCATGCTCATCTAAAGAGCCTGGGAATGAAAGTTCAATTTTCATCTCATTTTATCAGTCACAGATAGTGGTGAATGTCTGGCCACCAAACACAGAATATTTTTCCTCTGCATTTTCTCACTGGTTTTGGCAAAAGAAATATCAGTCCTGGATCTAAGATAATTTGTTACACTGAGATAAAGGGAATTTCATGTTTGTGGCAGCGTGAAGGTGTGGTAGAAGCAAGCAAGAGAAGGTGCATGTGAAACAAGCATGGGGACTAGTTACATATTAGTGAGATAGTCCCAAAGCTATAAAGTAAGAGTTTGGTGAATATCTTCAGGTCTTACCACCAAGTTGTGATTAGCGAAGGCAACACAACTAGTCCCTGCTGGCAATGGAATAAAGAACGTGGGGCTGTGAGAAGCATAAACTTTACAGGGGCTGCATAGCAGCTGTGTGTCATGAAAGGCTCTTTGCCTTATATAGCAACATAGCAACATAGAGATGTGTCACCTCATTTCAGCTGATAAGTTCAGTGCCGATGAAGTAAGTGCTGGTTGCTCAGCAGAAAGGGAAGAGTTTGTATGACAGGATGGGAGGCATTGCCTACAGTCAGGATAGGAAGGAATTCAAAGATAAGATTAAAAAATAATTAAGAAAGGTTGTACAACACTAATCTTCTAAGTGGGCACAGATGAGTCTGTTTTCATCAGTCTTGTTTACACAACATGTGAAATGTTGATGGGGACATTTTTTCTACTTTCTTGCATAAGTATTTAATATTGAAGACTATATTAGTAAATGAAGGTGAAATAAGAGCTTATACAGTAACTGATGGGACTGTATATCAATGCTTCAAACAACACACGCGATTTAATGGATGTTTTGTGACTAGGGACCTTAATCATTAGCATGGGAAGGAGGAGTTGAATGAAGTACTAAGATGAAATTTTGAACAGTAATTGCAAAACTCCCTGACATAATTGTATCAACAGCAATCTTCTGTTCTGTCTTAATTTACTAAACACCAGAACCACAGTCATTAATTAGGAACCTACTAACAGTACAATCAGAGAGCAATTTTACTTGTGTGAGTACATCTACTGATGTCAAAGTCATATGTTTCCGTGTTTGCAGAATTGGATATTAGATGCAATATACCAATCTCTGTAAAACACCCTAGTCCTATAAAAACAAATTCCCTATCAGAGTCCTGAAGACAGCCTCCTAAGCTCAAAAACAGCTTAATTCTGCTGAAGAAAAATCATACACATCCTTTCATCATATCATGGACAGTTTATGTCAGAATCTCATTTTATATTGAATTTTTCAGAATCAGATTGCAACCATTTAGATTTCTCAGTTCAGGTCTGGAGGCAGTGATAAGAAATTGATAAGATTGTAAGTGGCCTGATTCTACATTACAAATCAAAAGTGATTATGAATTAATCATTAATATGGTCCTTGTAGCTTTAGTGATTGGTAAAACTGGAAGTGCTTGTCCCATAAGTGAATCTTCATTCAAAACAATCAGTTCTCACAGATGTGACTTCTCTATGATCCAGCAAACAGGTCATCCCTTCCTCATGAGATGCAAGCAGATTAATTAATGTTGCAAAGGTCTACCCAATGGTGAATGCATTTACATGTACTTTTAAGGTCTTATAAAGTAAGCAAATATACAGAAAGGTATAATCTAATAGCTCATTTGCAAACGAATAGATCTGCTTCTAGTGTCTCATCAAGAAAAGCAGACGTGCCCTAAACACAGTTGTTGAGACTGATGCTGATTGACTGAACTACAGCTGGGGTCAAATTTCGGAGAGGAAAAGCTCTCCAATCGAATATACTGTGCGTGTAGCTACTGGTGCAGGTCCTTTGATTTGTGCCTCTAGTTCATTTTCTAGTGGTATATTTTGTGACTGCAAGTTGTTCTCCTGGAAGAGAACTCCCGTTCTGCAACACAAAGAATGGAAAATGTATCCTCAGTTACACTGTCATGCCCCCTGTGATATGTACCTTTCTAACAGCATGCCTCAGGTTTTATTAGCAATAGTATTTGACACCATTGTGAATACATAAATTCTAGAACCAAGCCTGTGAAGAATATTAGATATGAAATACAGATAACTCTTTCCAACCCCAGGCTTTCTGCAAAGATTACTTCTCACGAAGTGATCCTCCGTCCTGAGTTTAGACTGGCTACATCACTGCTAACAAATCAATGCACAGAAGAGGAACAGAACATATATTTTTGTGGCATAGAGATCTTGTCTACAGGAGTGAGGTCTGATGCAGGACTCAGGTGTCACAGTGCCAGCTTGGGGGTTTTATTCAAGGCTTCCGTGCCTTTTTTTTTTAACCCAAATGAAGAATTAGCATTTTCATTAAGACAGTCTTTTTGATTAAATCACTGATCCTGTAATACAGGATTTATGATGAAGAATCTTCTGTAATAGAACTACTTCAATAGATTGTGCTTCACTGGAAAATAGTTTTTAACATGGAAAAGGTCATTTTAATTACATTTATTTCATTTTCTCCAGGGTATTTTATGCCTTTTGGTCTTTTTAATGCAAGGGTGTTTGTTTCTTTTCTTCCTCCCAATTTATTTATTTATTTTTTTTTTTATATATTTTCTACTATCATTTTTGCTCAATAGAGAATGAGAAGAACAAGGCAGACTAAAGCTATACGGAAAAAATGCAACATTCTTCATTCAGGTTAAAACAGCAATGAAGCCAGGGAATCTGATTTTTATTTGGTTTAGAAGTAGACATCTGGAAAACCTAACAATTTGATTTCGTTCAATTAAGTTGCTTTGGTTTATTAATTATAGTTATTCTAACTCAACCTTATTATGTTCAACTTTGTGACCAAAATGAATAGCCCCCTTCCCCCTCCTTTTTATTAAAGCTTGCTTTTGTAAATAAATTATTTCTTTTAATCATCATAATGTAGGTGCATATGCATGCTGTCTTTATAACTTCCAAACATGTTACACCAAATTTATAACCTGTTCCATTTGACAGATCTATCCTAAGCTAGTAAATTCATTGAAATTTCATCAAAGTAGACAGAGAAGAGTGATTGAGTTAATAGTGATGGCAACGAGATGCCATGCTTAAGACATATCAGCAAACCTACCCAGGAGAATGGTCTCGAGGATCATCCACAGGAAACCAGGCTTCACCAGTGCTGGAGCTCATGCTCTTGTCCCTGCAGGATGGGCACGTGGCTGTCACTAGGGCGTGGAGTCCAGTGGATGGATGAATAATTCCACTTTGATCAGTCTAACCAACAAGAGGATTAAGATGCAGGGAGCCATCACTCATCTGAAGATACGAATGCTTCAAAACTGCAAGGGAAGGAACCAGAGAGCAGCAGCCCTTCATGAAGAGTGCTCTTCATAGCCCACCTGCCCTGGAGTCAGCCTGCAGATTTCCAGTGCAAACTCTGAGCAGAAGAAAATAAAGAAACATTGGGGGAAAACTATCAAATGATTTAACAACTAGATACTATTTTCAAAAGAGAATTAGGAGCTTAATTTGCCCTGGACATCCAGGAAGATATATAATCCCATGCACATATTTTTAGTTTTTAGAAACACATGAAACCATTATGGGTTTCTAAACCACTACTATATATATTTCAGTCTACTCAACCTCTCCCCCCCTTCAGACCCAAATACATGTATGAGAATGACTGACAAGCGTTCAAGTCAGCTAGGAATATCCAAATTAACAGTTATCTACTCAGCACCTCTAATTTACTACTTCATTAGAAATGATGGTAATTTGATACACAATAATCCCGAGAATAGCTTGCTCAAAATCCCCTGAGAAAACCTGGGAGAGACAGTTCTGTCAGGTAAATTAAATACCAGGGAGTAAGGGGATGTTATTTTACCTACTGCAAATCAATCATAGGTGCTGTTTAAAAGGTCATTTGTATGTAAGTGGAAAATTTTTAATGTCCCCGTTTAAAGGCACTAACTGTTATATGCAGAGGCATAAATCCATAGAACTCTTGAATACTAGAAAAAATGCTCAGAGGGTTGTCTGTAAGAACCAATTACCTGCTGATTCATGAAATTTTCTGAATTATTAAAGAAAATAAAAGATTGATGGGATCTATCTTCACCCATTTGAATTGGCAATAAAACTATACAGTTTCCCTTTCCAGGAATATTTCAGAACTGTGAAGTTTCTGAAGACAGATATGCCTGGAGCATTGTTTACTCACTGTAATATGGCTTAATTGTAGAAATATGGAGATCAAGATCAAATGTTATTTACCATGAATAAAATAATACTATAGAGTTTAAAAAAAAGTGATACTCTACTGCTTTTAATTTTAATTGTACAGTAAAAGATGAATAATTACAAAGCACAAACTTTGACAACAACAGTGACATGAGGAAGCCACAAAGTTTTAGCCTGCATACTGAATATGCACCAGTACAAATTTGTTGAAGTGTATTGTCTTCCTCATGGAGTGACCTGAATTTGTTAGCAATAGTTAGCAATTGTTAGTCTGATAGAGAGCAAATTCCTTCAAGACTGTATGGGAAGCAGTCATGTAAAGCCATGAATTTCCATCTGTATTTGAATACATTGTACATATAAACATATTAATGGCATTTTTAAACTGCCTGAACACAGAATTGCTATGTTTTTGAACTCAGAAATATATGGACCTGTGTGTCTGTGTTGGTGGCTCTTCCAGTGAGATTCTCAATTTTCAACATCTTTATGTTGAAAAGGAAAGAAGGAAAAATGCAAATACTTACATTTTAATAAAGTATGAAAAACTGTAGTTCAAGATGCCTAGAGGAAAGATCTTACCACTTCACACAGAGTAACCAGCTAGCTAATCTGTTTGTCTTTCTCCTTGAAGATAAAAGACCCAGTACTTTCACCTCTCTGTTAAAACCATTACTAAAACTTGAAGCCATTACTAAAAGTTCTGGTAACTTACATAAAAGAAGATGGCTCACAGTCTTTGCAATAACTGTCATTACTCATTAATATCTACACAGTACTCCAAGAACTTTGATACTTTTCTTCCTATTGAACTTATTTTAAAACTTTAAATAGTTTCTTGAGATCAGCTAAATGTCCTTTCTATAGCAACTGCTTTTTTTAAACATATATTATTATTATTATTAAAATTCACTTCTATCTTGTCTCACCTTCTCCCTGAATTAGATGCCACCTTTTCATGCTTTACTGTGTTCTAGATTTTCTATTCCATAGTTTTGATTTATTTTGTAAAACAAGGAAAAAGATCTTCTAACAGCATCCCATTTTTTCCTTCTGATTAATTTCCCTGTTCTTTCCTTCAGATTATTCCTATTCAACAAAAGAAGACAACAAAATCATCATTACTGTAACTCAAAAGAGCTTTGTCTTCATGAAGACAACCAATACTTGCTCTGTTGCTATAGTAAAAATTGTCATAGACTAATAAACTTGTACTTAAACAAGAATTTTATTTTTATTATTTTTATTACCCAGGATGAAGTGAGCCTTTGACATAAGGACCCCCGCAACAACCTTTCCTTATTAAAAAATGAATTGACAGAAAAGAAGGAAGGAAGGAAGCAAGCAAGGAAGGAAGGAAGGATGGGTCTTTCTATAAGTCCAAGCATTACATTTCACAGAGCTATCTTTTATGAAATATTTTAACGTCTTACTGTTTATTTTTATATGAAAAAGAGGAACCAGACTTTCTCCTTTATTGTACTCTCCTAATACCATGCAAAATAATAATAATAAAAAAAAAAAAAAACACAAAGACATGCTGTCTTTGCACCTTAAAAGCACCATTTAGTGCATATATTTCCTTGCTACCTTTCCTTGCTACCTCATTGAGTGCCAGAACAAGGAGCCTCTGTTGTGTCTGATTTCAGAGATTGCTTCAAGCTTCTTTTTCAGAGAATTATACTATTTTGGACTGTTAGCATTATTGTGAGCATAAAGCCTTATAATAAAGGCTGCTTAACCACCTATTTCAACAGATACAATGATACTGTAAATCAGACGACAAGATGTGAAACAGATTGAAACTTGAGATTGAAACTCAACACTTGATCCTACCATTTTAGCACTTGGCAAGGCATATATTCTATCTGTTTTTCTGCAGGAGAAAATTGGAAAGATGTTGAACAATGTGAAGCCATTTAGCTTGATCTGAACACTTCAGAAACAGTGGGGCCAAAGAAACTCAACTCTGACCATGAAACAAGAAAGCACTGATATACTTTCAGTTAATGGAAAAGTTGGAAATAACTGCTTGTAGATATGTTGTTCAATGGAATGCTCTTTGAATTTATTTTTAATGAGTATATGAATTAAGAAATACCTTCCAAATCCCATTAGGATTATTATAAATTCAATTTTATTTTGTTTTACATTACATGTTATTACACTTTGCACAGAGTCTCTGAACAGATGAGCACAGAAACTCAACACATATGGGAAGCCACCAGTTTCATGGCAATTCTGCTCTACCCTTTCTCTTTTTCTTCTAAGCCTTCTTTTAAAGCATACTGAGCTTTAAAAATAAGAGGACAAGGGCTTTTTTGGAATTGTGGTATTGTCAACACTATCACATTCAGGCTTCTTTGAATTAGATATTTGTTTTTCTCTTCTGGTTTTATATGCAAGCTGCTTCCTATCTAAGAATTACATACAAGGGCAAATATTAAAATAGATTTTACTCCTTACATTTAATTTCAGTCTCAATGTGGTAATGTAATCATGACATTTCAGTAACAATACCAAAAGGACTAATGAGCTGTCTCTTAATTTTCTACTACTTTATTCTTCTGTATTTTAAAACGTCTTCATATATGTAATTTTATTCTGTCTTGCATACAAGAATTGACAAAGCAACATTTGACATTAGTAAGTTATTCAGGTACTAAGCTAACCAAATTCTGTTCTCACCAAAGCAAAAAATAACTTCATTTAATTAAACAGGAAGCTTCACAACACCATTCACAACAAGAATTGGTAGCCCTGCTTAGTAGAAAATGTTAACTTAGTCTGTTTTACTAGCAGGGGGCAGAGAAGCATTAATAGAAATAGAGAAGAGAATGAAATCAGGCAGCCTTGTACTGTAGTTATTCTATGCAGTTTTCAGCACTGAAGGCAAGTAGGAAAAAACAAAAGAAACAAACAAAAACAAACAAAAAAGAAACAAACAAAAAAAAAAACAACCACAGACAAAGTTTGGTATATGTTTTAAATGAAATGTGTTGGATAGCAGGAGCTACATTAGCTGGCCAGTCCAAAAATAAAAGGATAAGGAGGATGATGTATACGTATAACGTCCACCAGAGCTTTCTGAATGCAATACTGGGTTGAAAGGCAACTAGAATGAAAGATATTGTCCATAGAATCAATCCTGCAAATGCTTGTGTGTGTGTGTTCTGCAATATTTGTCAAAGAAACAAAGCATTTATGGTTACTGGAGAAGCTCAAAATTTATGTATTGATCATAACACTGGCAGTTGTAATAAACAGTTAACGAGTCTGGTAAACCCTGTTCTGCTCTTCTTAGAGAATCTTCTTACAGAATGTTCCTGCAAATTGAGACGGGAGCTCAGCCCTACTGTGAAACATCTAAGTCAGGAAATGTGTGATGTTAGGTAAGCAACAGTAAATTAATTATACTAGATTCTTTTGGTATGCAAACAGATGATATTGATATAGATGTTTGCTCACAGCAGGCAAGCACTGAGCTTGATGCAGAAATTACTATGGGAAAATTTCTATTCTTTCCTTTGCTGAAGATCAGACTATATGGTCTCATTCCATTTTACAAGATTATTTTAATGTTCGTTTGTTTGCATTTCCCTGGAAAATCTATATACATTTTAGTACCTGGTTGTACCCTCACATTCTTTAAAGCCACAAAGACTACTTCTGCAAAATGTCAAACCTACAACAGAGGTAAAAGAAATGTTATGAAGTGAAGAGCAAAGATTTGTTCTTTTTTGGAGTGGTATAGGGTCTTAGACAATAAAGAATTGCAGGGTAAAGTTAAGGTGAAGTAGTAGAGGTGTTTCTAAAGGAGCACACTTCTAAGAGGGCACATTACCCCACAGATTTCAGGCACTGGGACAGGGGTTGAGGAAGGGCTGAGAACAGCACAAGAATTTCTCTCTGCTGCATGTATCCTCCTTAGAAAGAATTGGAGTAGCACAAAAGATCACAGAAAATATCTAGTCATATTCTGCCATCTGGGAAAAAATTCCTTCTACCACATCTAAAGCTAATGCCTGTGCCATACACTGGCAACAAAGACTAAGGCCTTACTGTAAACTGAAAGCATTAAGCGTATCTGTTCAAATGCAATATTGCTCCTGCTGAGCATATTCTGCTGCTTCTACTTTTTCATATTTTTCAGTTAGAAAGACTGGGTTGAAGTCTGAGTCCTTCAGAGTCTAATAGAAGTTTTATCTGCATTCAAGCTAGAGGAGACACAATTACTAGGAGCATAAGATCACAACCAATTATAGCTTGATCATTGATGCTGCAACTGTGATGGGAAATTTTGCCCAAATATACAGAGAAAGGGAGTTCTGAAATCATTCAATTCTGTGCAAAATAGAAGCGCAAGTTTATAGAGGCATTGGAAAGCTGGGGAAGGTGATAGGAAAAGGAGTTAGCGAGGGAGTTTCTTTAGGGCTCTTCAGTGTATTATTTGCATGATTTTATTCTTGTGCAAACCCAGCAAAATATAGGACTGACCCCAAATGAAATAAGTCTCCGCTGCAAATTTAATGTAAAATTTAGTTTTTGAAAGATACAGCTTTAACCTGCAGAGCTTTTTAGCCCTATTTAATATGAGGCACTTTTATTACTAAATCTCTCCTGAAGATTGAACAGTCCATTCAAAAGGGGAAATGGATAGTTTAGATGATATTTAGATCAAATTTAGACTTGATATAGACATTCAAGTATCTTAGCAGCACAAAAAGAAAAGAAAAGAAAAGAAAAGAAAAGAAAAGAAAAGAAAAGAAAAGAAAAGAAAAGAAAAGAAAAGAAAAGAAAAGAAAAGAACACCTTTTTTCAACTCTCTTACTAAACAATGAAAACCCACAAATGGCACAATCAATTTTAACATACTGTTCATTTTAACTCTTCTCAGCCTAATCATTACAGAGTGTGTGCATCTGAGAATGGTTATTCTCAGCATACATAGATTGATACAGGTGACAGTGCTAAAGAGATAGTGCCTGTTCCCATTATCTGAAAGACATCTGAGCTGCAGGTAAGATTATCAGGACAACTTCCATGCCAACAGGCATGGTATCTTCTGATTCATTATATGCCTAATTATATTCACAGGATGCATTTCATTTGAATAACTGGCCCAATACATAGGAGCATTTTTCCTATTAGAAACACCTTACTAGTAGGCTAAGAAATCAGGTGGTTGTGTTTCCACTGGTTCATCTAGTTTAATAATCTAGTTTAATAAGCAGCCAAGATGCATGATGGTTTGGGCACTTACAACTCAAAGGAAACCTTTTGTCTATTTTACCTGCAGTAAAATCTCATTGGTAGATCTCATAGGAACATCAAAGACTTCTCATAAAGCCAAAAGCTGAACATTCTTTATACTTAAAGGGGTTTTATATTATTAAATTCACTCACGCACACACACATGCAAAAGGAAAACAATTTTTGTTTGTTTGTTTTTCTTAAGATCAATTAAGTAATAAAATATATCACCCTAGAAGGAAAACCCTGAAAGTAAACAATGCATTTTAGTTACAAAGGAGCCCAGGAAACAGTTGGAAGTACTTGGTAATACTGATCAGTTAAAGCTGAAGCACTGAGCAAAGGATGTGTCAGAGAGTGTAATTAGTGAAGTAAATACCAGACCTATACAGAAATATGAGAATACACAGAAAACAAAAATCAAACAACAACAACAAAAAAGAAAATGGTAAAAGTTGAAATTCTCCAGTAATTTGGAGGGCAGCTACAGAAGGCTTAAATAATGTCCCTTTTTGAATCAGCCAGGAGTAGTGCCAGTAAAAAGAAAGATAGTCAGAGGGCCTTCTTTTATTTTTTTTTTCCTTTTCCCCAACAATAGCTTATTCTCAAATACTTGATGTTTTTAAATAGCTTTCTTTTAAGCTGGGCAAAGGAGACTAGCCATGAACTGTATTACAGAAATTTCAGGGATAATACTTGAAAATTAAATACAAGCGACATAAAAGGGACATAAAATACAGAAAAGCTCATATAAAAAATAGTCTTTTTGCTATTCCAAAAAAAAAAAAAAAAGTTCATTCCTATCCTTCCTTTCTCTCTCTCCCCAATATAGAAATTACTTTGTTTTCAGTTACAAATGCACGAGTTGCAATTTATGCATTGAATTTAAACATCTGAGCAATCTGGACAAACTTTCTCTCATCATTTAGTAAAAATCAAGAACATTCAGCAACTCAATTGAAAAACGAAACAACAAAAAATCAAAAGCAAAGCCTGCCCTGTTCCAGAGAATGATTGTGTGAGTTAGTGTTGTGGATGAAGGCAGGTCAAGCCACGTATACAAGAGAGGCCAAACTGCATTTATTTCCAAATCATATTATTAACAGAGCAAGAGATTTATGTCAAATACATAAGGAGTAAAGCGTACCCACTAGAGGGGAGCAGCAGGCATAGGATTGGAAATACTTTTTAAAGCCACTAGAGGGAGGATTCTTAAGATGTAGAATATTATGTCTTAGAAATCATGTAAAGACTGAAAAAAAAAAATGAATGTGGAACCCAAAATTTTAGTCTTGAATGAAAAGAAAGAAATCGAAAAAAAAAAAAGCCATTGAAACTTGGATAGTTTAGAAACTCTGGCCATTAGTGAACACAACAATGTTCAGTACAGCAAATCCAAGGGACCGTACAAGGAGTTCAAGCAATTTCATTAGTGCTGACTTATGTCGTAAAGATGTATGTTTGCATGAGTCTATATGGCATCATATAATAGTCTGAGCTGGAATTCCTTTTAAACACCATCTAATTCACCCCTCAACCCCATGTCCCCTCTCCATGGTCAGGGACATCTTTTGCTAGATAGTGTTGCTCAAAGCCCCATCCAAACTGACCTGGAACAATTCCAGGGATGGGTTCTCTCTGGAGAACCTGTTCCAGTGGCCCACCTTCATAATGAAGAATTTCTTCCTTATGTCTAATCTAAATCTACCCTCCTTTAGTTATATCCAGAATC
Source organism: Aythya fuligula (assembly GCF_009819795.1). Taxonomy (NCBI): domain Eukaryota; kingdom Metazoa; phylum Chordata; class Aves; order Anseriformes; family Anatidae; genus Aythya; species Aythya fuligula. The sequence continues at coordinate 9,608,813 of NC_045574.1, read as the reverse complement.
TAAAAATTAGTGGAAAGCAGCATCCAAGTAATAACAAAATTTTTGGAATCTGGGTTGTCATCTGTTGGCATTTTAAATTCTTTTAACATTATATACAGATGCTCTAGATGGGGCAAAGGAATGTTAATCACAAAAATGTGGCTCCATGGTTCTGCCTGCATCTTTAGTTGCATCAATTTACATTGGAATCATTTTCCCTCAACAGTAAATTCAAGGAATGAATTTGGAAGAAAAACCTTGATAGAGAGGATTTTGGATCTACCATTTTGCTCCCTGATGGAACTCTAGAGTGGCTGACCTGCATGGTAGGCCAACTTCTTTAGAGAAAAACAAAACAGCCCTTTTCAGTGCCTTTGAAATAGTATTAATGCTTCATCTGAGTTGGCATAGACTGAAGTGATTGAGAAATCTTAGAAGACTTCAGCAGATACCACTGGAAGAGAAAGTGTCTAAAAATACTTCAGCTTGACAAAAGCTTACTTTTTCCTTAGTTAGAAAAATGCTCTTAAACTAGAACATATCTCAGCACGTAGCAAGGGAAAGATATGCATTGCTGAATAGCTTGACCATACACTGAGGGAACAAAAGAGTTACAGAAGTTCATTACATTATGTAACATTGAGCACTTCACTGGGGCCTGGTGGTACCGATCCAGGATATCTGAGAATAAAGACTGAGGCACCTGAAAAAGCAACATCTGAAAATATGTTAAAACTATAAAGAAACTGTCATACAGAGAAATAAAAGGAAATGTTCAAATTCAGAGTGATGTGGATACTAATCAGAACAGAGAAGAACATCTGTTAAGTATAAAAGCAACTTTAAAAAAAAAATCTATTCATAGCCAAATTATTTGTCATTCTAGTATTATGTCTCTCTATAAGAAACCATGATGTGAAAAAATATAAGTGATATTTTTCATGTAATAGAATAACTAGAAAAAGAATTCTAATCAATTCAGACCAAGTGTAATATTGGACCATATGTAGCATGCCTTCTTAATGGAATAAAAGGAAAAAAATCACACACACACAATTTGATTTAACAAAATGAGTTTGGGTAATCTAAACTAAGTCATTTGGCAATGTAGGCAGCCACTGATAAAGGACACAAAAGTATAAACGATGAAATTACAGGAAACTTCTCAATGTGTATAGCAGCCACACTGGGGCATGCAATAAACTACATTTTGTTATGCTTCATAAATGCAACATCTCAACAGTTTTGCTCCAAATGTTGTGTTGAATTTGGAGAAAACCACAGCATCTATTGAACTTTCAGGAAGTACCTTAAAGTTAAATATTGAGTACTGCTGAAATTTGTTGTTTCTATATGTGAATTGCTCTTTTTCTTTCTGATAATTAAGTTTGTCATTTTAACCCCAGAACTATGTGACTATGAAATTTTTTCACACATAAGCAGATGGTAGTTTAGTTGCAAATAATTGTAGCTTCTCTTTAGGACATTTTATTTGTAAATATAAAAGAAAGCAGAAGAAGATTCTTCCCGAGGGTTCAGGTCATCTTTACCACATTTAGACAGGGTGAAACACACTTAAGAAAAGCTAATATTTAAATGCTTATTGGTATCTGGTATTGTACCACAGGGTCACAACCAGTCCTATATTTCAATCTTGAACAGCCCCACCACACTGGTACATATGACTGGAGATGTATTCACTCCAATTTCAAACTTCCTGGTTTTGACATGAAAGCTCTCATAACCTTTGCAAGGCAGCCACATTTTCTCTTAAGAGTTTGATTTTGTATTTTAATTGAAATCTATTAAAAATATTTGGACACTGAATTCAAGTGGTTCCATTCAGGTTTTATGCAAACAAGGTAAACCACAGCCACTGACTATAAGCAGTTACCCACTTGATCTTACATATTATAAACACACATATTATAAATACATTTTGTATGAACATAAATATATACACACCTCTATCTATAAATGTAGATAAACTAAAATTGTCAGATATCGCTTTTAAAACTGTCCCTGCTTCTGAAGAAAAAGTTTAAGAAAACACCACAAGCCCATTTCATTTTACTTTTAGATGTTTTTATCCTTTTGGAGCTTTTTTCTGCAAAGTAGTTATATTACTTTTCAGATAATAGGATAGATAGCATCTATCTTTCCCACTCCTACTGAAATACAAGCTACACAAACACATCTATCTGCGTAGTGCAAACAACAGTATTGCCGTTTCATTTATTTTTTAAAAAAAACTCATTCCATCTCTCAATTTTAGTTTGGCTATGAAAGAAAGCTACCAATGAAAAATACTGCATTCGGATAGACGAGGACAATTTTACTCTGCACATTTACACCAATGTCATTTTTCATCAGTTAATTGGAGACAGTTATGCCTCAGTGTTAAGCTAGGTTCATATTGATGGTAAAAATAATGACAGCATAACAAAAATGTATGACAAACTGTGTTACACACCAATTAGCAAGTCTTACTCTGATACTATTATGAGGGAAATGAAAGGCAGATCCAGATAGAAATGATGCATTTTGTTTTGGGGAAGCCTTTTCCACCCTCTGAAGCAGTAACTTAGCCCCAGAAATGCCTGTAATGAGGCCTCACAGGGACCACTTTCTCCATACGTCTTATTAGCACGCTTCAGTGGGCTCCAGCCATCCCATGCTCGTTTTGCCATTGGAGACCTAGTTAGGCTGTACAGGAGATGGAGGGCAGAGCATCTATTGCAGGGACTTTTTGCCAGACACTTCATCACTAATGAAATCAGGATTTATAAGAGCAGCAGTCTCTGTCTATCTTAAATCTCGGCCTAAACAAATTGGGAAGGCAAAGTAGAGCTACTGACGGGTTGAGAAAGCGCCACTGAGGATGAGAGTGATAAACCGTCCGGTTCAGTGCAGCCAGTAATTTATAAAATCAACTGAGGAGAAAGTAAGACGTTTCTGTACAAAGAGAGCCATCAGTCTCTCCTTCCAAAAATACCTACTTTGTGTGTGGGTTTTTTAGTTTCAGCTTAAAGAGCTGACAAACACAAAATTGGAGGCAACAGAACAAATCTCAGCAAAGCAGCTGAGTAGGTGGCGGTGCTATAAATGAACCTGAAAAGCTCATATACTGTATTTATATCACGTCACAGAAGTGAATCACAAAATCACTGTCTGGACTTGATTGCTTTAGTAATCAACAATGTACTTCTCCAAACACCCAGACACATACACAAATCTGTTCTGAAAAACAGCCATGATCAGAATTGCATAGACTGATTTCAGCTGAAGGGGATCTAATCTGAGAGTTCCTTGATGATGCTCTATGTCTTTCAGCAGAAAGCAATTTCAAACAGCATTGAAAACAGAACTAAATGGATACAAGCAAAACTGCAAACAGAATTCCTTGAGTAAATTACATTAGGCAACAGAGTTCTCATCCCTGCTCCCAATTAAATCAATAATCTCTACTCGTTTATCAAGGATGGAGGATTGTAACCACTCTATTTGTTGAATGATAAATAGAATATTGACTGAAAGACACAGAACAAGTGTAACCAAGGCTGTAAGGACAACTGGAAATGAGCTGCTTAAATTAAGCAGGGAAGCTTTTTAGCATTTGGCTTCACTGCTTATTTCCATTTCTTTTACTTGCTTCCATTGTTGTTGGATTTTGACAGGGCAAACTCCTGTGTTTATTCTCACTGACTCTGCTTCCACTTCAGCCATCTCATCCCTCCTTCATCCTACAGGTAAAGGTCTCCTCTGTTTTCTTTGCAGCTTTGTGACCCTGATGATAAACTATGCAATTACTTAGAGATACACTAGGACTTCATACTACAATATGGATCAAAAAAGTTTTCCAAGAAAACTATGGGGGAAAAAAATGAAGACAAGATCGTTGAAATAGCTACACAAGGATTCTCCAGTTTGGCTGTGCAAAGTGAAAGTGGCTTAAAAATCAGAGAAGTGGGACCAAAAAAAGAAAAAACAACAACAACAACAAAAAAAGTACTCTTTTTTTTTTTTTTTTTCCAAAGGCCATTTTTTGCCACTGACACTGCTTCAAACAGAACATTTTTATATATTCTGACTTAAGGTCTGATTTTAAACATGTTTTTACTTGGGAAGTGCAAAGACTGAGCTAACTTGTAAGTACAAGTAAATGTATTCAGATTACTCATGTGCCTAAAGGAGGCAGAACATACTGAATGGTCCAGAATAAACTGGTCAGTGTTTTCCACATGAAAACGACAACAATCACCAAAACCACACACCTTTGTTTTTTGTTTTTCTTGCTACTTCTACTTTTTTCTTTTTTCTGCTTTCCTAGTTTGTGCTTATGTAGGGTAAAGGATATTTCATACTTTTGCTTAAAAATTTGCTAATCACCAATCTGGAAAAACATGCAGTGATTTCCTTTTTGTCAGAAAGACAATCCCAGTTAGCAAAAACTCAGCACATCAATGCTTTTAAGATCACCCAAAGAAAAAAAAGAGTTATTATTATCATTTTAGAATATCATGATAAGAAAATTTATTGCAGAATTCTTCCTTTTATTATGTGCCATCATTGTAAATGCAGGTGAGAAGGCTTGTGTGTTCCCATAGCCATCTGGCTCCACTTCTCTGTTAACGTGAATTTTACCCACCCTGTCTTGAGCGGGGGGGGGAGGAAGAAAGAAAATGGAAGTCTGCTAGAGCACTGAGAGCCCCAAGCTTTTCCCCTTGTTCTCCTGCAAATGGCTCTCCTCCTACTGGCATTTGTACATCAGGAGGTTTTCAGTCTAATATCTGGGATCCTCTGCCCTGAAGACAAGACCCGGACCTTCTCTGCAGGGCTCCTGCTTGCTATCCACTGCTTCAAAATTTTTTAAATTAATTAATTAACTTTTTAATTGCAGGATATAAAAGTGTGCTATAAAGGGGAGGGGTGGCAGGGCTCTATACTTACTCATCCCTCCCTGTTGCTCAAGTGCATCAGAAATAGAGAAACCTGTGCTCAGCGACTGTAGCTGAGGGTTGGCATGACAGTACCTTCCCTGCAGCAGGTTGCCCATCGCAAAATTTCCCCTTAGGAAAGGCACCCTTGCGCTTTTCCTTCCTAGAAGAATAATCTAACTGCCGGCAGTTTATTTTAAAATCTATTTGCTGGAGTGCTGCAGCTAAGCAGCTCAAGCAGCACATTGGCAGGAACATTGGCTGGAGTCTTTTGTCTCTGCCTGAATGGCTGAAATTCATTACAGAGAGGCCATAAATTGGTAGAAACCCTTTCGCTGAGATACCTCAGAAACATCCCAGGACATTCACAGCCTCAGATGTGATTCTGGGAGCTGAAAGCTTCTGCAGCACTGGCAGCAGTGATGGACGGCTCACAGGGAAGGGCTGAGGAGCTGCAAATGGGCTCCTTCTAATGGAAACTGGATTAATAGTGTTAGCTGCAAGGCCTGGATTAACTAATTATGAGCCCAGTGGTGAGATGCCTGTTCAGAGGATTGGCAGGAAAATAGGAAAGGGTTTTTATTTATTTATTTATTATTCTGGTGGGGACATACTATGTTTAGGTACATGAGAAGCAGCCTCCTCCATGCCCCCATGCTGTTTCTCTGCATTGGAGCTGCACTCTCCACTGTTATTTCATTCCTTACTGGTTTATTAAAGTACCCTCTGCTACTGTTCCTATTAAGTACAGCTTAATATGTAAAGCTTTATGGAAGCTCTCCAGACTATATTTAACGGTAGTCAGTCTGCAGTGAGAGACAGCAATTTTTCTTCACGGTCCCATGCAGATGGCAGAGTAAACCCTGGGGATAAAAACCACTGTCCAAGAAACTTCCTCACAAGGCTTACAATGAGAAGGGTGCTCACCCCTGTCCCATGTACTCAACCCCATGAAAATAAATAAATAAATAAATAAATACATAAATAAATAAAGGAAAAAATTAAAAACCCAACAACCAACTTTTTCAGTTCAATCATGCCCAGTTCCTTTTGTTGTGCACCAGGTTCAGTTAAACCTTCCAAACTGGGATTATTGCCACTTTCCAAAGAGGACAATATCCACAGATCCCCCCTCCCCCCCCCCAATAATTCTCCCATTTTTCATAAATATAAATTGCATACATTAGAGACTCTGCCTGAATTTGGATTTGGTCCCACAATCCCTTCTAAAAAGTAGTGCCAGTACCTCTAGTGTTATCTACATGCACATCATGTTTAGGCTCAGTATTACTGTGCAAACAAATGATATCTGCAAAGATGGCTTTTTTGCTCATATAAAGCTCTATCCCTCTTCTATTTCTGTTTGCAGAGCTGCACATCAGTTTATAGTCTGGAAGTTATGTAAGTTAATTTATCTTAACTTTGTATTTTTTGCCATTTTCTTTCTTGCTCCCAAGGAAAAAAAAATAAATTGAATTTCCTATCAAAAGACTTTTCCTATCTAAAATTGATTTTAGTGAAATGGGGTCTTTGTGTGAGTTCTGTGCTTGTGTAATCCTTGCTAAATGTCTTTACAGGTTGGTGAGCTAAATCTCATGACCCAGATCCTGAGCTTCTTAATTCTGTCTTTATTCAAGCAAACACCACTGGTATCAAAGAGAGTTTGCCTGAGTAAAGGACCTTGGGGTTTATCCCAGGAGAGTAAATAGTGCTTAAGCTTCAGAGTAAGTGCTGAACTCTTTAACATTTTGTTTGCTGATATTGATTTCTTTGTACCCAAAGAATTTTTTTGTATCTACATTAGAGAGTGAATCATTGCTTAAATAATGCACTACTGGAAATACACAGTTTCTACTAACTACAGTTTGCCCTACAAGATAAGAGAAGTTTTGCATAGTATTTGTGTTGTGATGTTCTAGCACCATGATAGTATGCTATAGGATTAGGCCTACAAGGCATTGCATTATATACCCATATACTGCAATCAATTTTTGTTATTTATTTCCTTTCTCAACTCACACTTAATCTGCAGAACTTGATCTTTCTAATAGTAAATAAAAATCATGGAGACTCCCGTCTCTTCTTTAACATGCCACTTCCATATTGATTTTAATTGAATTACTGAGTTAGCAGCATTGCAGGGAGGAAAGGCAGATCCGCAGAGCCCAGACACGTTATAAACAGTATAGACATAAAAATGAAATGGAATAGCCCAATCATCCTACCCCAAAACATTTTCACTTCAGAAAAATAAATAAATAAATAAATAAATAAATCTTTTTTGTCATAATGTAATGGTTGTACTGTGCATGCATCTCTACATTCTATCTTTTTCCCTACAGCTGTTTCATGGATATAAAGATATTTTTCTGGCTGGCTTTGATCATTTTGAATCCAGAATTTGTTCTGTCACTTAAAATGGGCTGACTATTTCTCTACCTGTCGGAATAAGTAGACTTTCACAACCACCAATTTGTTGCCCTTGTTGCTACCAGAAGGGACCACAGTCTAAGTCACCAAATTAAACACACCCTTACAGATTCTGAAGCTTCTGAGAAATTGGGCAGCAATTCATTCCAACTGTCTCCTTCTCTTCCCCTTTAATGTCAATGAAGGCCTCCAAGTCTCCAACCTTCAAAATTAGAGACGAATACAAATAGCGGATGTTGCTTCTGCTGCTCTGAATAATTCATGGCAGTTCCCTTTCAGTTTTGTGATATTATTTGTACCCTATAACATGTATGTATGTCAGTTTTATGGGAAGATTCCTGGATTTTCAAGTTATGGAATACAAAGATATTTTGGGAAAATAACAGACATTACCCCTTTTGTTCTCCCCTTTATGTGTACCCTCTGAATTCATGCTAAGATATGAAATTCAGAAACACTCCCTGAAGTGTTCAATTAACAGAGGATTTGTACTGAACACTTTAAAATATTAAAATCCCAACAAACTTACATCTTTTATTGTTTTATTGTATTTTTTATTGTTTTATTTTATTTATTGTTTAGTTGAAAGTCTCCAAACTGAAAGTTTGGGGTAGGTAACCTTGCACTTTGCCAGGGCTGGGACAACCTGTCTGAGCTGTGATTTTCCTATACAGTTTTAGAGCAGATGAAAAAAAATCATAACTACAGACAGCTGACAATTTTTCAATTAACTATTTTTAGCTAATGTGTGCTAGTGTATGAAAATTGATATGAGTCATAAAACTGTGACAGTTTTGACAAATCCTCCATGTTTCAATATTGTCAAACTGAAACATGATACTAATCAAAAGGACTTGACAACATTTTTAAAAGGTTAAAAAAAAAACACTAAAATGTGTTGAAGATTTAACTTCTCAAAGATATTTAGTTAATGTTCATATCAATCCTGAATAACGTTTCTTTTTATTATTATTATTTTTTCACCTCAAGATCTCAAAAAATTCTCATGTAAAACAATTCTCTGCAGTGATGTAAGTGCTGAAAACACTAACATACTGGGACACTTCCAGAAATTCTCAGAAACTGATAAAATCACTATAGGTGACCTTAGCACATGGGAACTGCTGGTTCTTGCAAAGTGCCGTCCTAGAGAAACAATACAGAAAGAGAAGTGCATGGTTGCTTTAATAAATAGTTTCAATGAGAGCTGAAAGGAGATTGTTATATCACTTTTTTTTTTTTTTAATATATATAGAAATAATATCACTTCTAAATAATCTAACCACCTCTAAGTTACTGTTAATTCTTTTATCAGTCACCATGTTCTACTGATAAATATTTTAGAGAAAGCTCTCATCCCTGTGATGGCTTTGACTGGGACAGAGTTAATTTTCATCACAGAGGTCTGTATGATGCTGCGTTTTGCGTACAATGAGCTCTGCTTTCCTGGAAGTGGCTGAACATCTGCTGCCGATGGGAAGTAGTGAATGAATTCCTTGTTTGGCTTGCACACGCAGTTTTTGCCTTACCTCGCAATCTGTCTTTATCTCAGCCCACGAGTTCCCACACTTCCACCTTTCTGATCCTCTCCCCCATCCCACCTGGGGAGAGAGAGAGAGTGGCTGGGTGGTGCTGAGCTGCCTGCCAGGGCTAAACCGCACCAGTCGCTGATAAGCATGTGTTACAGCGATGGAAGGTACTCACAGAGCAGACTCAGAGGTCTTTTACATAGGGCACCCCTCCAGTAGTCTGAAGGAAAACAAAAATCACAGAAATGAAATCACGAAAGAACTGGTTATGGCATCATGGGCTTGCTAAGACCCAGCAAAACATTTTTATGCAGCCTGACCATACTTTTTCTTTTTTGTTGTTGTTGTTGTTGTTTTTGTTTTCCCCCCAAAACCTCTTGCAGACCAAGCCCTCAGTGACACTGGCTTTGACACTGCTCTCATCTCCCACTTTGGCCATGCAACCACTGCCAGGAGAGGGATGTCACAGGACAGACTAAGCCAAGCCACTTCCCCAAGAGCTCTCTCTCATTTCCTCAGTTGTTTTCTTTAGAACTGCTCTGAATGATCCCTTGGTCACATTCCCAAACTATTTTTGAGGAAAATCCAGAATGAACTAATTAACTAATGAACTAATAGACAAGACTGTACCAGCAACCATGGGCATCACCAAAATGTTATTTGGTGTTTGCCTACTAACACAGCTGCCTAATGCAGGTATCACTGCAATTCAGTGCATACCTGTGACACAGCACCCACCAAACCCAGACCACTCCATGGTGGGGGACACACGGAAGACAAGGCAGCAAGGCGGTGCTCACACACAGCAACAGAAGGTTGGAAGATCAGCAGTACCGAGCCTTACATCCACTGCTGCTCCTGCTGACAGCACAAGCCTCCTCAAGGAAAGGCAATAGGAAGAATTTGGATCGAGTTCTTTATCTATTTACTTTCAATTTATATTTGCTTCATCTTAGTGCAGAAGCCTGTGTTTTAGTACTTCAGTCTATAACCTTGGGCGTACATTGCTGAGATGCCAGTTTCTAAAGAAAGCAGACCTAGCTTTACTGAGTAATAAAATGCTGTTTTCATATTCTCTGCTTTTCAGAGAAGAATGGTTTGTAGATTTAACATCTTGCTAAACGCAAAGCAGCATCTAAATATGTAACTGCCCTTGGAGATTTCCTCCCCCCACAAATTCAGTTCTGCAAATCCTGTTGTGACGTCCCCCAGGAGGTACAATGTGCCCCCCTCTGGAGGGCTGGGTGTCCACCACCTTGGCTGTTTCAGACCAAGACTGACTCTGGGCATTTGCTCTTACAGAGAGCTCTCAGGCTGGGCAGAAAGAAAGAGGACATGCAAGTGTGGGAAACTTTCTGGGTCCCTGCAAAAGTAGGTGCAAATTGTCTCTTCAGGCTGGTGCTGTCAGCAGATTGATGGGCTGGGACAGCGGCTGCACTGAGCCTTTCTCTCCAGGAAAACAAGCAGAAATGCCTGAGATATTGCCCTGCAAGTGACAGCTGCCAGAGCTGTCATCTGCTCTGCCCTGCATGCAGCAGCATGGGTGCCATCCGCTTGGCTCACTCACAGGAGCATGGGCACGGATGGGGAAAAGAGATTGGAGGTACCTGATGGGACCAGATTGTAATAGCTGTGTTCAGATGAGGCACCTAGCTCTATATTCCCTACAGACACCTGATTCTTGACATGATGCAGAAATAAACTGTCAGCTGTGCAGCAATGCTGTCATTGTAACTCTGCATTTACATGTGCTGGTGTTTGCAGGCACATTGTGCAGCCTCGAGTCCCAAATGTCAGTCCCACTCCAAAATAAAATTATAAATAAATAATAAAAAAACAACAACACACAAACATCCACATTTACCAGCAGACTACAGAGAGCTTGTGGCCAGAAGTACTCTACGGTAAGGAGGAGCCATCAGTACAGATGATCACAAAGCGAGGGAAGGTGGGGAAGATAAAGTGATTTTATGACATGCACCAAAAGCATCACATGCTGGCTTGCAGCTGCATGCTTGTGCATTCATCAAGAGACACTGGGAACAAATCACCTAAGAAAACCTGGCATTTCTCATCTTTAATGTTTGGATCAAAATATTACTTGTTCCAGTTCTGCTTGTTTGCAGAATACTACCCTGACTTTAGAGCCAATATTTTATTCCTTCCTTTTTTTTTTTTTTTTTTTTTTTTTTTTAACCTGGCATCTGGCGTATCAGATAGCAACTGGCACCAGCATAAATAAAATTTCAAATTAAAAATAATGAGCTGCATGTGTGTAACTCATTTTGTTTTTAGTTAATTGTCCCTAATTTATGCAGCTGAAGTGCTGTGCAGTTTCCTATGATTAAAGGCTACCATGTTTAACTTGTCATGGAATTCATTTGATGTCAATATAAATGAGCTATAAAGCATGTCTATGATTTCTTTCTGAATAATATTAATGAATTTCTTCTGAAATTGGTCAATAAAGAATGAAATACACCTGATCTGTAAATTCCACGATGACACTTTTAGAGCTTCAACATGAATGAAAAATTAATCATAGTAGAATATATTTTTCCTAACATATATATAATTACTGTGTTAACGGAGTGCATTTATAGAATGACAGCTTTATTCAGAATGGAAGTATGGGTCCTCAAAATTAGTAAAAAAAATCAAGAAATGGATCTCAAACATAACAATGTTAGTGTAAAACACAAGAGAGAAAAAAAAAAAAAAAAAAAAGACCAACTCCTGTACAATTTTCCAGTGATTCCTCATTCATCAGCATAAGCCCTTGATTCAGAAAATCGCTTTAGGTAGGCACTTAACTTTAAGCATGTGCTTAAGCTCCTTTCTTGCCTGGAGATGGCTTTTGCTGAACCTACAGAGAGTTAACAAACCCCACACCGCAAAGTGCAAAGCAGGCAGGCAGGGAGAAATTCACATCGATGGCTTCTATTTTTAGCTGTTTCCTAAACACAACTAGTAAGATCTAGCTACTACACATCTATGTCCTTTCTACCCCCTTCCCTTTATAAACTGTTGGCTAACTACAACCATATTTGCCTGCATCAATCTGTACAACTAATTAGTTACAACCAAATATCTCTGAGCAGCCTCAAAGTTATTTTAGTCCTGTAGATTACAATGGACAGCTTGGTGAATGAGAGATTCCCCTCTCCGTACTAACACAGTAAGGAGGTTTCCATCAGAATTCAGGTCTTAGCACACCCCAGAGATTTGAATTTTCAAGCCCAAGCCCATAGGAAGTCAAATGGCTTCAACTCCAGTGCTCAAAGAGCTATGTCTTTCCTTTGGGGCTTGAGGCGGATAGGGAGAGGTAAAATCTACATTTTTTTCTACCCTGTTGGTAAAAGGCAAACACTTCCTAATTACAGCATAAAAGAAAGCACATGTATAGGGTTTCCAAGGAAAGCAGCTTTTATATAATCAATGTGCTGTTAAGAGCCTGAGGGCAAGATGTTTTTCTTAAAACTACACGGATGATCTTGACACAGATAGTCTGCTCTCCTGGTATGTGCAGAAGGCTATTGATAGCATTGGGATGTACAGAGAAGAATTTTGATTAAGGATATTTGGGGATAATAAAATTGCCACTAATCAAATATACAATGAAATAGCTTATGTGACACTTAATAATAGAAATAATGCACTAACGTTGGGATGAAATATAGACAGTTATCTTATTCAAGTCTATTTTCCATTAAATCTGCCTGTTTGCAGGTTGCAATCCAGCCAGACTCAATCTTCCAAAAACAATAACAATAATGTCCAAAACAGACCCCATAAAAATAAACTAATTGATTTTTCCATTCAATTTCTAGCAGTTCACAGTCTGATTTTTTAAATCTTATTTTTTGTAGATTTTCCACATGAGGAGTTTTACTTCTCTGCAAAAATAGGAAACTTCGAACTTCAGGTTTTCAGGTTTTCACATTTCTAAATTGTTCATTGACACTACAGTTCTGTTTTCAGTTAAATAAGTAGGCAACCTGAACTAAAAAAAAAAAAAAAAAAAAAAAAAAAAAAAAAAAAGTCAATATGGGCTCATTAAAAAGGAAAATAATTGAAAATAATTGTAGGAAATTCAATCTTTCAAGAGGAAGATGAATGTAGGATATTATGTTAGCATGATTTTATTCATATTTTTAAGAGACCCACCTAACATGATGCATTAGAATAAGTTTCAGTAGCAAGCTCTTCTCTAGTATTGATTAGTACTTTTGTACTTCTACAGTTTGCTAAAAAAGGTAAAGAGAAAAGAGAAGTACAAAAATTTGGTCTTATATTTTATTATTCTAGAAAAAGCTATAGAAAAAATAGGTCCAGCTTAAATAGGACAGCATTAGTGTACAAGTCACATTACTCCAGCATTAAGCCTATCATAAAATCTTAACATTTTGCATTCTTTTGTTGTTTCTGCTATTAAATTTTGTATTATGCAACTTGAGCATCCATTCTGCCAGAGTAGGGCAAGCTAAATTACAGTGTTTTTTGTTGTTTGTTGTTGTTGTTTGGTTTTGTTTTCTGCTATTTTCAGCAAAACCTTTTAGGCTACTATTAACATAACAGAAAATTCATCTCAAGGAAAATGAGCAATGATGAATTGCAATAATTTTCAGCTTTTACCAAGAGTCACCAGTAAAGCTTTTATATCCTGAATTATGTTTAGTTTATTAGAAAAAGAGAGATAAATTACACAATGTCATATTTACAATTCACCATTAAAAAATAGTCCTTTTCTTCCTCATTCTCTCCCCACATCATCATCTGGGTGCATAATTTAATGTGGAATCAAGTATATAAAAGAGTAAAAGCCTTTGGTAGCTAACTATGCTATGATATGACATGTATTTGCTGTTCATGCACTTAAGGGAAAAAAAATGCATGATATTGTGGGGGAAAAAAAATTGACAAAATTCCTAATGTTGTCGTCAAAATACACACACACACACACACAGACATGACAAGTTTCGCTGTTACTCTACATTTTGTTTGTTCGCAGACAGCCATTTTCTATACTAATTGGAAGAATGCTCTTAATTTCATGGTTTGGAGAGTGGACAAAAACCCACAGCCTGACCCTTAAACTATTCTTCTGTCTCACTGTTTAAAATTCATGGTCTGGTAATCTGCTTTTAACTGACACTCTACTTAAGAAAGGGCCTTGCTAAAATATTTTCTGACAATGAAATATGATGCGATTAACCTCTTGCCATACCTACCCCCTCAAAGAATGCAGGCAGCATATTGCAGGCTGGCAACATTTAGCAGGTTGGTGAAATAATAGTCTTATCGGAGCTTGCATCAATTATTCATTGCAGGGTCAAGGAGGTTGATTTGGGGAGATGCTGAATTCTGCATCTTCTGTTTATCTGCATGGGAACGGAGGGCGTTCGGCGCCTCAGGACTCTGGCTGCATTTGGTAATTAGTCATGTCCTGGTTCCCTGGGTCTGGGCAGGGAGCGATGCATTTTGGGATGATGCAGCCCACAAAAAGCTGGAAACTGCATGAAAGAATGATTCCTTTGAGAAGGCTGAAGTATACATATAATTTAATGCATATATATATATATATATACACACTATGGATCTACTGCATAATTTGTTTTTGCCAACGCTGCCCTTATACCAAATGTTACTGGCCAAGGAATAGGAAGAGAAAGTAATTAGTGCGGCTAAAGAAGCAGTGCCTGCCCCTATTCAGAACCAAGAATCTGTCCCTTAGGTATTGGCTTTCTCATTTCAAGAAATGGATGTGGCATCACAGCTGGGAGGACTTCAAACAGTCCCAGGTGAGAGCCTGGGGTAGGGGGGTCCTCAGCTGGTTGTGAGGAGCAGCTCCCTGCCTCTCAGGAGCTTCACATAAGTCTGCCTGTTCCTTTCTTTTACCTTTGATCCAAGCCACCTCTGACTAAAATGTTATTTGGAACAAACCAGTGCATTCCTCAGGGTTAGGTACAGAGCACACCACCAGGATCACAGTGCTAGAGGCAACAGCCCCTGGCTGAGCTGGGAGAAACATGACAGGCCCAGAGCACAAAACCCTCTCTGTCACACAGGGAAGTCTCCCTAATGCCTTCCCTACAAAATTCTCCCCCCTTCTCTTGGAGTGTCTAAAAATGCCAGCTGATCTACAAGATTTTGTCACATCTGCATCCATGTAACTTGCTTGTCTGATGCAATCTCATATCTGTCATCAGTAACAAGTGACAAGAACAGCAAACGTTGCTCAAGCATGCTCTGAAGTGACCCTACACTGATAAGCTCCTTGCCATTTGTTTCTCAGGCCAGTAAGGAGAGCACAGTCTCCCCTCTGAGTGGAGAAAATGATCCAAACTCCCTTCAAGTGCAGAAGTCAGATAACCCTCTGAAATAATCATGTCATACAAACAGTGTGATAAACATGACATTTGGTTGTGTGTTTGTGAATCACCAATTAGCCATCAGAGAAAGGAGATGAAGAACACTTCCTGTGTTTGACAGCCTGCATGCTTTAGGTCCGTGAGCATTGGCATTTTCTATGGGGTTTCTGGAACTTATACAATAATGCCCATCCTCAATTTCCCCTCACCCAAACTATTCTGGTGAGATATAAATAGGTTCTTATATTTTACTGTGTAGAAATTCATTTATAAATGTTATTTTTCCAGCTCAAATGTCTTCTCTTCATTTATTCATTGTGTCTATATAATACACTGTTAAAAAGACATGAAATTAAACAACCAGTGTTTAAACTTACTTAAAAAAAAAAAAAAATTAAAAAAAAAAAAAAAACTGTTGGAAGGGGGAAAAGAATGGAATTATATTTCTTTTCCTATTTTTAAATAATTGATTTTTTTTTTAATGTGCATGTTTGAAATACATGACTTTCTTTGGCTTTAAAAAAAAAAACAAAGTCAAGTCATCTACAGAACTCTATCAACTCCCATATCTAGACATTTATGAGAGAAAGCTACTGTGTAAGTCATTTTCTTTCATCTTAATAGAAGGAATGAACTAGTTCAAGTTCATATTAATGAAAAAAGGAAGTTATTACATGGATATTTTCAAAATCCCATTTGTGAAAACGGTTGCTTTCATGCATGATCACAGCAAATATTAATGTTCTCATTTGTTAGTTAACCTGTTTCTTAGGAACACTTATTTATAATTTACAAAAATGGAATCAAATCTAATTTAATAATGCAACCTATTAAGGGAACAGAAGCAGCAATAAAGAGAGAAACCCCACTAGTTATAATTAAAGCCCTATTGGGAGGTTCAGCTCTATCTACTCATGTTAAGCCACATGCAGGAAAACACTTGGAGAAATTTGGAATGAGTAAGGTCTGTGACCAGCATAATACATCAACATGCAACAAGCCTGAAAGGTGAACTGCAGGCAGCTGAACAGTTGAGGGAGCAGACTGTGAAACTCCTGCTCTTCTGGAGAAATACCTGATTCCTCACACAGATCTGTGAAAACCCAAATGGCTGCTTTTTCTTGTACTCATCAGTATGAAAAAGCTGATCAGAATACTGCCCATGGCTACTCATTTCTTACTGGGCCAGTTTGGGACTGCCTGGTTATTTTTTCTTTAATGGGGGAAGCTACTTTGTGACCAACGGGCAGATCCAGCCCTGTAAACACCAGGGTCCTCACCCAGTTAGCCTCCCCAGGTCTGCTGTAGAAGCAGCTCCAGCAGTACAGCAAAGCTCTGGGGGAAGTGTCATTACCTGTTGTCAGAAAATCCCATTAGCCCTACTCATTAAGCCACTAGTAGGCTTTGTCAAGTTAGTATCAAAACAGTAGCAAAAAAGCCTTCAAACCTTCTGAAGTGTTCTTCAAACCAAAGATTTAGTCTCTTACTAAGGCCAGACTGTCAACTTAAAAAACAGGAAACCAAACCAAACCAAACCAGTACCTCAAAATTTCACTGCTATATAAACATACACTTTTTTTTTGTTTGTTTTGTTTTGTTTAAAAAAAACAAACAAACAACAGCAACAACAACAACAACAAAATGTCTTTCATGGCTTATTTATAATAAAACTGTTTCCACAATACTGAGTTTTGTGTAAGGTTAAAAAAAAAAAAAAAAAAAAAAAAAAGATGGGTACATAATTTCAAGATCAAAAATGCAGTTACTTATTACCCCTTCCTTCCTTTTATTTTTTATTTTTTCCAACCTACAGAAATTTCAGAATCACAAATTAGGATCACAGAGCAATCACAGACTTCAGCCACAGCTTTCCTGACTTCATGAATTGTCATGTTGGCACTTCACCCAACTTACACCCCAATTTGTTTTTGAGATCTCTAAATACTCAGTCTAAAAGGTGTGTTTTTCACCTGTCAGTGAAAAGTTATCACCTTGCCTTTAAAAATTCCTTCTCTGTGCAAATGACCAACTGACAAAATCATAATAAAAAAAAAAAAAAAAAAGAAAAACAAAAACACAAGAAAAAGAGAAAATAATAGGAAATATTAGCTTAGATGTCTTCTTTTTTTTTTTTTTTTTTTTTTTTTTTTTTTTATTTATATCCTGTAGTGCTTTTTGTGTTTTTTTTTTTTTATTTATTTTTATTTTTTAAGCATGGAGGAAAAGAAAACAATACATTAATAAACATCTATTCTTTACTACAGAACAAGGCTTGAAAGGAAGATCATTTAAATTTTGATGCTGAGGTTGAAGTAGAAACTTTGATACTAAAATAACATGACAGAACAACAGCTACTATAGTAAAGCATTTTTGTTTAAGTAAATAGATAGAAGTTTTAAATGAGGCACTTAAGCTTTCTTAACAATTATTTTTATTTTTTATTAAAAAATGAAAAACTGACCACAGATTCTTGGGCTTTCCTTAATAAAACAATCTGCTTATAGTACAGTAAGTCATTGGATATAGCACTTGGATTCCAGCAAAAAAGAGTGAAAAGACTAACTGCAAATATCCTCTACTGAGGAGAGCATTACTATGCTAGAAAAGATCAATGAAGACCACTGAACTGAATAAGAAGTTAAACAAGTTGCATCATTTATAATATAAGAAACTGAACTTAGCAGAAGGAGAAAACTAGATGTGGCATGGACATTGATTTGTATTAATATATGAAGAGAAATTTGAGAAAGAAGATTTTTAATTTTGTCAACAAAGACGCAAGTAACTGGATGAGGACTGGAGACAAATTTAATCTAGAAATCAGGAATGCGTTTTTGAAGATATCCTTGAAGGCAATTCTGCACTGAAGCATTTTGTTGGAGGACATGGGCTGATTAATCGTTTAAAATTATATAAATAGTAATAATAAATATTTAGAAAACAAAAGCTTAGAGCAATCAAAATCACTCGTCTGAATACGGCAAAAATCATTTTGACAGGAAAATGAATTTTCAGTGGGATGTTTCATTCTGACATCTTACAGAACTGTTTTGACTTTTCATTTCAAAATTGTAGGTGCTTTTCTTTGAATTCAGTTTTTATTTTTCAAAGAGTAACAACAAACGTTTCACACTGAACCAACTTTTTCAGTTGCCCTGGAACAAAGCTTTTCTATGTTTTTGCCAGAAGTACGGGGGAAAAAAACAACACAACAACACAAAAAAACAGGTCTGCTTGAAAACTGTTCATCCCTTCCCCACTCTACCACATTCTCCTGCACACCACATACCCAAGAATATGATGTTACAATAATCTTTCTAAAACATTTTTTTTTTTTTAAGTGGTACTAAAGGTAAGTTAAAGATGCATGACTTGCTAGTCCTCCCTGGCCTTTGAATTTCTGGGTCAGTCTATCTGTGGAGTCTTTGGGGAATACCAAATGTTCTGCATGATTCCTACTGTGCTTGTTAGACTTGTAGTTCTGCAGGAATACACTGATTATAAGAAAATCTCCTGATATTAATGAAAGTTATCTAAGTAAAACCTCATCAGCTTGAGAGGTTGGGTATACCAGGAGGTTAAGTGAGGTATTTTTCATGCCTCTATCTTTCATGCTTTGTGCTTAAAATTAGGAGATAACCCAGCTTGCCTTTAATCTTCTGCAGTGCCAGGTACTCCAAACTACTAATGAAGTGGTTATAACCAGAGGTAATCAGTACTCCACAAAAATTAACAATTTTCAGGACCAAGACATTGTATAACTGACATTATTAACACTTTGCTAACCCAAAAACCACACAAGTTTTGTTTGTTTGTTTGTTTGTTTTTTAAACCATATACACCAGACCCTGTGAAAGTGGCAAGTTCACAGCTCAAGGACCAAAGATTTCTGTTCATCCCTGCAATACAATAAAGGTGACAAAAGTGACAGTCAATATTATTTGCCTATGTTTTTTTTGTTTTTGTGAAAGCCTTGTCCAGGAGAAACTAACCCTTATACATTGAACTGTCTCTTTATTAGGCAGCAATCATTAGCCCCCATAAGTACAATTGCTAGCCCCCATAAGTATGGGTTCACTTCAGCTGCTGAGCCGGAGGTGAAAGTCTACCTAACTTTTATTTTGTAACCTTGCAGTGATCACTATTCTGAAAACAAATCACCACCAAGAAAATAAGTAAAACGTTTTAGCTCCAGGCTCTACTAGTCTATGAAATCTTTATTGTTTCTCCTACAATTTCTTTCAAACTGTTCTGCACATCTGCAGTACATAATCAAATTGACTTTTGATTATGCATTTCTACTGCAGCACATCCCCTGTGCTGAGTAGAAATATTTGGATTTAAAAAACAAAAAACAAAAAAAAACGCAGTGTTTGCAGAGCAACCATATAGTACAGATTTTGTTTATTAGCTTTAAACTCCATGTAAATCATAGAGGGATTATATCCAAGAGTCTTAAAATCCTGAATTCTAATGAAGGCCAGCCATACTTCATGGGAAAATTAAGACATCAAAAGTTGCCATTTCCAAAGCAGATTTGTAAACATTTTTGATGGTTCCATTAAAAATTGCATAAAACAGTGTGTAGAATGAGCAAGGAAATATTTACAAAAATGTCTAATATACAATATTTACTCGATCATTAATCCATGTCAAACAGAGCCCCTTATTACATAAATGCAACATATTCAGGCAACCTCTCCCTATAAATATTTCAAACATTACCTCAGTCTGCTGATACTGTTACATTAAAAGGATAGCAATTAAAGTTCATGCCACGCTATTATAGATCAAGTTAAAATAATATATTTTTGTGCATATTTAACACTTCTGAGGAAGCCTGTAGTGCTTACAATAATTCAACAATAACTCCCTAACTTGTTCTTGACTTCCCTTCCCAGTTTTGTTTAGAAGTTAATAAAGAATTTAGAGAACAGAACTGAAGCACATATTTGCTGGATTAAATGGGATGTGCACAAAAAGCAACAAGGAAAGGGGAAACTCCCCAAACTTCACACCTCGGTCCTTCACCACTGTGGGATGCTGAGTTTCCCTTATCAGATAAAAGGGATAAAACTTTCCCTTAAAACACCCCAGCTAATTTTCTCCCAGTTACTTGAGCAGTGTGCCAAAACTGATTCAGCTGTGCTGTGCCTGGCGGAGGATGTGGGGCTGGAAGGAGACCTCTGCTCCCTGGCTGCTTTAAATAGCACCTCCACGAGGGGGGAGCTCAGCAGCCAAGGATTGCCAGAATTTATATAAAGTTCTCATGGAGCTCCATCTGCCAGTTTTCTGGCTGCTTTGCCAGGACAAGCCTTAGGATGGATCCTGCAGCTCTTGAAGGAACTGGTTTATTTTCTTTCATCTTCATTAAAGATGCTTATATACAGCAAGCAATGAATAAAAGCAGTAAAATGTCATTTGTCTGAATTATTTCTGTCCCTTCAAGAAACATGAATACAGTGACATGTCAGTAGAAAACCAAAAAGTCTTTACAAGGTGATTTGGGTTTTCCTTTTTGTTTTATGCTAAGCTGCCCCCAAAAGAGAATTTTTAGCAGTTATTTTAAGTAGTTTCAGGCATGAGCTGGTGCAGCAGCAACCCTACCATCTTTCTCAGTGTGTTTAGGGGCTCAGATTTCTCCCCAGGATATTATCAGGTGAAAACTTTCTTTTGTATACACAGTCCCAGGGCAATTCTGCCAAGGATGTAAAATCCTGATTTCAGCAAGTTCAATGAGTGTTTTGCCAATGACTTCACCAAGACTGGGGCTTCAGACCTAAAGGTGATATCAGATCACACTGAGGACGATAAACAGATTTCAAAATCCTTATGTTTTCCTCAGCAGTTGTCTTTTATGTACAAAGTCTGAATTCCAGCCTGAATAAAAGCGATTTCAAATGGCCTATTCATAGGGAAAAATAATAATAATAATAATAATAAAATAATATAAAAGCTTTCAGAATTGGGCTTAAATCCTTAGAATATGGTCATGCAAAATATAAAATATTTTTGACTTAACCTGCAGTAACGTGAATATTGCTTTTTGGGGAATGAATTCAAATCCAGAATGAAACACTGCTCTTCTGGGGAGGAAAAGAAAAGGCACAAAAAATCTTCGCTTTCATTGATAGTTTCAAGCTGCCCACACCTTTTCATGTTTTGAAAGACAAAACACTTGGAATTGATATAGCACAGTTGGGAGGACTTCTCCTGGTCAAGCATGCCAGAAAGCCTTTGAAAGCACAGTTTCTGAAAATTTACACCATCCAATTTGTATAGACTTGCACAGTTCAGAGAAACCATGCTTGAGCATCTGATTATGCAGCTGAACCCCTACTTTGAAAACAGAAGAACCCCAAAGTTTCAATTAAGAAGCAAACACATCACAGAAGCAGAGTTGCTTTATCTTTATCTCTGCAAACATATGCCCCTTCCTTTCCAGTACACGTCTGTTCTTCTAACAGCTGAAATGCCGAGCCTAAATGTGCCCTGTGCAAGTGCTGAGGCATCGCCTGGGTACTTTCGCTACTGAGCGCAGCATGAGAGCCTCGGGAGAGCTTTCGCTTCACTTTGAGGCTTTCTTGCTTGTCTTTAATTCTGAACTATTATTCCTCAGAAGTGATTTGTAACCCAGCTATGCCATTACAGTTCAGAGTCTAGATTGTATGGCTCTGTATGAGCTGTCATTAGAGAAATAACTAAATTGGGATCATTTGATAAGGCACAGGCACCCGTCACTTTTACTTCCCAAAACACCATCAGTTGAGCCTGTCTCTACACCCAAGCACAAATGCAGCTGCATGCTGGAGCCCGGCTGGCTCCCTGCGCTGGGTTCCTGGTAGCACAGTGCCTCCGGGGCAGTACCTCAGGCCATAAGAGCAAACCCTATCGTCTGCTGCTCCTCCAGGGACCTCTAAGTGCTACTGGACTGATCTGCACAGCCCCTGAGCATGCAAGGGAAAATAACTAAGCACATAATGGAGCTGCACTGCTATCTGCCCTTGTTGATCCATTTTGGTGATGACCTGGGCGAGGAGCTCCCAGAGCTCACCTGCTCTAGGATTTCTTTTCCTGCATGCACAGGAAAAGAAACTGGGGGCAGCATCTCAGGGGGTTTCACAATCCTGCTTTGTCATTTTTCAGTCTCATCCTTTTCTTGCTGCCACACTGGGCACCATGGTTACCACAGCCATCGCTGCTGCTGCCTCAGCTCTGGTTTCTCTGGCAGATTGCTGAGCAGGGTGCCAAGGCAATGTTGTGCCCAGAAGCTCCCCAAGCTGCAAACAAACCTACAGCTTTCCTCTCAGCCCCACTGCTTCCCTGTACCAGCAGGCATCAGTGCAAAATCAGATCAGATTCCTCTTCTGCTGACAACCAGTTCTCAAGTTATATGTGGAGATGTATATATAAATATATATACACACACATATAGATACATACACGCATGTATGCATATAGCCATTGTCCACTAGCTAAAATCTGGTGTGTGAATCTGAAGAAAGCTCATACACTGTTTCTAAAACAAAACTTTATTACTGATCTCACTGTTCTCTCATAGAGAACTGAAAGAATAAACTCTTATTTCAACAGAATTCAAACTGACAGATGTTGCCAGATACTCAGCATTAAAATCTGCTTTCCCAGTTGGGGTTGATACAGATTTCAGAGGTTACAATCCTATGCAGGTATGTGGTTTAGTCTTAAAAAAATAAAAATAAAAATAAAAATCTTTGTTTCTCTTCCTTCCGACACTTTCTCACTAGAAGCTTACTTTCCATTTTTCTTTTCAGCCCCACAGCAAACAAGGGGATTTTGACCTCTGCAATGCCACAATAACTTTACATTCTCATGGTCTTGTCCAGCTTGCTGGTGCACTGAATTTGCCCTTGGACACTCATCTGAACCCCCAAAAACATAAAGAATTTGTGTGTGTTTCAGGCAAGGACATAAATCAGTCTCCCAAAACAACAACAATAATACTAATACTACTTCTAATAATATAAAACCCCAAACACCAGCAAAACAAAGCTAAAAACAAAGCCTGAAAGCTCACATTGTTTTTACTGCTGAATCATCAAGTAGCAACTTTTAAAAGGACAGTAGTGAAGAATGACTTGCTCTTAATTGTAAGGCTGAGGCTACTATTTGGATAATATTTTACTCTTCATTATTTAACCTCTCTTAAACAACAGCTTGTCTTTACACATTGCTGCCTTTTGTCAGCAGCAGAAAACATATTCAGTGATGAAATATTCTTTTATACTAGTAATAAAGAAAAAGCATATCTGTGTAGATGGTCATCATTAATCTATACCTTAAAACTCTGTCCTTTAAATACCTACACAACTTTAAGTACCTGACTAACTCCACTGGCTACACCAGTAGGGAATGTCCCTTGGACACAAGGATGCAAAGTAAACTCTTAAATAACCCTTAAACTCTGACTAAGTTCAGAGCAGATATATATAGAACAAGCACTGTTTTCAGAACAGCATGATTTTTCCTCTCTTCCCCAGGCTAATTTAGCACTAGCAAAGGATTGCCTTGGTTTTCTTCCACTGAGTGCGAACACCTCCACACACTCGAGGAAATCATGTTATTGCCTTGGATCGCTTAGATCTGTGAGTGCTGGCACAAAGACCTCAGCTTCAGTTGGGTACTCAGTGCCCTGTACAGTACTTACAGCAATCTGTAGACAAAGAAGGGAAGTTTATTTATCTTGGTGTTTATTCCAGCCTTTCTCACTTGCATCCACATTAAGATTTACCTGTCCAGACCCCCACAGGCAGACAGAACAGCAGGTTGGGCTCAGCCTCACATCTCTTGTGGCTTCTCAGCCCAGAACTGCACCAGGACAAAAATGGGCTTTTAGCCTCCCTCCCCACCCATCCCTCTGTGCCACCACTTTCTGAACACAAAAGCCATGGGTGGTGACTACATAGGGTCAAGATCTATCTTTGCCAGAATTCATCTGGATTCAGATTTTACAAAATTAAATTAAATAATAAGCAGGTATGAATAATTAAACAGGGACTGCTATCCGATCTTACAGCACTGGTCACTCTAACTCCACAGTTTCATGAACAAACGTAAAACCAAAAAACATTCCCTTCCCTCTCCACGGAGGGAAAAAAGAAAGAGCTTATGAAGTTTTTTTCTTAACTCTTTTAGTAAGATTTTTCTCAAGAGGCAGAGTCATTGTTTAAAGAAAAAAAGGAAAAAAAAAAAAAAAGAAAAAAAAGTATCCTATAATCTCATATGAATTTTGGTGACATTATTACTCTGAAAATGTTTCTTGTTGCATACTTCAGTAGCAAAAGAAAATAATACCCTCTATTATATTAAACAGAATGTAAGATCTTCCCAGAGCAAGCTTTTCTGCTGTTCTTTTTAACAATGAAGTGTCATTTTGGCAAGAGAATCACTAGTCTCCTGAAATTTCTCTCTTTTCTAAGAAGATAAACACCAGCAAGGCTTCTGGAACAATGAAAGAGCAAAGGCTTATTTGAATCTCACTACTTCACCCATAAAGAACAAAAAAAAAAAAAAAAAAAGAATCCATAGTTTCATTTCAGAAGTATTTTCATTTTAACAGAGTTCCCTTTTCTGTACCAAAGCCTCAAGAAAAGGTTGAGGAAGCTACACATCACCTGCAGCACAGAATAAGCAGATGAAGAAGATTTTTATTTTACTTGGGTACAATATGGTATGTGTACTCAGCTAACTTTTTGTGTTCCTTTTGGCTTATACAACCCTTCTGCAGGTTTGTTCTAAAGAACAACTCCTATAGCTTGCTGAGTAGTAAAAGAGTAAATGCATATTTTAAAAGTTCTGATTCTTTAATACACACTGCTTAATACTAAAACACAAAACAATGCAACATCCTTAAGAGATAAAGAAAATCCTGATTATTTTCTTAGGCTGATTAACTGTATGTGTAAGTGTAAAAGAGAAAAACAAAGTTAAGTTTTAATTAAATATATGAGGTGGATGATGACATTTAATGATAAAAAATGATAATTAAATAATGTCATAATTACTATTAATTGATTCCCTGCCTGTTCCTCTCTATCTGATCTTTTTAGGGAAATCTTCAGAATTTGTTTTTCTTTGTGTTTCTTTTCTGTTCATCATGGACTTTGAAGCCTTTCTGATGTTGTCTGCTTTTTCAGTAAAACTCAGGAGCAATAACTGTCATTAATAAAAATCCAGGGAAGAAAAATTTAATTAAATTCCACTGGTGCCAGTGGCATTAAAATAGAAATGGAGTTTTACATTCCAATCACCAACTTAAAGCTTACATATAAGTGAAGACTTAAACACCTAAGTGAAGACTTAAACACCTGCTGCCTGTTCCTATAGAAAGTAGCAAGAAAATGGGGAAATAAATGCATGGGTGGAAGCAGGGAGTTGGTGTTTTGCCTTTACAGAAATTAAGGGCTTCCCCCCACCCAATGAGTTTCTGAAGATTTTGATTCTTTTTGTTGATGGCATAATTTCTGAATCTTCTGAACATCCCTTACTGCATTATACCACATTGATAAAAACATGAAAACAAAATACTTCTGATTAGACATATGTGCCAACTCAGATTCATACTGATGCATCTAAGTCAAGGACACCTGTGAGAAAGCAAAGGGAAACCCAAGAGAAGGCTAAGAATTTTGGCAGGAAAAAAAAATAAAATAATTCTTGGATCCACACTAAATCCAGAATCAAACAGCACTGAACATACACACACAAATCTGGAGAACTTGGCTGAGTAGTTTGGACTAACCGTTGTAATTATACACGGGAGAAATAAAACAACCCATCTTTATGAACTTTGCGCCTCTCTTTTGTAAAGGAACAATCCCACTAACTGCTGACCAGTCCAAAATCTACTTAACAAAGTTTGCTTGTAAAAGCCAATTATTGGTTGTAGCTTGCACTGTTTCTCCTCCCTAAAAGAAAGAGAGGAAAAAAAAAAAAAAAAAAAAAGGAGTTTTTAGTCATGAACTAACAATATTTCTTACAACACGAGAATACTTTCCTGAGGCATGAAGCAGAAGTGGCTCGAGGAGAACACCATTTTTCTATTTGGAGCGTTTTTCATCCTAACAAAATTAGTAGCAGATTTCATGTCGTTTTGTAACAGGGAAAAACAAAACACATTTGGCACTGTTAAAGCATTGCCCAGTTGTAAACCAGAAAACAGTCTGGCAATCTGTATTTAATCAGTTTTATTGAATTTGCTCTACATTTAAATCAGTTCGTTATTGTCATTATCCTAGAAGATTGCTCTGTTCATGAAAGGTATTTAACCATGCATAACCTCCCAGCACTGCTTATTGCCAGAAATATTTTTTAAGTGATGCCAAGAGTCATATTGGCTTATGCAAAGCATGACTGATATGTTATTATGTTTAATTGTATCTCAGTATGTGTCATCACTAGCCATAGTAATGGTACTGGTTTCATAATTGATATAAAATAACCTGTTCCCATTATTTTTGCTAGAATACTCTCTCCTTGCCTTCTCTGAGTTTGTCACTGCCAACTAAAGGTTTCCTAGACAGAACAAGCTCATCAAAGAACAAAAACCTCTGAAACTAGAGCAGCAAGCAAGCAGATGTGAATCAGCTTTACCAGAACAGGTCAATCTGCCCAGGTGTTGACTTGATGACTGCTCTGCTCAGGCACGGGTGCTGCTGAGGCTGGCAGGGTCTGCAGGGAAGGGACAGAACCAACGCCAAATTGATAGGATGCCTCCTCACAAAGCTCCCAATCTTTTCTGTAATGTCACTTCATTAAGTTTCATTAAGAGAGAAGACAACAGGCTTATAGAGAAAGTCAAAGATCTGATGGGAATCAGGAGAGGACAGGAGAAGAATTTTGTGCTGGGCTGGGGTAGGGTAGGCCCCAGCAGGGCCATTCAATTTTACATGATCTGATTTATCAAGTCTGTTTTCTGCTTCACCATCTTCTCAGTCAACCATTGATGCAGTTCACTGGACCAAAAAAACATTGTGCAAAGCAACCCTTACAATTACCCATACTTAGAAGAAATACATCAAGGCATTATACTCAAAATTAAACCATGGAGGTTCTAAGAATAATATCATCATCTGAAAATATTTTTTCCCCTACAATTAAAGGATTTTTTTTTTTTCCTAGTTCTTTCCCTGTTTCTTCAGAGCACCCAAGTATTAACCCAAAGTACGTGATGCGTTTGCATTTTGCCATTTTTTGGTAACACGCACACACAAATTCCCCCCGTGGTAACAGAATTTCTGCTCGTAGCATAAGCACTCCAGATGTCAGCAGCATGATACCATCAAAGGTCATCCCCATCTGAAATATTATACCTGATAACGGGTTTCTTACTACCTATTGTACTTGACAGTACTTTTGTAAACTGTTTCTCACAAAACAAGATGGGCCTGACAGTCAACCATCTAAACTCCCCACCTAAAACCTGCTCTGAATACTTGGTTTCATTTTACTTTAGCAAATGAATCATTTTGTTCCCAGTTCACCAATCATCCTCATAATTTTCACGTGCATACTGTACCATACCAGTATCACTGGGATTCAAGTATATGCATACAAAATTTGCTGCAACAATGCCTTTTGTGATTACAGAGCATGAACAGAAATTCAAACACATTGTTTTAGCAAGGTTGAAAGAGCTACAAGAAATGCACATAAATTTATTTTGACCATGACTATTCTGAAAATGCTTCATAACTTGCTAACTGTATGGAACAGACAGTAACCCTTTTTTTAGAACCTAGGTTAGCTTTTTGAGATTAAAAAAAAAAAAAAAAAAAAAAAAAAAAAGTTTAGTTTATGGCTGAAAGTTCAGATTGTTTCTGAAATTTAGAAGTAGGCTCAATTCTAATCTATTCACTTCTATTTCCATGCAAACAATGAACCCGTGTCATGTTTACATTGATGCACAGACCTCTGTTAACACAAGAGCCATAAGCAAAGTTTCCTATCTATCGATTAATGGAATATTGCTTTCAAGGTGCTGCCAATAACTCACCCCTGGTTTAGACAATATGAACAGCAACTAAAAAGTTGGAAGATAGCAAAATATTGCAACTGCCATATACAGCTGTTTTCATTTCTGAATGGTGCCGACGTAGCTCTTTGAGACATGCAGTGTATTTTTATCACAAATAGAAACAAATATATTTGCATTAAAAATAAATCTTCAAAGAATTTTAAAATGTATTGTTAAATGGTAATGTTAAAAACATGAGTATAGTTCGGGTGCAACTTAAAATTTCAAGAGTGCAAATAATAAAAGGAAACAATTCCTTTGCGTCTGATTTCTAACCATAGCAGGTGTTCTCACTTCAGCAAGTTGTTAAGAAAAACTACATAGAACATATGTTTTCCATTGTTAGCTGCATAATCCAATAATATAGACATGCACCATATCCACATTCGTGTGAAAGCGAGGCAGTATGAATTATTTGTAAGCTAAACAGTTTGTGATTATTGAATCTGAATTGTGTGGATGATTTGGTCCATTCTTTTGTGGGTGGGAGAAGAGTTTAACTTGTGCTGAAAGCGAGTTATACAAATGGCATGAATATACAAACAGGGTAGGAGTCAGCTTACTAAATCTATTAAAAATCATATCAAATATCTAGCATTAAAAAAATATCCGAAGTAGTGAGCAGAACAGATGACAACTCTAAACAAGGTTGAATGGGTGTAATAATAATCAAGTGTTAATCCCAACCAGAGATGTAACCATAAGAGCTGTATTACTGTTTTTGCAAGATTTTTGTACAGCTTTAAAACATTTAATCAGGTGTTGAAATCTATATCAGAATATTACTGTGTATGTATTATTAGTTAGAGGCAGCAACCTGCAATGAATTATCCAAGGTCAAACAAAGCATTAACGGGGTGAAGAAGCCCAGAGGCATCCTGGCTTCCAGACCTCACTCTGTTTGTGAGACGGCACGAGGACATTATCATTGCTTTGGGTCATGCAGCAGCACCATGGCTTTTCAGGGCTGCTGAGGAACAACACATGCTGCTAGATCATTGCAGTGTGATTTTATTTTTTTTTATTGGTAATTATTTTCAAAGAAAAACTCCCTATAGCTTTGAGCTAAATGTCTGCACTGCACCAGCTGCTATGACTGCAACCTAGATGGATGTACCTGAGGTAACTTTAAATGAACACCAGCTGATGACCACCGCAGAAACCAGCTTCAGTACTCTGAAGTTGCCCAGATCCTGAGCTCTGTACTGCCACAGCTACGCTGCTAATTAAAACTACCTGTTGCATGTCTGCACCATCTGTAATCTGGAAATCACAGTGCCTGCAACGTGTTGCTATGATACCTCTCGTGTAGCACAGAGATGTACAGCAGATACCTGTCCTCTAGTGTAAGGTGCCTGCTGCTGGGTGTGAGCAGAGAACCACGGACCCAAATCAGATGGGGAATTAGGGGACTGGATCATTCATGAAACCACAGAGTTAAACAGGGAAATGAATTACAAAGAGTCTCAACCAAATCTACTTTGAAAAGTTGCTCCGAAAATATTGTGTAGTTCTCTACTTGCACCACAGCATAGATCAAACAGAAATGTGTCAAAGTTGGGAATCTTGCCAAAAAACCTTGTCTGCACAAGTACTCACAGGGCAATCGTGTTACCACTCCCCACAGATACCCTACCCTCCTAGAGAGCTTTGATTTAAACAAGGAAGGATTCTCTTTGGTATACGATCTTCTTCAGGGTCAAAGCTGTTTAAATGTATATTTTCCATATATAGGAAACATATTGTGTAATATAATTATTCCAAACACAGACACATAATTGCTACTCCCAATTTTAATCTCAGTGCACAGGGCAGAGCAACAAGTAGATTCTAAATTCCACAAAACCGGTATATGTGGAACTCATTTTCCCTGATCTTTCATCTAACTGGAAGGTCAAATCAACTCCAAACATCAAAACTAATAAGGTCCCAGTAAATATAGACTGCAGTTAGAAGTGGAAAAAAATAAATAAAAATC
Source organism: Aythya fuligula (assembly GCF_009819795.1). Lineage (NCBI taxonomy): Eukaryota > Metazoa > Chordata > Aves > Anseriformes > Anatidae > Aythya > Aythya fuligula. Next base: position 9,578,534 of record NC_045574.1, on the reverse strand, counting down.
ACTCCAAACTCTCACCAAACCCTCTCTCTCCTGGTTCTGGGAGACCTCTACAATTCCCTTTCCAAATGGGCCTAGCCTAATTACTTCTCAAAAAAAAAATAAATAAATAAATAAATAAATTTATTAGGGCATCTCTAATGAACAACACCTATAAGGTAATTAGTCATTTTCCTGCTCTGTGGTGAGCCATTTTCACTGGAGGAATGCAAGTTCAATAAGTACCAACTTACACATGCACACAAACAAATGGGTATGTACTGTTCTGAGCTAGTAGCATACATGTATTTTCATCAGATGGTATCAGACACCATACAAGGGGATAAAGAAGGCCCCGCAAGAATTTTAAGGATCTATTTCCTTTTTACTTTGAAAGGAATACATACCTTAAAGTTACCCAAGTTCCGATGCCTGGGCATAAATCAGAATGTTAACCCCTGCACAATACAGAACCAAAACCAACCTTCACCCTCTCTTCCAATAAAGGACTTGAACTCTCATACACCTGAGGAAAATGCTGCTCCTTGCTGAGCTATGATGACAATGTTCTTCATGGGTTCATTTCCATCTCTTTTTAAAAATGGGGCTTTGTATCTCTCTTACTTTGTTTACTGTATTCTTAGACACATTTGGAAACAGGCATATTTGGTGACTACATTTTTTGTGTGTCTACAGTCCCCAATTTTAAACATATAAATAAGAAAGGACTTACAATTTTTTAAAAGTTCCTGCTGAAGCAGAAATTTGCTCCTGGTGCTACCAAGATATCCATCCTTTCTCTTTTAAGCATAGACCTTCTAACCTGGCAGGTGCAGTGGCTGTACAATGTATTCAGCAATAATTACTTCAGAAAAACCAAGCCCCATACTGTTCTAGCACCTGGGAGAGATCGTGCTGAATGCCCACATTAGCTCACATTTCAAAAGGAAACACCTGCTTTTGACATTTTAAAGAGACGAGTGCAGCTCCTGGGCAGAAATGCATCTGCAAGTGTCAATGTCTCTCCCTGACTTTCTGTATCATACTATTTTCCTTTCAATTGTGTGGGTTTCTTTTCTCCTTGGTGCACTTGTCTTCCTTCCTGCAAGTACACCTTTGATTTCATTTCGTGACATACCAGTTTGTCCTCCCCCTCTCAGTTCAAAGGCTTTTTCCCTGTTTCTGCCTCCAGACACTGACTTTTGTTTCTAGAGAAGCATCATCCCATATTCCTTTTCTGAATAACAGACACATTCTTATTGGCAATGATCACTTCTTCATTAATGGACAAAGGAGTCTTTTTTTTTTTTTTTTACCCAAAAATATCCTTTTATCTTTTTAATAGATTGATGGAAGTGCTTCATTTTTTCCTGGCACTAACGAAACTTTTGGGAGTGGTTTCAGCTTTCACGTGGTGCAGTTTTAATTTTCTGTTGTTCTTAACATGTAACTTTAGCTGTTGCAAGGAGCACAAAGAATGCAGACAGAGGCAGCACAGCGAGCATGAAGTCCTCCTCACTTGTGCTGCACCTTGTTTTCTACTGGCAAAAATAAAGGCCAGAAAGCAACTTAAGAAAAAAAAAAAAAAAAAAAAAAAAAAAAAAAAAAAGCTTTCATTACCAAGGTGGACTGTTTCAAACAATTCCCACTGTGTGCCACGTGCCCACCTGCCAGGTGTCTGGATCTCTAAATAACAGCTGAGCTTTTTTGGAAAACTGTCGCCAGCTCTGAGCAGCTCATCACCTCTCCACAACACTCAAACTGTCAACAGGTCCCTGCCACAGCTTGTCCCAAGGAACGATGCCTGCCAGCAACAAAATTAGTTTCTTAATATTTAAATGCAGGAGGAGCACAGGGTATTTCTTTGGGCAGCAGTCCCTTGCTGCTGTCTTCATGCTTCTTGGCATTCAAACCAGCTCCATCCAGGCTGGCTTAAACATCACCTCCACATGCTGCAACTGTTTGTGCTATCCAGTCCGAATAGAAGAAAAGATGAAGTTAATGCTAACGCCTGTTTAAATTCTTCTGCCACTCCTTCACTTTGTGAGAACTGCTGCTTTTATCAAGTAAGCAGATAGGAAGCAGATAGGGGATGTTTCAGGGACATGACTGAAGCAATACAACAGCAATGGCTCTGTTTCAATTGCTGGCTGTGATATGTAGAAGCTATTGGTGCCAATGGCTTAATTTTTGTTTCTGTGCTACAGCTTTGGGTAATTCCAGTTGAAATGGTGAGGAAATACAGTATCAGACTCCTGTGTGCCAGATAACACCACTAACGATTCATCTGCAAAATATGTTTGTTTCATTTACAGTTAATTTGAAGAGGAGGGGGATTCATTAGGGAAGACCCCACAGCATGATGACATTAATTAGTTTTGCCTCTGACTTGTGCACTTGGCAAAGTTAGAAATCCCCCTGCCCAAATGGGAGCCCTTGGATTCTTTGCAGATTTGCAGACATATTTAAGTAGCACTGACAGGAGGGCATGGCTGGAGAAGGGCAGGGGATGAGCTCCAGGCAGGAGGAGCAGGCTCTGCCCTGAAGCACAACACCCTACAAAGCCCTTATATCCCTAAAGTGAGGGAACAGGAACCTGGTATGTTTCCTGTTTGCTACTTTTGCCCATCTGTTTCTTCCCAGATGTCAAACGTTAGGTTCCTTCTGGCTTTTTGCAGGAGGGAAAGGATTGCCACTTGTGTCTCTCTGAGGGGTGCTGCCACCCTCAGTCACCAGGGCTTGATCCCATCAGCAAACAGGCTGGTTTGTCAAAGCCCTGAGCAATAAAACTTTGTTTTCTATATATCACTTCTTGGCATTCCACAAACCTTTTCCCACCAAGTCTGTTGTTATTGTGCTTCACTGAATTAAAAACAAACAAATGAAAAACACACCAGGCAAATATAAGCAACAAGGACAGTAATCAGAAGAGTATGAAATACAAATCATTTCTTTCAAGGAAATGTGTACCTTTCTTGAAACAGGAAATTTTGGTACCATAAATTAGTTGGGGATTGGCAGCTAGAGCCTTGTTCATTGGCAAGTATAAATGACAGCAATATTTAGTGGCTTGAAAGAAGTGACTGAGCTCAGCAGAATTTTCTGAGAAGCTCAATCAAATCTAACATTTCCTACCCCATGTTTTATTATTTTAAGACAGGTGAGGTTAAAAAAAAATAATCCTGACTCACTTCAGTGTTTTCCTATGGCTCCAACACCCTGGACAAAAAGCACAACACAGCAGCACACAGGTGCTGAGGTCTCACTGCAGCCAAGTCACAGCACAAATTTAGTCACCCGAAGAGGAGGAAAGGGACTGTAACTAAATTGATACCTATTTAGGTAAAGTGGTTGCAGAGCAGGGATTCTGATAAGGAATGAAATGTCTTGATAAGCATCTCTCCTTTGCCTCTATGCCCCTTCTTTTCCTGCTTCCTATTTTGCTTGAACTAATTCTTTCTCTCAGCCAGGCTAGCAAAGCTGATCAATTTTTGATAGGTGGTCAATTTCCCATCAAACTTTTTTCTCTCCCCAATAGATAGTTGCTTTTCAACAGAACAATTATTTTTTTTTCTATGAAAATAATGAGTTTCCTCTGAAAATATTCTGATTTTTCTCATAACAAATTTTGTATATATGAAAAAACTTCCTGCTCTACATTTTCAAGGTTTTTGAAAAGAAAAAATAAACATCACCTAAATTAATGTTGATTTCTTCAGTGGAAATATCAGGTTCACTTTCTACACTAGCTGCTTTGCACCATACATAAATTGTTTAGAGAAAACATGAAATCTGTTCCTGAACACTGCTACAGAAGTTTTTCTGGGAGAGGAAGACCAAAGATATCTACTGTTAAATTGCCGTTATCATTCCTATGGAAGTCACTCTGAGCACCCAACAATTACTGGAAAGTCATTATAGCTGCTACTGTACTCATATTTCATGGTCTTCCTTAATCTGGGGAGTTTTTGATTAAAGAAGTTATGCCTGCTATCTTAACAAGACAAATATATATATATAAAAAATAAATAAAGTTTTTCTCAAAAGCTGTGCAATATCCTCTCCTAATAGCATTTTTCTTGAGCTCAGGAAGTTTAAAAGCATGATGCTTTAGCTGGTTACTATCATAGATTTTGGTTAGAACCAAACCACTCCAGCCTGCATGAGCTGAAGTTTCAAACTAATGCATTAATCACTTGCCACAACATATTTACTCAAAAAAAAAAAAAAAAAAAAAAAAAAAAAAAAAGAGAAAAGTTAAGAACTGTTCCAGTTAAGGCACCAGGCAGCACAGATCTTGCTACATACTTTAGGGCGAGATCCTACACCCTTACATGAGGGATGTCCAAACATGCTGTAGCAAGAACCTTCACTTGCTTTTCCATAGATGACCAATCTAAAATGTCCCTCTCTTGATTGCAAATATATAAAGGAAATAGTGCTAGATTGACTCTTTCTATTGTGGAAAAATATTTTCCCCCTCCAGGACTAAGTCTGTGAGTACCACCAGCACAAGAGGAATTCTGTGAAGACAGAAGAGAGAAAATAATGTGGTGCCTGGTAGGAACGTGGGGAAAATGTCACACATGTCACTTGTGAAGAGACCTGAGGTTCAACAGACAATTTTTTTTTCTCTGCAGGAGCAGAGACACATGCTAGCTGCCCAGCTTGTCCCTACCACTGTGCTGTACAGCTGAGTAGGGACGGTTCTGACCCATTGCAGCAAGCTTATCCCTAGCATGTATTTGTCTGTCTGTTTAAAAAAAATAATATTCCAAGGCCAAAGGTAAAAGCTTAAGTCTTAAGTGGGTTTGGTAAGTCATCTCCTTATTTTTGCTTGTGGGTTATAATACACACTGTGGTTCTGACAGTACAGACTTTACCTCTGCTGCTCGCATTGATGCAGTTGTCTCTCTCAGACAAAACTTGGCATGACTGAAACCAGTTGCTACACGTGTATAAGGCATGTACAATTCACCTGGTTAATAGGCAGCAAAAAACATCCTGGTTTTCCATGTTCTGAAGGTGGCATACCTGGGGCTACTGTTCACCATTCATAACACCCCAATATATGAATGCTTGATGCTGCCGAAATATTTATACAAAAAGTGTGAAATTCTAAAAGAAGAATTTAATGTTCTTTGTATACAGAGTTTTGGCAATGACAAGCATTAAAAGTAGATTGGCATATTGACTCTTCCTGAATTTCATAGAGCTGATTTTTCTTTCTCCATATGTGCCAAAATAAATTAATATCCTAAAGACAAGTTGTTGAAAAAAATCCTCAGATGACTGCCAAAATCTGACTCTTAGGTCAATGTTAAGGCTTCTAAATACAGTGTCTGGTTTTCAGAATTTCAAAGCACTCATCTGATACAATTACCAGCAAACTTCTAAAGTGCATTTGAAAATTTGCCTAGTTGTTTTAGCTTGTGAAGATCTGAAAGCCAAGCTTAAAGCCTGTGCTTTATGATCTGCACTTTTCCCTGAAGTTCAGTGTTGAGCTGAATGGAGGAGGGAATCACATGGGGTGTGTGTGAAAAAATGAGGGAGGTTTCTGTGTAAAAGACTAAACAGATAAATGAAGAATACATGTCTAGAATACCAACGCTCACCTTATTAAGGAAGATGTGTTACCTGCAAAGGGAATCATAAGCACTTTTCATCAGTGAGCTTCTTTCTCTCTCCTTCTTCCCCTCTCCCCAGAAACAACCCTCAGTTCTGCAGTTCAGCATCATCTGTGATATGGTATGATAACCCAAAAAACTACCAATTCGGAAGCAATATTGTTGCCAATCGAGTCACTCTGACAATAACAGATATAATAACTCCTTCTTCCCTTATATCCTCTGCTGCAGGCGACTAAGAATGTTATTCTTATTTTCAGTCTGGGTTTCTACAATGCTGCAAAATGAGAAGTTTACAGACTACAGATGTGAAAGTACAGAAAGGGACATCTAGTATGATAGGGAAAAAATATTGTACAAAGCCCTTAATAAATATTCTGTTTCCCAAGTGGATGTGACCTGCCTCTGGTTACACACAGGAGCTATGCTGGATGGTACCTCACAAGCCTTTGGACACTGACAGTCTGTCCCATCTGCCCCATCTCCAAGTGTGAAGAGGAAGGCCTAATTCCTGAACAGTAATGCTTAATATTCATTCTGAAACTTTTCTTCACCACCAGTTATAACTCCTGACAGGCCCGTTATCCATTTATTTGCCCCAATTTTTGCCTTCAATGAATTTCTCTGCCAGTTAGTTCCGGAGTTTAATTACTCTCTGCAATAGAGTATTCCTCTAAGGCGCTCTTAGATGCATTTTAGACAACTATTGCTGGCAGGTGACTTTATACACTCCCAGATAATCAATCACATACAAGGAACAGTGTTTGAGTATGCAAAACTGTACACAGAAAATCAAAGGTTGTCCTATAAATATCTGGCCTATACTATTTTCCATTACCCATCTGTCTTATACTGCAGAATTTTGGTTAACCCTCAATTTCTCCACTTTCTCTTCTTGTGTTCCTTGGAAGGTTATTTCACACTCCCTCCTGACACTCCACTGCTATGGAACACCTGCTATTTAAATGCCTAGATGGTCTACTGCTTATTGCACAATGTTTCCTTTCCAGACAAGGGGTTAATTGAGGAGATCTGTACACAACATTTTCCTCAGTCTGTTCTACATTACAGTAATTAACCTTGGGTCCAGGACAGCAGACATGAGCAATTTGTTTCCACATGATCCTTCAACTGAGAGTAGTCTTCCAGAGAGTCTCTGACAAGCTTTGAGAATTGCTCCTTAAATCCCAGAAGTGAGAATACCTGCCTTGTATCAATCACAGCTGTACTGAACTTTAGTTTGTTTTCAAAGATAAATGCTACTTAAACGTCTAAAAAAATCATTATACATGCCTAGAGAATAAATACAAATCTAACTGACAAAGTATGTGGCAGCATTACCATAAAAGTGCTCTGTAAAATTTCCATCTATATTCCAGCTGCATTACAAGGGACCAGAGTGATAAAATGGGATTTAAAAAGCCTCATGGTCAATCAGATAGTTGACTCTACCAATGCAGTTTTCTTCCTAAAAGTCTTACGTGACTGCTAGAATCAGGAAGACATGTAGGAGCAAGTAGGGAGCATATCCAGCCTTGTGAACACTGGGGTCACCCCCAGAGAGCTCCACAATGCTGCTGCAGTTTAGGTAGACCATGCACATAACAGCTATTTGCACTGTGCAGGTGTGCAGAGAGGCACAGGAAGAAGGAAAGAGAGGGTCTGTTTTCTAAAATCAAGACTTGAAAACTCCAGAAAGTGCCTAAAGGCCAGCTGAAAGCTGATAGTCCAGTCTGGTCCGATATGAGGCCAGCATCCATACCCACAACCAGTGAATCCCTGAAGAGCAGTAAACAACCCTGTGCAATCTTCAGAGGAAAACAGGTGTAGCAGGTCACAAACGATTCATTCCATTATAAATTTCATAAATTACATACTTACATATAGCACTTACATACAGTAATTTGTGTGAAACAAACTGCATGCATGGAGGAGAAGAAAAAGGCCTTTATCAGAAGCTTCCAGGCAGGTGGTTTAAAATAGATGGGAAATTAAACTTTGGAATTCCACAGTAACCTTATTACAAATTACAAGGTATAGTTTGTGCAATTAGGAGTACATACAGTCAAATCACAGCTTAAGAAAGCTTGAGGTCCAAAAATATAGAAGGAAAACACTCTGTAAGCCACAGGCAAGGCTCACAAGAGACGGTGACATGGGCATCAGGGCCAAGAATGCTGCCCTGCTCAGGCCATGCTCTCAGAAGAGCTGTGGATATGGCACTCAGTCTAATGCAGTGAGGAAGATCTAGTCCTCTGTTAGCAGTTATACATGCAGACAGAACACAATACTGGAAAAGACTACCTCACTTTTTCACAGTATTAGATTAGAGCTTGCTTTTTGCAGCTGATACTTCAATAGAAACGAGAGAAGATATAGACTTCTGCAGATATCATCCCTAAATTGTCATGTGTAATTACAGTGTTCCTTGCACAAACTATGCAAGCAGCTATTTTACTAAAATGTTTACCATTCTGTCCTATATAACATGGTAGCATGGCTGTATGAGTTATTCAGATGAATCATTCCAGTAGTCTCAGAAAAATACACATTGCTTTAATAAATAGATTATTCAGATGCATATTTGTTAAATTATCAGTTCATCACTCTAACAAAATGGGTAACTTTAAAATACTTGCTCAGCTACCTATTTAAAAGCACCACAAAAGTCCAGCTAATCCATTATTTGATAATAATTACTCTACTAGCTGTAGATGAAAGCAACAAAAGAAAGAAAAAGCTCCTTTGACAGCTTAATTCCCACATCTCAGTATCATCCTTGATCCAGTGCTCTAAGATACTAAAATAAGGTAAAGCTCAATGTTAATTTTCATCTTATTCATCATTTCTTTTAACATACAGTTCTTATCAGCCAGCTATCCACGAGAACTACACTATGGCTGTCTCTATCATACAAAGCTGGGTATAGATTATAAAGTGAATTTGTATTTTGGATCAGGAAAAAAAAAAATATTATTTAATTTTCTTGTTAGGTAAATGGTTGCATTCATCAAATTTTTTGTCAGATGTAACTAATTTTAAAATGTGTGCTTTTATTAATCAGTATGCTTTGGCCTCATACTACTTTTTATTTTGTTTAGATAAAACCAAAATCAGACAGAAGGAAATAAGTATCAAGGGCAGCTTCTGCAATGAACAAATGGAACAAATTTCAAATTTCGTTTACCTGAGTTCATAACTAGAATTTGGAAGCTTATAAATTCCTATATATTCATTTGAAAAAGTATATTTGAATTTTGCAGTTACAGAGGGTAGATCAAGGTCTCAGTCCTAGAAGCTTGTTCTGGCCTTAAATGCTTAATTGACCTTCATAATTATGTAAAAACAACCAAAAAAACCACACAGATAATTCTGAAAATGTGCACTGAAATAGAATGACCTGCATACTCAATGCTTGTGTAACTGAGGCAAAAGCTTTCATGCAATGTTGAGAAGCACAGAACATTTTACTTTCTCTCCTGCCTCTTCTCCAGGGTTGACTTTAGTGATTATACATGGAGTAAGAACCCATAGTATATTTTCTTGATTTTCACATCTCCTGAGAAATCCACAACTCATCTTTCCTATGAACTTCAGTAACATTTCCTATCTGTTTTGTTCTGTAGTCTTCTTGATGTTTAGGAAAAAAAAGGAAAAAAAAAAAAAAAAGAAGAAAAAAAAAGAAAAAAAAAAAAAGAAAAAAAAAAAAAAGACAACAAGATTTGTAGACTTTCCCAACATCACAAGCAAAGTTAGTGGTAGAAGGCCAGAAGAATCAAGAGATCTGATTCCCAGGTGAATCTTCCAATATTGTACCATAACCTTCAATTCTGCTGCCTTTGACATGCTGAACTGAAATTGGAATAGTTTCAAGAAAGCTTCCAATGCACCTGCAGTCATCTAAAACTTTTTATTAGAAATCAAAAGAAGGTGCTCAAGCTTCTCTTCAAAGCTTTACAGTATATTTTCCCCAGGGTGTTAGTTGTAGTACAGAGAAAGTGATTCACAATGAATAATTTATCCAATGAATTTAATCTGGTTTCTTACTTCTGCAATAGCTATAATCAGATTGTGATTTTCTCCCACCTATTTGTTACTTAAAACTGCTTCACAAATTAATTTAGCAATTGCTGCCAGTTTACTATAGTCTCATTTATCTGATTACCAAAGGAGGGTTTGAATTGTTTTGACAATAGGAGTTTTGTAAAATGGATGGAATTTGCAATGTAAGGTGTAGTCACCAGCAGCCACCTCAGCAGAACACAAAGTGTGGAATGCTATGTCCAATGTGCAAACAGCACTGAGGCTTTAGGCTTTAAATTAGAACTAATCTTTATATAAATATAGAAAATCATTCAATTACAGAACAATTTCTATCCAAACGTTCTGCAAAGGATTTTATTCTAATTATCTAGACATTTCACGTAGAATATAAATAAGTAATATTTACCTAGGTGTTCTTAAATTTGAGGACTCTAGTTTACCATCTACTCTAGCAGCTTGCTACCAATTCCTTTCTTTATACCATTGATTTCTTGGCATTTTATGCATGGGTGTAATCCCACATGAAACAAACAAAAAAAATCACCATATGAAATAACAAATATTCAAATTCATAACATAAATCAAGTAATTTGTACATGGTATGCTTCTGCAGAAGAACTTTATTCCTGAAACAGGAAGTTTAAATAGCAATTAGTTTAACAAAGTTTGAAGAATTGCTATAGATATTAGTCTAAAGGCAGTTCTAAAAACTGTTCAATATTATATGAGAATAGTGGCAGTAGACATGGCTCTGGAATTCGGCCCAGAAATTGTTTGAGAAACTGTTCAACAGGCAGCCCTGAGGTAGCCCTAGAAACGGACCCACAAAGAAATCAAGCAGTGTCTCCTGAGGCTGCTCTATAGGCCATGCCAGAACACACCCTCAAAACCAAAAACCAATTTCAGAATTTGCTGGAGGAGGGAATTTGTGCTAGAGGTCATTGTGGAACCACAGCAAACACTGGGAACCTCCGGAACCATCAAGTAGGAGAATCAACAGAACAGTTCATCCCTATTTGCACTCAGAAATCGCTACTTGACCTCTTTTAAACGATCCATTTTCCACAAGCCCTTCCTTTCAATAATTTTTATCCAGAAACTACAGTCTGCTGAAATTGTTTTCAAATTCAATAACTCAGTGGAGCTATTTTCAACTTAGTTTGAAATGAGGGAGATGAGAAACACATTGAGTAGCTTAAACAAATAGGAAAGGTAGGATTAGGACAACCAAGGAGACAATACCATTTTGTACAGAGGATGGGAGAGTGGCAGGACTGTCCATTTGTTTGGTTTCATCTCCAGAATTAGATACCTTAGATCTGCTAAAATATTGTTGTTTGCTTTTTATATCCCTTCTTTATGAGCTCTGAGAAATCATTCTCCTCACATTTCAGCAACGATTATAAAAACATTCATCACTTGCTGGTGGTTCACTGTATGTTACCCACGTATTTTGGTTTTAAGAGAGGACCAACCAACTTTTAAGAATGAACTTGTATTAATACATTGGCCACCATCCAATGATCTACAACCACTAAAACTTTTATCAAGATTGTCAGTTTCCTTCCTATTTCCCTGATTTCTGCTCAACTGACAAAGATGGTTTATTTCTCAACACCTAAAATATATTATTTCTTAAAAAGTTATCCAACACTAAAAGTCCTATGAATTTTTAAAGTAGAGTTGACAAAAAAATAAATAAAAGATAGATACACATTACAAATATTTATATTAAAGGTACATTATCTGTTGGGGATCAAATACCAAAGAATAAAGTATCATAAGTCACAAGTATCATAAGCTTTAGTCTCAATTATCCCAATTATTATGGGACTTCAACAACAAGAACAACAAAAATGACATGAAAGATTGATTGGAAGGCCTTTTCCACATGCAAAGGACAGCAGAAAAGACAACAGATCTATCAAAGGCAAATAATCACCGAATGAGCAGATAGCAGCAGTGTGCTTAATCCAAACACAAAAGTTGTCTGCACATATCCAAGAGTTTTCAATCTCTAAATCAATCTAATCTTCTTAGTACAGCCTCTTAACAATTCAGACTAATAAATATATTCCTTAGAGATGTCACTTCCAAGATTCCTCCCCAATGGAAAATGGGGAATTGGAGTGACTTAGATTGGAAGGGATCTCTGCAGGGCATCTGGTCAAACCCCCGCACAAAGCCAGGCCAACTTCAAAGCCAAATGCTAGTGTACAGCAACTGGGAAATTTCAAAACCATTTTTACAGTTAATGCCATTTTCACTCTTTGTCAGATAAAACAGCTATAGAATGTCATAGACAGATCTCTGACACCTCCTTGTGTGAAGAATTCAAAACACAAATGTCAATACTTCGGTCTCCTAGTAAGCTTGAGCCAAACCTCTTAATTTATTTTATTATTTTGCACTGATAACTCTGGTTTTATTCCCCATTGAGAAAGCCCTGTTTGTAACCATTACTGGTTTTGTTTTGTTTTTAATACAGTCACTCTCAATCTAATTCTTCTTGTGCAAAAACTTCTGACCATCAATCAGAATATCCCACTGTAGAAATCATATTGTTTTAAACATCTGTATTTCCATTCCCTTGCATTTTTAGCAGTAAAAAAAAAAAAAAAAAAAAAAATTAAATAAAATTAAAAAATCAGCAGTTTAATATCTATAAAATTAACTCAGCTATTGAAGCAATAACTCAAGCGTACCTTTTGTGCTTTGATAGTTTAATTCCCTACCTCTGGAAGGAACACCAAAAGATCTCTGACAATATCTTGTAACAGAACACAGCAAAGTGTTTGTACTGCTATTGCCAATTATTACAGGGCACATTCAAAAAGAGACTGAGAAGTAATTTCAAATTTAATATACTAGAAATGTAATTAAATGATTATTATTGTACTTCACAGGCAACAACAGAATTTCTTTATGAATTGTTAAATGGAATTTTAAAACAGCACTGGTACTTCCCATGATCTATCGCAGGGAATCAAGGTAGTTTCAGTCATTCACAACTCTGAAGATTAACCTTTTGTACTAATTCTGGTCTATAGATACACATGTTAATTAGGTTCAGAAAGCTTCAGAGATTTTGTAGTTTTGCTCTGATTACAAAATCAATAGCAATACTGTCTTACTGTCTGTCAGTCAAAATGAGGGCACAGTTACTGCCTATCTAAGTCAATGACATTTTATGATGTAGAAATACTGCAATAAAGTATTTTATCAACAAGTTACTACCTCCTCCAGACATGCTCTCTGTGTAGTACTTCTTTAGAATTCAAAATTCTCCCAGAAAGTGAAACTACATATTATTGAAGCATAACTGCATAGACCACAAAAAACAGAAAAGTAGCCAAATAACAACATTTAAAACAACGTGTAACAGGGGCTGAATCCTCAGCTAAACCAAAAAGCAAATGGAGTTTTAATACTCTTTTCTGATCAAGAGCTTATTCTAACCCTCAACTAAAACTTCCTCATGTGTGATCTGTTATGGATGAGATGAATCAAATCTGGACACCGCATGCTCTTTTTCAGATATGTAAGGAAACAATAGAAAATACCATTACCATGGCAACCTCATTTTATTTGAAGTTGTTTCACACCATTCATGGAATCACAAAACAATCTAATTTGGAACAGATCTCTGAAGGTCATCTCATCCCACTGTTCAAAGTGAGGCCAACTTCAGGTCAAGTTTGGAGTACCTCCAAGGATGGAGACTCTGCAGCATCCCTGGGCAACTTGTTCCAGTGTTAGATCACCCAGAGAGTGGAGGAAAACAAACAAACAACAACAACAACAAAAAACACTCCTTTTTTATGCTTCTATCCCTATTTCAGCAGCTTCCAGCACAGAGGCTGGCAGCTCATGGGTAGTTCATCCACTCCTTTTCTCCACACTGTCAAGTGCCAGAGGCATTTCAGCTCCACCTTTCTTCCCTGGCACACTCCACAGCGTTCATCCTACCCAACCCCAAATGTAGTCACAGTGTGTAGCTGGGAAGGGGATTGGACCTCTGTTTGTCTGCACAGGCCGAGCAATGGATGCCGGAGATGGTCAGAAATTTCCCTCCCTACACTGCATATTTGCTTTTGCTCTCACTGGAGAACACTGTGCACATGCTTGTTTGCCATCCAGCAAATAGGTTACAACAGCTTGTTGGACCCTTCCATGGGGAAATAAAGACAGAAGCAAAACAAAACTACAAACACCAAAAGAAAAAAAGAAAAAAAATCAAATACAAAATAAAACTCTTTTCACTCTAGCCTAGCTACATGAAGAGCTGACCACTTTTAGATGAAGCAAGGTGTCGGCTTTGCACAGCACCTGGCTCTCCTGGTGCATAACCAGTCTCCAGGATATTTTACAATTCAGCTAAATGGCTGAATAACGTAATGCTGCTGTATGGGTCAGGGTTACAATTACACCACTTATCCTCCCAGGTGACTGTGCCTGTTGCATACCAAACCAATTTGCTCAGGGTAGCAATTTTTTGCCCTTCACATCTGAGCAAAGTCAAAGTCTTTGTCAGAGCTACCGATGTGTGCCTGAAAGCAGGGCTCAGTTCAATGAATCGGGAATAGAATGTACATAATGCCCAAAGTATTCAAGTGGTTGTGTGGTTCTTGGGGCTTCCCCTCCTCTCGCTATTCCTTTTCATCTTCTGCAGCAACAGAAACATTTGTCTACATAATTACAACGCTGAAAGGCTGAACATTTTAAAAGGGAAAGTAAATAGAAATGTTTCTGAGATAATTGTTTTAAGTGTCCCCCTTTGCGTGATGAAGTACTGCACTAATTTCCTTGGAAGGTCAGAGAGGAGAAAAAAAAAAAAGACTAGCAAAAATAGCAACTATCAACATGTTTTCTTTGTGGGTTTTGTGTGCGTGTTTTATTTTTATTTCTTTGAAACAGCTACTAATTAAACGCTGGGAAAAGGAAAAGAAAAGGGAAAAAAGTCTTATATACCAGTTCTGACAGAGGCTGGAAAACAAAAAAAGAACAAAATTGTCTGCATTTTCAGGCAGTTACTGCTGTGTTTTCATGCAATTACATGCAAAGTAGTCATTTCAAGTTTGCAAATTTCCAGCAGGCATTGCATGTACAAGCAACCAATTTCACATACAAAATATTAACAGTACAGATGCTTTGTGTGCTGCGCATTGGCTTTCCATTTTAACACTTAGTAGTACACAAGTTCTGCTCAATTTTGTTAATACAGAGAAACATTTGGCTAAGCATAGACTTCCAATTCTGATCCTTTTGCCTGATAGTTTCAAAGTGTTCTGAAGTTGGGCAGCACATTTCCTACAGCGGGGAAGGGCTGCAGGTCTCTGTGCAATGCGATGCAAAGCCAGCATCCCCCAGCATGAGCTGTGACAAACATGGGCCAGAGCTGCCTAGGTTGATGGGAGCTACTCGCTCATCTGGATGGACACAGCTCCATCTCTCAGCTCCGTCTACCCAGCACCATCATCAAATACCTTAGCAAAGCTGTTCTGAGGAAAAGAACAGCTGTTCTCTCAGTCTCTAGTTGCAACTAAGCCTTAATAACTATCTCTGGTTATAAAACAAGAGAGCGCCCTATTGCTCTTTGCCACAGCTTCTTATGGCTGAATGAGTCACAGAGTCTGAGGAGATTGACAGTGCTTTTAAGTTGAGGAAAAAAAAAACATGTTTTAAAGCCCACACATCCATGTCACCTGATGTCTTTCATTGTGTAAATAAAATCTTAATACAGTTATGTCAATTGCTTTCAGAATAGATGTTTATTACCAGTGTTGATATGTCTTTCCACACCATCATATTTTTCCCTTTCCTACCATAAATGCCAAAATAAAAGTTATCAGCAATTGCTTAGAAAAAGAACCATTCAGTAACTATTAATTTATGCTGCTTTAGCTGTCACAAACAGAAAGACCTCAACAAGTTTCCTCTCAAGAAGAAATGAGAAAAAAATACTTAATTTTTAAAAGTAATAACAGCCTATAATTCCAATCACTGAGAAGATCTAATAATGTAGCTTGGAGTATGAAAATTATAACCTCAAATTGCTTTTTAATCAAATGAAACTTCTGTGTTTTATGATCCAGCAATTGTGTTTTAAGCAATCTGTGTATTACAGATGCTGGAGGAAGAATAGTTTCCCATGGAAAACTGTAGCTTTTTGATAAATGGAAACAAGTTGGTGTTCTGTTTTGCATGAATAGACTTCTCAGCATCCCTCTGACTAAATCTGTGAGATGTTGTAGAGCAGGACACATGTCGGGAGTCAAACTGCACCTTCAGCCAAGTGATGTGCCCTTGAGCTTGAAAAATTGGCCCAAAGCTCTCAAAGGTTTAGAGGGCATCATATAGTAGAAATGCTGCAAGGAAGCTGAGAATTTCAGTTGCAGATGAAATAACCCAGGCCCATAAATAGATAGGAAATGGAAAATTTGCTTCATGAAACACTTTCTGGAAATACTAGTCTAAAAGTTTAATTTTGATAGTTAATAGAGTAGACTAAATAGGAAGATTTTATCAATAACTACTAATAGAACCGGAAATTTTCTGGAAAGCAAATCCGTTGCTTCATTTTTCATTTATTCATGTGTGCTCTGTGTATTTACCATCTCTGCACAAAGCACTGAAAGCTCTTCCAGCCCTCAGTAAGATGCATGGGTTATATAAATATATATTTTAAAAAGAAAAAGAATTTCATGCCAGTAGTCTTCAGATAAACACCTAATTGACTGACAGTTAGTAGGTGTCACCTTCTAATTTAAAAACCAATTTAAATTTAACCGTCATATTGTTGAAGAAAAGTATTACCTTTCATTCAATAATTACGCTTAATTGACTTGAAGATTTAAATGCTACATTGGCTACAAACATTTCAAGCTGTGCATAACGTCTAAGCCTCCTGGGAGGACTGCAGGTACTGTACAGTTTGAGTCTCCTTCCTGACTTATCATGGAAACAAAACCCAGCAGCTTTTCCTCCCCTTTGCCTTGTAGTTGGTGCAAACAAATGGCAAGATCCCCAGCCTGGGGTGGGGGAAGATATAATTCAGCTTATTCAATGAAACTGTACCACTTCATATTGGCAAGAGCAGTGAGAAGCTTGGAGTTTTTAGTTTGGTTGTCTGAAGAATGGGAATCAGGCACCCAGAACAGGCTGGGAAATGATGTCTTCCAGAAATCAGGTCTTTGAGGGAAATATTAATTTCTGTTGATGATGGCACGCATACACAAACCAATGGTCCCACTCTCCTCTCACACCAACATTTCACTTTCACCAATCATAAAAGTTTAATACTTTCTGTTTTGTGCTGCATTTCTCTTCCCTGAGCTGAAGGCTTTCAAGCTGCCAGCCTATGTTTGCTTTAGGAGGCCAAGGAGATCCAGTATTTTTACACTAGCTATTCAAAGCTTCCCAGGCTTGAGTCCTAGTAGGCTAGTGACCCAGCTGCTAACTACTGAAACTGCTGGAAGACCACAGTCATGGTAAGCCTCAAAAGTCCAGGGCCATTTGCATTATAAATAATCATTTAGCTTTGTTCTTTCCTACTCTAAGCTTTGCTTTTAGCTCTTTTATTTGTATGATTTGGGTTCACAACTTAGTCCTTCAAAGTCTCTTATGACTTCATTCATTCAAGGTTTGAAAAGGATCTTGCAGAATTCAGCCTCCACCATATAAGCAGAGATTTACTACCCATAGAATTCTCTACAACCCAGTGATTTTACAGCAATTTTGTGAACCTCTGGCCTTTTATGGGATGTGGCCATCATAAGCACCAATTATGTCTTCCATCTAGCAGCCGGGTGCAGAGGAAACTTCCGAGAGATTTACCAGCAGCCTGCAAAATAAGGCTACCTCACCAGCTAGCAAACACTGCTGCTGTGATTTGTTGCTGCTGACTTCAGTTCGTTTACTCTGAACTATTGAAAAAAATTACTCATGAAATCCTGCTAAATTACCTTCTGCTTCTAGGATACCACGACACCGTTTGTCTGCAGAAAATGGGCAGTGAGGTTGAAGAATACAGAGAACACATTAACCTGCAGTTAACAGTACCCCAAACCTGGGAAAGCTTTTCCAGGCTTGACAGCACTGCCAGACATTTTATAGATAAGTTTAAAGGCTCTAAGAATCCACTATCCACTGCTATTTATGACAAAACATTTACAACACCCAACAACAAGAAAAATCCACTTTCCTGCTCCATACAGCTGTGAGAGACGAACAAGGGATTCTTTCCCTGCCCTGCGGAGAGGCAGCAGGAGTGCTCAACCAACACAAACCAACTGCTCCTGAAAGTTGGAGATCCGAGTGATGCAGATTGCCAAAGTTTCTTCTACACGGCCATCTCCCAACAGGAGTTAGGCAAGGCATTGAGACCCATCCCTCTCCCTAATTCTTGCTATACAAATGCTTTCATCCCATAAGAGGAATTTCCTTATAGCAGAAATCAACAGGTAGCTATTCCAACAGCTACCTTATTTGGAGAGACTCAAATCTGGCATATTTTTCTTATCAAAAATATTTATCAGTGAACTAGGTGGAATTTGGTCTTGTAATCACATATGAGAAAAATGCCAGGCTACACCTGCTTACAAATCAAATCAGAAAGTTTCACACAGATGAAAAATTTCTTTAGACAATGCATGTCAGTACAGCATCTTGAAATTTGGTTGTGAACTGAAAAACTGGGCAAACAAAACAAGCCCATCAATACAGGTTCCTCTGCTACCACCTCACTGCATTTCCCAAGTGCAGGAAGGGCAGGAGCAGACCACAGTGAAATATGGACCCTACTACAAGTGTGTGAAGCCCTTAATCCTGCGCAGTGCTCCCCCTACAATCGCTGGGCACACAACATTTCTTTCTTAACTAGGTATTAATCATGCCTCTGGTGATGTGGGGGAGCCTTCACTCTGCTGCATGGAGAGAACTGCTGCTGAAGACGTTATAAATCTTCACTTTGTTTTTAGGGATTCTGGCTCATGTGCTCTTGCTCTGCCAGGAAACCCCTCTGCTCTTCGTGATAGATTTTCTGTGTTGGTCTTTGCTATTTTCTGGCTTAGCCAAGCTGAGATGCCTGGTAACAGCAAGCATCTGAGTGTGCGTTCATCCAACAGAGTTCTTTCATGTAGTTATATTACTGTAAGACATGAATAGGCCATGATTTTAATATAGCTTTCTCACTGAAACTGCTCTTCTCCTGGTTTTAAAATCAGAAGACAAGGCATTAAGTGCCAGACAATTACAAAAAATTGAGACTATTGGGATTTACAGATGTTAGCTGTGCAATACTTGATGGAAAACACCAAACCTACATGACAAAAAATTAAAAAGCTCCCCATTTTTGTAGTTTTCAAAAGAACTCAATGAGTTCTGCAGACAACAGAGTTCCAGAAGTGATTTATTATTAGTATTAGTATTATTATTATTTAATGCCTGCTGTTAATACTAGATTATTAGATTTGGGGCTAGTGTTCGGCATCTATTTGAGAATTTTGGATTATCAGCTTTCTGGCTCCTTTAACCTCTGTTTCATATACAGAAGGCAAGGAATTAATATCATGAAGACCACTTTTTATTTCCTCAGGATAGAAATGGGCTCATACAAGAGTAGAAAACAATGACCTCTTTCCTTTTTTCCCCCTATGGTAGTTGTTATTAAAGTTACTGAGCAACGTTACAGCACCCACAACTTTTAGTGCCACATTTGCATGCTTGAAGACCTTTCATTGCTAAGAAAAGACAATGCAAAGGTCTGTGCTCCCTAACGAAGTCCAGGTGAATGACAGATCTTAGCACACAATCACTGCCTGCCACTTTAGGGCTGTTTCATGAAATTCCTATGGCTGGTGGTTAGTTCTTCTGGCAACTCTGCTGGAGTTGGAGGAAGATCTGAGAATTAAGGACTGCTTCTGCACAGTGTGCAACTCACACAAGAATGGATAAAACCTCAGGAAATAAGTGGTTGCAAAAATCAATACAGACAGATGTTCCACCAAAATGAAGTATTTTTCATTAAAATAACAGCAAGCACGTCAGGCCAGAGAATAAAGACTTGAGCTGAAGTTAACAGAACCAATACAGGCCTGGGTCTGCCTGACAGTTACTATCAGTGCAGGAGAAGACAAAGAAGGAAGCAATAACAAAAGAAAAATTCAGAAGAAACTAAAATAGATACTGTTATAAAACAGAATAAAGTCTGAGCTTCTCAAAGGAAAACTCAAGATTAGGGAAGGAAGCCTTCAGAAGTCATACATTTTACTTCATGTATGACAAAATTCAGGCATGTGTTCCTCACCTGAAAAGCTTCTGATGGTGTCTAACTTGTCTCCAAGCAGGATTGGGAAATGGGTTAAAAATAAGAGAAATGACTCCACAAGTCCCATGAGTCTCTTCCTTATCAACAAAGGATTACTGCCCTTTTCTCACAGCTGGGAAATAACACTGAAGGAGAAAGCAGCTGCTAGCAGGTTGTGGTTGCACAGGTTGCAAAACCTCCTCAGCAGCCCCTCAGTGCCCAAGGGAAGAGCTCGTTCTCTCCTCTTCTGTGTTTCCCACCTCTTCCTCCCCAAAGCCCACACTTACAGCACAGGGCTCCCACCTGTCCTGCCTGCCTCCCCTTCCATGGGGTTCAGCAATATTTCATGTAAAACCTGGGTGCAGCACAGCTCCTGTAATTAAGCTTAGAAAAGGAGGTCAGCATCCATTCTCCCTGCAGAAAGGAAATGCTAACTGCAGTTCAGTCTAAGATTATTATTTTTTTTTTTTTTCCAGCATGAAAACACTAGCTGGGACAGTGAGACTGAGACAAGTTGAAAATACTCTTAAGTTTCCAGAAAATATTGGGATTTTTTTTCCCTTTTGCTCTGCTCAAGCCAGAAAAATCAGATTGGTTGCTTGTTAATTAAGTGTGCTAACAGATTATGCAGTTAAAGATGAACAGTGGTTATACTGATAACCCTTTCCCTGTCAGGTATCATCATTTTATTTCCTTTTGTCATGTGAGGGAGAAAGTCTTTTGTAGTGGTAGAGGAGCTCTTTGTGAAAACCTAACTTCAATGTGTTTAATAGTATACCCCTGATATTATTACAGTTAGATTTTATCCAGAGGCTAAATATCAAATCTAAGTCAAATCTTCTGAAAATTTTTTGAAGTTGAAGGAGCACAGTTTTTGGAGAATTTTCATATCACTTTCAAATAATAATAATAATAACAACAACAATAATAATAACAGAAAGAGTATTCTAATATGTCAGGTCCATAGATACCATATTAATGTGCTCTTAGAGAAGTGAGAAGTGCAACAAGTGAAAATTGATACTCCCATCAATTCAATAATTCTTAAAGCTACCCTATTTTATGTCCCTCTTTCGTAACTTTGAACAGGATAGCAAACTAATAAGCAAATTCTCTAGGCCATCTGCCCATGGAGTTTCTTAAAATGGTAGCTGACAACCACAGAAGTCTCAAGAAAAACTGTTTAAAACTTCTGAGAAAAGCCTAATTTAGAAGATAAGACTATTTTCATTTAATACACTAGGAAAAAAAAAAAAAGTTCATCCGTATGAAAAAAAGGAAACGTTTAATATTGCCAAGGACAGTGAGTCCTTGTACGGTCTGTACAAGCACCAGCCATTCATGCTAACACAGCTAGGAAATGGAATACCGGAATTTCTCTAGATGGAGACTGACTGTGGATTGAGTTTTGTGCATATAAAAGATTGCAGTGACCTGAACAAAGCAGAATGCAAAGACATCACTACCCATGTAATGCAATCTTAATTTGTCAGACCTATGCAATTTTAGCACTTTTCTTGAAATCAAATTACTGGAAGGCTGTTTCTTTTTTTTTCTTTTTTTTTTTTTTTTTTTGAAATGGATAAGTAGCTAGAATATCACTTATCCAAGTCTCAAAACAGGCAAAATTTGCTTTTGCTTTGTGCTAACTTATGAGAATTCTTTTTCTATGGGTCTGAGATTTTATTTACAATGCTCAAGAGACACAATTTCATGCTTAAGTCAGACTGGATCAACATGTTTCATTTAGGTTTCCTGAAAAACTATCAAGCTGTTCCAGTTTCACTTAAAAGGTTTAAGACCTGAGCCAGTAAGAAAATCTGAAACCAGTTGAATTACCCAATTACCTTTTTTCTTCAGTTCAGAGAAACTGACACTCCAAACTTGGTTCTAACTCTATTTACCAGAAAAAGGTAAAAGTTTCCCTTCAGAGTTTTCCAGAGGCCACATTCACTTCCTCGCTCTTACAAGAGCATCAGCCCTCCAGCCACCCTCCCGGCTGTCACTGGCACTGACCTGACTACCTGAGAAATCACAGAATTCCTCCCAGAATAATTGTGGTAAAGCTGTTATCTTTCCATTGAAGGTAATGTTTCAAGATCTTCAATCTCTAAAAGACTTTTGTACCAACAATTAACAACTCTAACCATGTGTGCCAGAACTGAATGTTGTCCAAACTTCAACAGTTTTAAGAGTGTCACCCCATTTTGTTCTCTGAAGATCCACCAAACAGATGTAATGCACATTATTCCCAATGTAGATATCTGGACAGATGTTCTTCAAAATTAATAGCTAAAACTTAGTTATCTTGCTCTACTTTTCCCCTCCCAGACATCAGTAATACATCAGTATACAGACACATTACTGATGTACAGAAACACCATACATCAGCAACTCCTACAAGTAGCTCCTGCTGAAGTTATGAGGCTGTTACACTTGTCCCCCAAGCAGAAATCAAAATAAGCTGTTTTTTCACTGTGCAATCCTTCCCAAGGTCTTCAATGCTTTCCATGGGTTCAGAATTTGATTTGTGTAAAGAAGAACCTGTCCTTTTATTAGTCAACTTGGCTTGTTTGATGAATTTGTCTAATGTGGCCATATTATATATTATAACTTGCTGACATCTAGCAATTGAGCAGAGGTCAGATTGGAAGCTCAAGGATTAACCAGCGTTTATTCCATATTTCATCTCTCAAAACCAATAAAGTGGCATGCTCTCCTCAGCCGTCTGTCGGAGGAAGAAGCGATGCCTCATAAATATGAAGCAGTATTTTCAGTTAAAACTTCTCAGAGGAAAATCTAAAATGGGAAATACAGAATAAACAGTGCCAATTTAAAACAAATTAAAAAGAGAAATCTCTATTCTTTCCATGATCTGTCTGTATGTAATTATACGTTAAATTAATTGCTCTAAAGCATATGGAAGAGTAAAAAATACCATAGGATAATTACTAGCTTATATACAGTGCAGTTACAAATAAACTATGACATACTTCTCAAACCAATGAATTGAACTAATTCGGTGTCTTCTCACTCACTCGTAAAATAACTTGTCAAAATCATCACCATTTTTTAGAACAATTTTGAAGACTACATGCTGTATGCCTATATTTATATCCAAGTGGTTTCCTCATGCTGCTCTCCTTCAAAGCAGTTAACTAATGCTAGCATGGCAGAGTTAATGTGGATGAAGGCCAAACGGTAGATGCAGAAGGAAGAGGAAGGTACAGACAGAAGGAGGAATTCTCATTTTGCTTATCTCCCTCACTGTAACAATAATTCTTCATTTGCACCAGAACTTTTCTTCTTTCTAGTGAAACACTTTTTGATGTATAGACTATTACATCGGGGTACCAAAAAAATAAAAATAAACATAAATAAATCCTTTGGTTCTTGCTTAAATACTGGCATGGTTTCTTCCTGTCACTGCCTTCTATGACCTCAGATTCCTTGCGAAAATCAGGATTTGTTCTCTCTGGGAGTAAGCTGGTCTGTAAACATTATCTTATGTAGAAATAGTACCTTTATAACACATCCCCCTGCAGATTTTTTTTTTCTTTAAATATCTGCTGTCTTTATAGGCTAGCAAATAATGGGTTCTTCATTGCATCCATCTGGCAGCTAAATCAAAACACTTTCTTTACTTTGCAAGTTTTTGATGAAATAGATGTTTTGTTGCTATATGAGGAACACATTGTTTCTTCCAGATTAAACTGATTTCAAGTAGTTTCTACTCTTTGTATGAAAATGAACTGCACAATTACTGCAATTATCTCAGTCGGTATGGGAAGGGTAGATAACATCGCATTGTCAGGTCCACCTGTCTGACCAACTGTCTAATGCAATTTATTCAGGAATATTTCTGTCCATAATGGGGATCTTCCAATAAGCATTTCAACCTTTACCATTTATCCTAATTATATTCAGGCTGCAATTAGCTAATTAGAAACAGTATGGCCATTTCAAAGTAATTGAAATTACAGTTATTCTCTTATTTCTCAGATGCTTTTATACTGTTATCACAATGTGTTCCTTATTAATATAGTGACACCTAATTTTGTATGCAAGAAGCCATGGTAGAACCATTATGAAATTAATTTGTTTGATCAGCGATCAGTCTGATTTCACAGAGATTAAGAAAACAGAAGCTGGAGGTGGCAAAGAGCTTGGGACAATCAGAGAGCCTCCAGGAACAGACAGTAGGGTCCTGGAGGCTGGAGGCAGACTATGCCTTTGGCTTTCAGTGCACCCTGATGCTGTTCTAAAAGGCCCCTTATCTATGCAGGAGCCTTCTCACACACACACAGCTGTGCTTACAGCTACTCTCTGCTATTGCCACCGTGCATGCATTTCTCAGGGACTGATCGACAACTGCACCAGGTGACAGTGACAAAAGCAAAAAAAAAAAAAAAAAAAAGTAGTGACAAAAGTCCTCCGTCACCCTCTGGGCTCTTATCTAGCAAATCACAGACACAGGCAGGTAGACACAAGCCTGTGAAACAGAATCAGGATGGCGAGACCTCAGCAGACGACTCTGCCCAACTTCTTAGAAGATGGCACCTATTTCTCCAAAGACTAAGTGTCATCAGAGAGTCTCAATACAAGCAGCCAGAATTGCTGTCACAGCTGCGATGCAGCTCTCAAGCTCCAGGAACAGAGCTAAGTACACAACATCCATATGTCCTTGTGCTTTGACTTCCACTTCTTCAACATTAACATTTATATAGCATTCTATTGAATAAAGAAGAAAGATCAAATATGAGCCAGAATGAATCCTTTCATCTTTTTATGATTCTGATATTGGATTGTTTTTAAAATAACCATTCTGCTTTCAATTGGCAATAAACAATATCATTGCTAAAACTAATGGATTAGACTGTAGTCATCAATTAATTATTTGTGTGAGATGTGAAAACCTGCAATAACAATTACAATAATAATGTAAATCACATTTATTGATTTCAATCAAGCTGCTGTGGATCTACACCACAGTCAGTGTTTCAGGCATATCTGCACACAGATCTTGCCAAGCGTACTGGGAAATATGTCCAAAAGTTATTTGAAGCTGTCTGGATTTTATTAGGTATTTTATCACCATTGCTCTTATAACAAGTGGCTATATATTACAATAAGCATATTAAAATCTATTCAGAGCATCTTTTCTATTATTATATTAACAGAGCATCTTACAGCATTCACTGCATTTATTCTTACAGGTCCTAATGGGGAAGAACCCTTACCTCCACTTCACAGATGAAGAAGAATACGTGGTCCCAACAGCACTGTGCTGGGACAAAACTCAGCTAAAGCACCAGAAATAAGCTAGCTGTTACCTGAGCAATTGGTCTGCTCTGCCAGAGAAGTTGCATCTAATCTGGACAGAACACAATCTTGGAACGATCACATTCTCTAAAATTTTAACTATCTAATTTAGAGCTGTCCTGGATATTTTAAGATAGCACTGCACTAGACTTACACCTAGAAAGTTCAGATAAATCAAGATTAGAGAAGATCTACATAGCAGATCAGTGCCCTGAGCTGACTTTCTCCTTACCTGTTTCCCTTCCCTGAGATCTAGCAATCATATAACAGAAGAAAAATTAAATATTTCTTTTCTCCTAATTGAAGGAGACTGAAAGAGCTATCTGGTATTGTATGTACAAATTGATAATTAGAGAACAAAAACAGAAATAACACCTCTGAAGATAAGACAGTTGCAGAAAGTCAAACAGCCTACTGATGACATTAGGAAAAGAGAAATCAGAGCAGTTAATACATACATTCCCATAACTGTACAGGTTTTGCAGGTGGAATGGAAAGATGACACATAACATTTTGTATTTTATAGAAAATAACAAGACATTAAATTAAACACAATTTGGTGTGTGTATATAAACTAAACTCAAGACACATCCCCTTAATTGCCAAATGTATAACTAATGGAGCATTCCCAAAAAAAAAGTCAGGGTTCCTTTTTTCCAAAGGATCGGAGGACATTGAAATGGATTTCCAGGCTCTCGCTCTTATGTATGATTGCTTCATTACCAGTTTCTTTTTCTCTCTGATCCGAGCTTGCTAATTTAAATAAAGTTTTGATAGGTATTTTATAAAAGATGGGAAGGATTTGATAGGACTTAATATTTCAGCTCAGTACACTATCCAGTAACAGGGTATTTATTCATAGCCAATTGTTCTCAGTAATGCTGAGAAGAAAAGCTTGGAGTGGCTTATTGTAAATGCTTGTCCAGATTTTACAACGAGTTCCAAGCAAGCAAAGATGAATCTGTATTTACTCTGCTCTTGACACTTGCCCATTAGTGTAAAGTAGGAATTGCCAGTAACATAAATGTGAGTAGACTATCAGACATACAAGCAGCTTTTACTCTTCGCTGTGTGCAAGTTATGTCCCCATTAGATGTGGATATGACATACTTCAACTAAGTTATACAAATGATTGAATCATTCTCCCTGTGCAGACCAGGGACACTGTTTAAAATTCACATAAAATATGCAGCACTATTCAGCTGCTGATCTTTTTGGAGTTCCTTTGAAATAATGTGTTCCACTTGGTTCAAAAGAAAAAAAAAATCCCAGAGGAAAAATTCAGAATAAATAAAATATTTGGCTTCCTAGACAAACTAACGCAAACCTGAACAAAAGGTATTAGACAGCAGTGGGGAAGGCTCAAAGGAAGGGGGAGGTTTGACAGACAAAGAAGTTCTCTTTCAAAGAGTGAGATGAACAAGAAAGAAGGTGACCAGAAAAATATGGTGCACTAGAAATGGTAAATGCATTAAGCAGCACAAAATCCTGAACAAAACTGTCATGTGACATCAGAAGTCATGATTAATTGGGACTGAGACACACATACCCCAAGAAAGATGCCTCTCTAGATCTAGCCCAGGAGAAGATCCGAGAAATTGTGCTCAACATTAAACCTCAGAGGCTGGACACAGACCTCATCAGCACTGGTGTGCCCACACAGTTCTGAAATGCTTTGGCATTCCTGCACAGGGATCACAGCCTCCTGCAAATACTGGATGTCCATGTGCTTCGTGGCACAGTGCTTTACATAAGGCATTTTTCCCTGGCATACATGTAGTTTAACCAGAACTCTAACAGCACACTTACCCACTCACAGCCATCAGGAAAAAGTTACATAAATCTGCAGAGCTTGGGGGATAGTCTGACAGAGTTCCTGAGATATATATTGAGTGTGAAGAGAAAAAATTATACTACTTATAGTACAATCCACTGAAGAGTTGCAGTAAAGGTACAAGAACTTGTAGGTATGGATTTTGTTTGTTTGTTTTTGCAGAATAAGTTTGACTCCAGCAGAGTGCCTCAGGCACCAAGACGTTAAATGAAACAGAAAAACAGTGTCCGGCAGGATTACAAAAAGTGTTTCTGTTTTGAGGTACGCAGTCATCTGTTCTCCATTAGAAAGATATTATTTAGGCATCATCTCCATATTTATCTCAGCATGACATAAGAAACAAAAAGACTGGGGGAACCAATTGGTGTTGCTCTTTAGATCAAATAATTCTTTCAGTATCAACATCTGCTAGCTTATTAGTCAACTTCACAGTCAGCAACAGTGCTTCCATCAGACAGGAAAAGTGATCAGCATTTCAGCTGCTCAGGGTGATTCAACCATGTGCAAAAAAGCATTGCAATGCTACAAACCATTAACTTCCATGTAAGTCTCGTTGTGAAGGTTTAAAAGGTTATCATCTTTATGGTAGCTCTGCGTATCAGATGGATATTTGCCTGGAATCAGATATTTAAGCCAGATTCTGGCTTCTTTCTGGGATTAGATAGCAATATTTAAGACAGTTCAGACAATACTCTGTGTACATGTGAACAAATGCAACACATATAACTGCATGCTGCCTTATTCTAAAGTAAGAGAAATATGATCAAAAGCACTTGTGCTAGTATAACTTGGCATAGTTTCACGAGCAGTAATTAAGATTTTTTTTCTCACTGTGATCCTTTTTTATAACGTAATCCCAGACACGTACAGGTAAAAATATCTCCCTTTGCAATAGAAAAGCAAATAATAAACACATTAATTATTTTAATCATAATTAGAGACTCCACAGATCAAATCTGTACAGATCACATCTAAATGAAGATGTACAAAATAGTACAGTCATCTGATTGCCCCTGCTCAAGGGTAAAACAAACAAACAAACAAACAAACAAACAGGGAAAAAACTAATCAGTCTTCCTCAGTAATCATACATAAAAGTATACAGCAAAACATCGACAGCGGCAAGCACAGTTGTGGAGCTAAGGTAGAGCAAAGAATACACACACAATGACAATTTGATGCAACTGTCTCTTGAACAAAAAGTCATTTGCTAATTGAATCTGACTCCAAAAGGAATTTGTTTTTATTTGATATGGTGTTTCAAAGTTCTGTCCTCAATATTTAAAAATGACTGCGTCTTTGCTGCTGAATAGAAATTTTTGACACAATGTACACTGAAATCTCTGGAGTCTAACGTTGACATGTCAATTCTGAAAATGTATAGGCACGTGCATTGGTTATTTCTAAAATTTGTATCCCAGCAGCTTCCAAACTGATACTAGCACCAAAAGAGAAAAAAAAAAAGACTGAATTAAAATACTCAGTTATGTAAATGTAACTATTTGTATTAATCCTGTCTGTACCACTTGCAGTTTCACTATTTGTATGAACGTTTTCCATGTTTTACTTACTAATTGCTGCTCTGGATTAGTGCACTGTATGTATAACAGAAAAAAATTGTTTTGACTGAAGACATGAGGCTGGTAATCCAACTGCTTGGCCTTACTGTTGGAATCATTTTCCTTTGTAAATAATCTGGAAAAAAGTTTTGCTACCATAAGATAGCAAGATTAATTATATATCTATTAATAACATATGTGTTCAGTGAAACATTTCAGCCTTCAGACTGGACGTCTGTAGCATTCTATTCCTTCCCTTAAGATTTAAACTTCCACCAGTTTTTACATGTTTAGTGAAAAAATCCAGAAGAGCAAAAAAAAAGGGAAATATCAAGAAATACTATTATTACACATACATCAGCAAAAAGTCCTGAATACTTTCTCCTATCACTCCTAATTGAGTTCAGTAATTTTTAGATTTGTACTCATTCATATTGCAGAGGCCAATATTTGAAATTACCTATCCTAAAGAAATGAAGGCAGGGAAATCAAAAGGATAACATAGCTTTGTAATGGAGCAAAGGGAAGGCGAAAGAGGGAGCTCAACTTGGCAGGGAGCCGATACCAATGCTGCAGCCAGAACAGTTGGCAGAGGTGTCATCCAGGATGTTTTTCCCAGCTGAAAATTCATACAGCCAGTGAGGACAAACAGATCTCCAAGCTGGGAGATTCACAAGGGAGAAAAAAATTATATATCTCTGTCACATCTGCAAAACTGAGGTTAAAGACAGAAGTCAGAAATTGAGAAAGCAGCCAGGGTTTGCATTTTATATCACTATATTCCCTTATCCGACACTAAATTTAAAGTGGTTTGCAAACCAGGACTAAAACTTCTTAGTTCACTTTAACTTCCCCTAGAGACCCAAGCCCAGAAAGCACAGCACAGAAATCCTATGGAAAAACACACCTGCTTGATTACTTATTCAAATTTGTTGCTTTAGGTGCAATTATACGTATTCTAAATCTGAAGCCTAATGCACACGCGGTTTCAAATATTTCTTTTATATACAAAAGTAGAAAATATATGTCATATAAACAGAATGCAGACTGAAGAGACTTGCACCTGGGGTCTAGTCTTGTTTATGAGAAAACTGAGAGTAAAGAACCTAAAAATTAAATGTCCATACCAATGCAGCATTTAAATAAATCCAGTATCAAATGTACGGATGTGATTTCAATTCTTACACAAACTGTCTTTAAATGAATAAACATAAGAGCATAAGAGAATGAAAAGTCCTCCATTATTCATTAAAGGCTTTTAGTGGTTCATTAGTTTTGTTGCTGTAATCCACTTCTGATTAGTCGGGTTGTTAAACAGCCATTGTCAAGAGCTGCTAAAGTGCATGAATTTTTTTTCAAACTACAGCAGTGTCATTTGAATGTAGTTAGCAACATCTCATCAGGTGTTATGGCCATGCCTGCAGAGTATAAATTAACTGTGATTTCTTTAGCACTCCCTTTTTTAATCATGTTTTCATATGAATTTTCATTTAGACATAACACAGTAGAAAAGCTGCTAGCATTTTAGATTGCTGAGGAAAGCTATCTTGAGAAGCCACAATGATAACGTAAGTCCAGGTGGATGAAATAAGAGTAAATATGAAGAAAGAGGAGGGAAGGAAAAGACACACATGTACATCCTGACCCAGCAGTGTCTGCCGATGACCTGGTGGGGCAAACAGTAATGAAGCATTTACATGCAAAACTCCAAATCCCAGAATTTACATTCCAGGAGCTTCCTCCAGTTTAATTCGTTCCTGTGGGACAGAAACCTTCAGCAACCACAATAGGGACTGCTAATATGAGAAAACAGCTCCACTAACCTTGAAGAGCCATTAACTTGCACCTTCTCATTTATTCTTCTCAGATGTCCCAGCTCCCCCTTGGGTTGCTGTCCTCTCACAAGAGCTGTGACTTTAAGTTACAATCTCACTTTTAAGACCTGTTTTGTTAGATTTTTTTTCCGAAAATTCTGAAGAATTGAAACCTAATCTTCAAACCATCAGAAGCAACAAAATATTTCTTTGACTTCAGTGAGGTTGCTTGTGGCAAGAATCTGGGGAGCAAACATGGAGTAGTGGCAGCTCATGAAAGTCCAGGGAGGGTGTGAAGACAAAGCTCGTCACTGAGCTGCAGCTCGGTGAATTGCCAGGTCAGCGCCTCACTAGCAAAAGATCAGAGTTATGGTAGGGAAAGGAGCTCAGCAGCCAACGTCTCCACTAGAAAGTGAATTTACTCCAAGTTCATAACTAGCTTTAGTGCACTAATCCTCAGGAAATGGATTAAAGCCTATCTGTTCTGCTCTCCCCGAAGAAACTGGCACAGGAGAGTCAGCAGCAAACTTCAAGATTTGTGCAAAGGGTCTGCTTTTATTCAGTCCTTTTGCATTACTATGAAAGACATTTTAAAGTTTGGATAGAGACCATGCTTTCATTTTCTGTGTCCAGCTACGTAAAACGATAGGGACTGTTCCCACCTTGTGTTACTGGAACACAAATAATTAAGAGACATTCAATTTATTTTAAAAACATGCTTCATATATACACTTCAAAGGTTAAATAAAAAAGCCATTCTCAATGGCTAAATATTTTAATATCACAAGTTTAGATGGGGTACTTTTTTTTTTTTTGTCGGTCAAAAATAGATTCATGATTCAAGGCCATGAAGAACTGCTCAGCCACTACAGAAGAACTGAATCGGTCCCACATTGATCCTAAAGGAGCCATTTATGCAGCTATTTTTGTAATCTACCTGCTACATAAACTGTTCCTTTATTTTTCCTCTTAACCTTGGTATCACTTTAACAACTGAACATTTCAAATCTTTGGGAAACTCTGTCAAGAATCTTTAAGAAAAAAAATGAAAGAAAAATAAAAGAAAAGTTCCCATGATAAGGCTTTCTATGGCAAACCACAAACTCTATTTTCAACGACAGAGGGGGATTATCCTCATCCCTCTCCATCCTTCATTTCAGAACTACAGCATTGTTTGAGAACATACCAAATAATTTATACAAAAATCCACTGGGAAAATAAAAGAATAGAAAAAGTATATAGCCTTGGAAGCATGAAGTCTTTGTTATAATAAAAGCACACTTGCAAAGTACAAAACCAGGAATTACTTAGAAGTATTTTAGATATGCAGTTACTCATTTCAAAATCCAAACAGAAGATTTTTTAGTATTCAAGCGATTTTAAGAAATCAAAAAGAAGTACTATAATGGACTTAGGCAGAAAAGATCTGCTTTTCCATATTTCATTTCTTTAAATCAAGGCTTAGACTTCTCACTTGTTAATAGTATATTCAGAATATGTGTCAACTGTAAAGAAGTAGTTGGAACTCTACAATGCTCTTTAATGATTTAGATGACCTTCAAATAGTCTCAATTTAAATAGATTTTAAATGAATCAGGGAGGATTTCAATTATTTGGTTGCACTGTTTTCAACTCCTCTACTTCAAAAATGTATCTTTATGAAGCCTTCACAATAATTTCCCAAAGAAAAGTGATTTAAGACAATTTATTGGAAATTGCATCCATACACGGTAACAGACACCACAGGATTTTGTAAGAAACAGGCTTTCTGCACTGCCTCTGAATCAGATGGTACTTTTTTATTTAAAAAAAAAAAAAAAAAAAAAAAAAAAAAGTTGATTCTTTAAAAGCTGATTTTGCAAGATGCAGTCATCAGTGTTAATATACTAAGTTAAAAAGACAGGTAATTATATCAGCAAGTCTTTGGGTGAAATAATTTCCGTAGGAACAGCATCCAAGAAATCAACTATCCAAGAAATCTCCCAATTCAGGTTGCAGATATGTAACATCAGCTTTGAAACAAAAGGAAAAAATTAAGTTAAAAACTTATATATTATTTCAACCATTTTTAGCTTGTTCAGTGGATGCTTCATTTTGAAAGTATAATTTAACTGACTAACAAAAGAAGTATAAACCATTTCATGAATGATTGAGACATATACTGTAAACACTGCAGACTTTTATTCTTTTAATATTATTCTTTTCACTATTAAAGAAAATTTATGCATATTTAAAAGTCTGATGTTGAGAAGAAAAATGTAGACACAAGCTTTAGACATATGTCAGTCCAAAGAAAGCATAGAAAGCAGTCAATCCAGCAGAGAGGAAGGTTTTAATTCTTAATTTAGTGTAAGGCACAAGCTGACAACAAACACAAGTAGCAGCAAGTCTATTTTTTATATTACAATTCCTTGGACCACTTAATCTTTTTCTTTTTTGACCAGCTGGTATATCTGCCCATCCAAGAGCAAAGGTCAGGCATGTATGCCTTGTGGATACAGGCTAGCACATACCTTCCCTGTCTGCCTGTTTTCTCAGTACGGTCGTTGCTTTCATTTCATGAAAGAGAACTTAGGAAAGCAAACACATGATCTCACGTTAAGACATCATAAACACACGGCACCATTTATGACACATAAGGGCACTATTGATCACAGAGCACAACCCTGACTTCTTCAAGCCTGATCGATTTCAATGCAATCTTGCTAGAGAAGGGGAAAAGAATAATCTCATGGAGACCTTTTCCTTTCTTTCTGAGCATTTCTCTCCAGAATTTTCATATACGTATGTTCAAGACAGGGACAATTAAACATTTCATACTGTAACCTGCCAATTATTTTATTTCACAGAAAGAGTTTGTGGAACCCTGAGTTTATAACGTATTCAAAATGCATGTGAAATGCCTTCAGAATCATTTGCGCATAATCTAAAGGTTTGAAAATAAAACTGTTGCTGTATCATATTATACTGAAAATCCCATGATCCCATTTCCTCTGTCACCACAGCAGGATAAAAGAACCCTGATTGTGAAGTGTTCTTTCCTGAGGAATCCATTAAAGTGCAGGTCTCTGTATTTCATCAAAGTCCTGCGTTCATCTCCCCAGAGTGGATCACAACTTCTTTGTGTCACTTGCAGTTTCAGGAAACAGTGTTTGCAGAGAACATGTTCATAAATACTCTTTTTAGCTCTCCTTGACTAACAGCAGCATTAAGGCTGAGTGAAGATCGATGTTATTTGAGGACAATTTACTAATTGTGGATGAGTAACAAGGACAAACAAAGGGAGATAGAGTACTATCATAGAAGATTTAGAGTATATTTAGGCCTTTGTTAAAATATGTAGTTCAGAGGGAGTTTGGAAAATTAATCTGAGGAACCAAAGCAAACATTCAGCTGAGAAAAGTCAGCAGCTATTCACACTGCTGTATGTGGTGTCATTTTCTGAACACACACTCAAGTCAAGCTTCAAAATCAGGCAGCTTAAGTACATTCAGAGAGCAAGTGAGCATATTAAATAATGCCAACACTACACCCCATCTCCATGTTTCAAACTGAGATTCTCAACATGACATTAAGAGGGTCTAATAATCGTGGTTGAAATTCATGTTGTGGAGAAACAGCACAAGAAGAAGACCAACATCCAAAAGACTAAACATGGAGGTTTAAAATAAGAAAGGTAACTTTGCTACCTTGGTGCAAATTATTGACGCTAACTTAATGGTTTGCACAGCAAGCACAAAGCAGCAACTACAGTAAATAATTCTAATAAGATTTGCAGTGATGTGTGATTATCTGCACAATCTACTTTAGGTGCACAAAGATTAATTCATTCACTTTACTATGAGCCCTTAATAGGGAAGCATATCTTGAAAAAGAAAGACACTCTATAGTCAATGGAGGGAGAAAAATTGAGAGGGTGATTTGTACTGGTTCTTTTGGATAGGAGTAATTGCTTTCTGGAAATGTCTGTCTCTCTTCATATACAGGAGAACTAACAACCAGTTAAAGGAAGGCACCACAACTCACAGGTGGATGAAGCCTGCCTCCCATTACTTCAGAATCTCTTTGTGGGTAGACAACTTCCAGCTTCCTCGGATACAGGAAACTCAGATAATGTGTTTTCTGTCCTTAAAACAAAAGGTGATAGCATTTTAAACTGTGGACAGATTTAATTTTAAGACCTTGTTCACAAGGTGAAAGTGTTACTGAGATGTGTGAACTTTTTTTTTTTCAAATCAGGATGTTAAATGTATTTTGTGGATAGATTAAAAAGACAAAAAAAGTTGTGCCAGACCACTGAATCATGAACTTCTATAGAAAAAAAAAAAAAATTGACAAAAATATGCAAATCTAAGAACAGAGGAAATTTTATTCAGCTCTCACAGATTTATTTTTTTTTGTAAGAACATTAGTAATATACAGCACAAATGCTGTATTCAAAGCATACATGCTCAGACTGTACAAACACCAGAAATCAAAATACTTCAGTTGTAATTTATCTTTCCCCATAGAACAGTAAAGATGAGCTGAATAGTCACTAACCTAAGAGTTTGAAATCAGTAATACAAAAACTTTTATACAATGCACTTTATTGCAAATCAAAGGCTATTGCTTTTAGGACACTACTTATAGTGGCTATTTTTTCCCCCCTAAACTACAGAACATTCAAAAATTTAACCACTTCCAGAATGTAAGCAGCATGAAATAACTGGAAAGTCTGTGGTTTGGCTCTGAGCATATATTGCAAACTGAATGAAGAGAATCCTAGGGAATATTATATTAACAAATCTTCTAAATGAAATTTTAAAATCCTCACACAACTCCAGTAACAGTTATTTAAATCTCTATGATTTTTAAAGAGCTTAAGAATGATTCTACAAAATGCCTTTAACTGCTGGTGAAGTTTGTTGGTTTCATTTCCCCCACATCCCCTGGCTCTGCCCACTGATGGGTCACAAGAGCATGGCAGCCAACATGGAAGTTCATACTGCCAACACGTGATCTGCTCCAGGACTTGAGAAACTAGTACTTTTTCCATGAAAATAAACTGAAAATAACTGCAATGATGGCATCATACTATCATCATGATAACCTATGTATGATCCTAATTCTTACTACTCTTACTGCAAAATCAAAGTTTCTTCATGGGACTGTAAGTCTGCCTTAATATTTAATACGATCAAAGGCTTATTTTCAATAATGGGTAAAAGTGCATATACTAGTGTAAGATGAACAATGAGATCATGATTTCTATACAGAAAGCCAAAAATATTTTCAAAAGCAGTGTTTGCTATGGAAAAAATACGTTTATGGATTCTTAGCTGTTTGTTTATCCATCAACTAAAGTCCTGTTTGGAGCGTGGCAGTTCATAAACATTTATTTGGGTTTCCACAGAACTCAAGGTTTATGTCCTCATGAAATAAAATTATTTAAGTACACAGATCTTTACTGCAAATATTTTTACAAATGAAATATACGGATTTTTTTTTCTTTTTAAACGGCTCTAAAGAGAATAATATTCATAGCTCTGTAAAATCTTCTGGCTGATCTGTAACCCCTTGAAATGACTTGTTGCTTATTTACAAACCACATAACACTTCAATTTCATGCCTGTGTCATGAACTCAAACTGAAAAGAAATTTCAAGCATTCGCTGTCTCATTTCCCACAGTATGGTAACTCTCATAGAGGTGAGCAGGCTCTGCCCGCCATGTCCCATGGTGGCAGCACATCCAGCATCACAAACTACAGGGGTTCCACATGCTGGTTGAGGCCACAGTCTGGTTTTTCAGCACTGAAGCTGCGTTCATCCCTAGACTTCAACAGTTTTGTAGGGAATACCATTTATTTGGACAATCCACGACCTGAAATGTTACTCCTGCTGCCTTGATGTGTTTTTACTGTGGAGAGATTTAATTAAGCCAGCTGTAGGCTGTAATACGTCTAGATAACAAACTATAACATTTCTGTTAGTCATGCTGCACAATTTGGAGTGAATAGCCTACCAGTGCCACTACCTGACAAAAGTTACCATAAAATGCTTGCTGAGCAATCTATAAAAAGTTAGCCTGTATTGACGGATTACTCCAGCCCCCTCAGTTTTCTGTAATCATGAAGCATGGCCACATTTTTAGCCTCTGGAGGAAGCTGTATACCGAAGCACCAGGTCAGCTTGGTGACAACAGACCTCGAAGTTACAGGACTGATGGAGCCAAAAGGGTAGGGTAGAGCTGGGCAACATCTCGTGCTCAGCAGGAGGGACTTGGTAGCCCATTGCTCATGGCTTGTTCACTGTTCTAACCATGTTTGTCCAGGCAGAGCACCCACCTCGACCCTGGGACACAGCTCATTCTTTCCTTCCACTTCTGCCTGTGTAATAAAGGATTACCACATCAGGTTGCTTACTTCACTTACGTAACTAGATGAGCCAAAACATTTTTAAAATAAAATAAACCACACGCAAGCCTCTAATTCCTTCTTTCCCTTCCAATTTTCTAGGTGTTTCTTTCCAAAAATACAGACATTTTCTGACAGGACAGTTGCAGGTACAAGTTTTACCTCAGTGCCTGAGGCTAGCACTGCATTTCCAATGAGCCACTGACCAGCCATTCAGTGCTCTTCAACCAGGCAAACAGGATAATTCCTATCCATCAGTAGAGTTTTATCTGCATTGTGCAGGACTCTAAACACTGTCGCCTCATAACTGACCATTTACCCTGAAATTACCTCTCTTAACAGTCTTTGAGTGGTTGTCAAAAGACTTATAAACTACAGTGAGTTCTGTCTATGCAAGTTGGGCAAATAAGTTTCACCATTACACATTTTGGTCTGTTACTTTCTCCCAAATGACCTCAGAAAACAGATGAATTGTTCATATACTTTGTTGTTGTTGTTGCAGAGTCCGATGGAAACTGCTTTCACCTCCAGAATCCTCCCTCTCCCTGCTCTCAAATTATTGTCTCCCTATTCTTTCTTCCCTCTCCACTCCTCTTGCTCCTCTTCTGTCCTTTCCCATCTCATTCTAGAAAAGTACCTCAGGAAGTTAGTGCACTCAGCTCCCACTGTTAACCAGGAAAAAAAAAAAAAAAAAAAAAAAAAAAAAAAAAAAAAAAAGGAAGAAAAAACCCACACCAGAAAACCTCAGAGCCAATTTAGCACATCATCTGCAGGCAATACATTAAGGAATGCAAATTCCCCTGCCTGGCACAGTACCATCCTTCCTCTTACTTCATGCCGTGCTCAGCTGGATGCCAATGCTTTAGAAGAGGAATGCAGCCCCTTCAGAGGAAGTTTAGTAGTGTGGCCTGTAGCCATTTACACATACATCTAATATTAACAGAGATCTTCCCACAGACATGAAGAGCTTGCATTGTCTATTAATGCAGATGTATGGGAGCCCCAGGCTGATGGTTTTCTTCTTGTTTGTTTTTATTAGCTGTAGAATTAATCCTCAGCAGGTTTAATACCTGCCACCATAACTCCTCCAAAGATTTCAGATGGGTAAAATGTAATCTACTTGATGGGTTGTGTGGCTTTGATTAGTAAAACACAAGTGGTTTTGATCAGCAGCAGTATATCAGAATTACAAAATTGTCCTGCCAAGCAATTTCTTGTAGTTACCAGAAAGAAACAAGGGCAAGAGTTGGGTGGAGCAGTGGGAAAAGCACTAAAGAGTTACTAGTAGTATGTGTTTCTTCAGTTTGAATAGAGTGACATGTCGCTGAGGTTAGCATCCCTACCTCAGATAATCATAAGCACTGATGTTCCCTCTGCAACACCCTGCTTAAAAATTTTAAGTCATCTAACGCACAGCATGCACTGTTTTTCAAAGCAGATATAAACTTTTCTATTATTTTAACTGTCAGAACAGACTGCAAGGAGCTTGCATCTTCCATTCACATTTCATTAGAGTATCTGAACATAACTTGTTTTCTCTCAACGTTCTGCTGTGCAGTATTTGCAGAAAGCATTTGACAGCAGAACAAAGCAGTCGTCATCATATCTTGGGCTAAAACAACGACAACAACATTATGACAGGTTCCTTCATCTACCCATGCTTTTGCTGAGCTGAGGGATTTTTCAGCAGTTTTTATTACTTTTGTTTGTTTCTCAGGATACACAAAATGAACACACAAACATAGCCAGCTATTTTAATTAGACATAGGAAAAAAAAACTCAGACAAGACCAGCTTGAATGAGTTTTTTTTTTTTTAAATAAAACAGTTTTGCACGTTAATTTCAGATCTACCTCAGATGTATTGGGTTTTCTGACCAGCATACATTTCAGATTATACTCATTCAACTGCTACTATTAACAGACAGAAGCAATATTGGTAAGCTTGCTCTGTTTCTTAAGACTATGAATGTCTTAATATCCACAATTTTGTTTGCTTTTAATTGTGATCTTTATGACTTCAGAATGATGTCAAAAATCCTCATTTTTGGTAACCTGAATGCAACAAGGGCATCATGCAAACTGTTCCCAAAGGGTCTTTTCCCCCATAACTCAGTAGCATAATATGGCAATTCCAGGCTTTGAGATAGCCTGACTTTATCCTGAAGAAGTTCAGGAAACCTTTTAGTGTCTCCAGGTCAAATACTCAAATGGCCTGAACCCTGAATTCTCTTCAAGAAAGCTTCTCTCCAAAACCACATGAAGGAGCTTTGGGAATGTTTTTTAGGAATCATTGCTTTGCCCAAGCATGTCAAGACACTTGACCTTCAGCATTGCAGCTGCACCTGGGGTGAGCTTCAGCATTTCCTGGAAATGCAGAGCTTACTTAGCCACACTGCTTGCACTAAGTAAAATATTTAGTTGTTTAATAGCTAGCTCTCTCACTGGTAATAATTACACTGCCAAGATTACACTCTGTTGTTAAACCTTGTATTGGTTTAATTAAAAAGAGGTACTTTATTCTGTATTCTTAAGTAAAAGCTATCATAAAATAATTCCCCTGGCCAAGGTACCAGTAAGTTCACAAAGAAAGGCCTGTTTTGCTGTGCTATATAGCTTTATTCTATGGTCTCACTGGGAGCATGCACAGATTAGATGCTACTCAGTGCAGAAGGATAGCAGAACTATAAAAATATCTTCTATTAAATGTTCAGAAATCCTATTAACAGCAGCCATGAATCACAGAAAAATAGGACTAGAGAAATAAATAACACAAGACAGATATTTACACAGAGAATCTCTGCTTTTTCCTGTTATGTCTGATCACAATTTCCTCAATAATGCTCCTTTCAAAATGATTTATTGTGGAGCAAAACCTGAAAGTGTTATTGATGCTTCTTTTTGAAGAACAGGCTGCTAATATTCAAATGCTTCCTTTTTAACTAGTCATATTCTCCTTCTCTGTCCCTTCATCTGAATGAACATCATATTGGAAACATTTTGAAGTTCTTTATACTTCAGACAATAAAAATATATCGTTTCCTTATTAATTACACTGTTGAAGCGTATGTAGTGAAAATGAACAATCATGATGACACATAGCAGAAAAATAAAATGGCTTCGAGGCTATCTGAAGAAAAACAAATCTCAAATCTATAATTCATATTGATGAAGACCAAACAGGAAATACTGATCAGACAACTGAGTGATATCAGAAGTAAACAATTGAATTCAAATACTGTGTCAGTACCACACAGATATGTTAAAAAACAAAATGTCTCCCCATGGTCTGTAAGTCATCCCTTTTACACAAAGTATCCTATAGGTGGAGAATAGGACAAGCGTATAGGATTGAAAGGAAAAAAAAAAAAAAAAAAAAAATCAAAAAATCAATGCTTTTTAATTTACCAGACATCTTTGAACATCATGATTATGTGTTATCATGGACTCATGGAGGGATTTTATCACTACAGGAAAGCACAAAATTGAGCCAAAGCCTACCATGCCAGCTGAGTTAAACCCCAAGTTTCTGATATACAGAGAATTGACATCCACTGAGGACTGTTGCTTAGGTAGTCAAGTTACAGTCACATGTGTTCACTTTGAGAGACCAACTGATTTAAATAGGTATTTTTTCCACCCATGGAAGATTAGAGCTAAACTTCTAAGAGTACAAAAGATTGCACACACACACAAAAAAAAAAAAAAAAAAAAAGAATTTTAAGAAAATGTTGAGTTTGATGTATAGGGAAGTTCTTAACTAGTTGTAATAAATGCTCTCCCTGAATTATACATTTAAAAAGGTATATTTCAGTAAAAATCTAGCAAATACATAGAAATGTTAGCTAAGGTCCTCCAGTATCTTTCAAAATGCATTAAACCATGTTGGTGAAAAATCAGCAACTTTTTTTCCTCTTGCTCTCAGTTTGAGAGAGTTTAAAGATGCTGTCACAATAAGGTCACACTAAAACAGCAACTGCTAATAATACAAAAATATGTCCCTAGCAGGATCTGAACCACATTCTTGATACTTAAGCATGTTAGACATTTAATTTACATTTCTGAAAGCTCTTTAGATATTGCAGAGTAGCTGCCATGTGATACCATACCAAAATAGAAGGAGAACCTGGAGCAGAAAGGGGAATGTGCTGACAGTGACGGAGGTGGTGATAGTGATCACCATTTCTGACATCTTCTCGTGTCCAGTGCACTAGATCAGATGTGTCTGAAAACCCAGATAACTCAAAGAAAAAAAAAGCAGATACGCAAATCATGCTCCACGCATACCTGTTCTACCAGCCCAGTAGAAGGTCAATGGGACATTTGGTAGATGGTAGATGTTCCTTGGTTCAAGACAAATGACTCCACTAGATGCAACTTTTCTACCACCTAAAAAAAAAAGTATTTGATATTCCTGTGACTGCTGTGCACCCATTTTAACTCCATAACATCAAACAAAAAAGTGTCCAGAGCTCAAGCACACAGACCAGTGTCCTGTAACCAAAAACCTTGTTTGTGTCAAATGCAAGGGAATAGAAAGAGATTAGACATCATGGTGAAGGGAAAAAATAAAAATAAAAACCCGATGTGGCTTTTATTCTAGACCTATAGAGTTCTGATCAAGGAAACATAGCTTGCCAACATTTGCTATCCCACTTAGCACTGGAAACATCTAGAGTATGTGGCAATGGCAGGTAAAATACCACTAAGAGTTTCAGCTCTCTCCATCCATCATTTCATTCATCCATCATACTGAATTATTCATTATCATTCTGCCTAGCCCACATGCTGTAGCTCCTCTTCTGTAAAGAGTCTGTTTACCAAGTTTCCTCCCCCAAAAAACATTAGTGAAGATGAAGAAAATAACATTTCCATACAGAAACAATAAGCTTTTACCTGTAGTACCCATGGAGGAAAATTCACTTTGACAAGCTACTGCTTGAACTTTATGAGTATCTTAAAGCATCTTGTAATCAAGCCTACAGAGCACTATCTGGCTATTAACATGCTTCTGAAGAATAGGTTGTTGTTATTTTATTTCAAAGCCTTTTTTCAGGACAGATTTGTCTTACGTTGATGATAACGAAGGCTATCAGGATATACCCATTATAGCTCCTTGAAATCCACTCTTGAGCAGCTTCAGACAGTTTTTCAGCATTTTACAGCAGCATTATTTTAATTTCAGCACAAAACAAAGACATATTGCATTGTCTTCCCCCTCTGCACACATCCCTACATCATGGCGATGTTAGTCATGAATCAAACTACACAGTGTTCAGGAGATTTTTTTCATTATGCCAACTCATTACACGAAGCAAAAACTAGCATTAAATAATACATTTAAATAACAAATGTGTATAGCTTTTGACCATTTTCCCCTTATTGCTGCTAGGAAGTACAGCCACCCTGCACTTCGTGAACCTGCCTGACGGTGCTGGTTCTTACAGGGACCAGAAGGGCTCTGGAGCCCAGAGAATGAGAACAGACCAACATCTCTGGTCCTCACAAGGATTTTCACTTGTTACCTCTCTCTCAAGCAACTTGCTCTTTACACATCTGAGGAGAGATCCTGTCTGCATACCCGTGCACACTGAGGACCAGCAGACAAGCTTTAATTTTGCTTCCTGATGCCTCAGTCTGACATGCCTGAAAGGAAGAATTACATTAGACTCATGTTCTTTGATTCTGACTCAATTTGATTTCCACCAGAATGCCAATAAAGTGCTACTTTCAAGCATTTCATTAGAAGAGCTAACGTCAAAAGCTTATGGCTCTTGTGTATGTAAAACAATTTAGGATGCCATTTTTTCTGAAAGACAATCTACAAAGAAGGACAAGTTCTTTCTATTTCATGTTTTCCAGGAAGGTAATATCATTCCAGGGGCAGGATTGTTTTGGAGGCTAATTATGCATTCCTGCTGCACTTTTAATAACAGCAGCATTTCAGAGTGCAGCAGCAGAGACAAGCACAGCCAGGATGAAGGGTCTGTCAGCATTTTATGATAAAGCATTATCTGCACAGGGTTACAACATGGCCTGGCAAAGCACTGATGTGAAAGAGGACAAGTCAGAGCTGGGAGAAAAATCATTCAACAAACATTAAAAAAAAAAATTAACCCTATTTATCTGAACATCTTTTAAAAATGGACTAGAATACCAAAAGCACCACTGAGAAACAATTATTCTAAACCTACACAGAGTTTATACAGTTAAATGTCCCCATGCCATGCTATATGTTTAAACTGGGTGTCCAGCCAAAAAGCTCAGTTTGCAGAAGAAACTCATTCAAGCACCTTGAAGAAAAAAAAAAAAAAAAAGAAAAAAAAAAAAAAAAAAAAAGAAAAAAAAGAGTCCATGAGAAAGGACTCAATTTAGGACTTAACACAGGGTACTAACTTCCCATCAAGGAAGAACTGTAAGCCTGAACACTGATTACTACGTCCTTACAAAGAGAAGAAAATATATCCTAAACTCGGAGGGGAGATAAAAAAAAAATAAATTAAAAAAAATCTACCACCCTCCCAGAGAGGGAATGGAGATGGACCTGGAGCCATGCAGTAATGTCAAGAGGCAGAAACCAGCTCCTCCATATTTCCCCCCACTCTCAAAGGCCATTTCTGGAAAGAAGGGCTCCAGAAGGTGTTAGGAAAATTTGAAACTACTAAGCTAATTCATTTATTTATTATAAATATCCAGAAATTCTGTTGATTGAAGCCTTTGAATACTTCACCCATTAACAAATAACTGTGCCCTGGAAGCTTGAAAACTACCTTGCTCACACATTGAAGGAGTGAGAATTAGCAACCTGATGTTTCAGCATGTTGACTAATTTATTTTTTCCCCTTCCTCTTACCTTAAAATGTCTCTGAGTTTAAAAACAAACCCACCCAGTTTCCTCACAAGAGGAAACCATCACTTCATTCTGCTATGCAGAGAGAAGAAAAGTTCAGAAGACTTCTGTAGGTCAAGTGTCAGCTCTCTCTGGCTTTTCTTCTCTTGCTTTAAGTTCTCCAAACAGCAATCAATATTTGCTGTAAAACCCAGTCCTGAACAGGTGAGTTAAGGATGGAGTTTCATTAATTGAATCCCTCTGTGTCCCTTTCTGTTTATTTGCTCAGATCAGATCTTTGAGGTTAGCTGAGCCTTCAGTTTTG
This sequence comes from Aythya fuligula, assembly GCF_009819795.1. NCBI lineage: Eukaryota > Metazoa > Chordata > Aves > Anseriformes > Anatidae > Aythya > Aythya fuligula. The sequence continues at coordinate 9,534,504 of NC_045574.1, read as the reverse complement.
TGTGTGTTTGTTTTAAGGATCACATAACTTTGTGTTCTCCACAAAAATAAGAATGACATTCCTAATTACCATGGTAAGCAATCACATTAAATTAGAAGATGCTCTTAGTCATCTGTTTATGGCTGATCTTTGACAACATACCTTGAACAGTGGCACAGACAACCAGGAAGCCCTTCAAGGTTCAGAGGAGAAAAAGCTTGGGACAGTGCACTTGATCAATGTCACGACGAGTGTCAAGAGATGGTCATTATTGCCCTGTAGATTTATTGCTTAGGTCAAAGCAAATTACTTTTTCTCTTCAAGCTTTTTCCTGGCTATGTTTTTAATCTCTGTCTTTCTCTCTCTGCTATGGTGCAGGCTGACTGTGGGCTCTCTGTGGGACTAGGGAGTCTCTTTAGTCAACGGCCAGAAATTTTGGCAAAACATCCCCTAGAAATCAGAACAAAGGTATCTTCCATTCTAAGAAATTTTATTCCCCATTCTCTCTAAGCACAAGCTCATACCTAAAAATAAAGGCAAGAGACATTTATTTCGCTAGCACAAGTTCAGTGGCACACTTATGCTTTTACATGATAAAGCCTCTTTGATGTGGCAGCGCAGTACCACATTGCTTAGAAATAAACACCCACCAAAAGTGCAAGACAAGGATTCTTGTAAGGCATTTGTACAAAAATAAATAAATAAGTAAATAAATAAACACAAATATACACTTCCAAGGCACGCCTTCACAAGTATATCACAGGAAGAGGTTGCACACAGCTAACACATTAAGTGACAGTCATCTTTCTGTAAAAGCCTACTGCACTGCAAAATCTGTGCTGGAGAAAAGTCTGTCTTGTTCTCAGATTCAAAGAAACAACATTCATACCACCCCTCTTTACTTTTATAAATATAGGCATAGATATTTGCAAAGAGAAAATCTGGAGAGTATTTCAATAGCAAAAAAAAGTGAGCCTTTCAAAACAGATATATGTTTTGATAAACCTGAGGGAACATAAAACACATTTGATTGCATTTTTCTCTTTATTTCTTTCACAAATCTTCTGTGATTAGTCAAATAGGTAAATCCTATCACTTGTCATTGGGCAGGGCTTTTCCCCCCTCAGACCTGGGATTACTCATACATCAGACATTCCAGGCATGACCTGCAACACAGCTACTGCAGGGTTTCCAACTTTGTTTTTAGGGGAAAAAAAGTACAATATATCTATTGAATTTGGTGGGAGACACAAGGACCTATTAGGAAAGAGAATGAAAAAGAAAAATCAAAACTAATTGCCCATTTAAGGCACAGTTTAAAGGAAGGCATAGGAATGCTGAAAGGCATATAGACTTTACTTTGAAACATGAAAAGTAATATCTGCAGTCAGGCTTTCAAAATAAATAAATAAATAAATAAATAAATAAATAAATAAATAAATCACAGACTAGAACAGCATACCTGTATTTCTGACTATGCCAATATAAATATACCTTCAGAATTTTTTCCCCTTGTAAGCAAGTTTCATGTCAGACAGGCAACAAAATATAAAGAACACATAAGAATATTTGATTCTTTATCTGCCACCACAAGAGCAACAAAATTAGCTTTCCATATTTACAGCCCATATTTCTGACAGTTTTTCCACTAAATTATGCTGAGCATCAAAGTCCGCCAGGTTTCTTTTATTCCAGAATTTTGAGGTTTACCATTAGTTTCCATTAAGAGTTTATACAGATACTGTATATAAGTATCTTGTACTCGTGGGGGACTTCAACTTCCCTGACATATCCTGGAAGCACAACACAGCCCTGAGAAAGCAGTCTAGGAGGTTTCTGGAGAGCGTGGAAGATAGCTTCCTGACGCAGCTGGTTAGTGAGCCTACCAGGGGAGGTGCCCCGCTAGACCTTCTCTTCACAAACAGAGAAGGACTGGTGGAGGACGTGATCGTCGGGAGCTGTCTCGGGCAGAGTGACCACGCAATGGTGGAGTTCACTATTCTTGGCGAGGCCAGGAAGGGGACCAGTAAAACCGCTGTATTGGACTTTCGGAGGGCTGACTTTGAACTCCTCAGGACACTGGTTGGTGGAGTCCCTTGGGAGGCGGTTCTGAAGGGCAGAGGGGTCCAGGAAGGCTGGGCGCTCTTCAAGAGGGAAGTCTTAATGGCGCAGGAACGGTCTGTTCCCACGTGCCCAAAGACGAGCTGGCGGGGAAGAAGACCGGCCTGGCTCAACAGAGAATTGTGGCTTGATCTTAGGAGGAAAAAGAGGGTTTATAAGCTTTGGAAAAGTGGGCAGGCCACTAAGGAGGACTTTAAAGAAGTAGCGAGGCTGTGCAGGGACAAAATTAGGAAGGCCAAAGCTCATCTGGAGCTCAATCTGGCTACTGCCGTTAAAGATAACAAAAAACGTTTCTATAAATACATCAACACAAAAAGGAGGACTAAGGAGAATCTCCATCCTTTACTGGATGCGGGGGGAAACTTAGTTACAAGAGATGAGGAAAAGGCGGAGGTGCTCAATGCCTTCTTTGCCTCAGTCTTTAGCGGCAATACCGGATGTTCTCTGGATACCCAGTACCCTGAGCTGGTGGAAGGGGATGGGGAGCAGGGTGTGGCCCTCATTATCCATGAAGAACTGGTTGGTGACCTACTACGGCACTTAGATGTGCACAAGTCGATGGGGCCGGATGGGATCCACCCAAGGGTACTGAGGGAACTGGCAGAGGAGCTGGCCAAGCCACTGTCCATCATTTATCAACAGTCCTGGCTATCGGGGGAGGTCCCAATCGACTGGCGGCTAGCAAACGTGACGCCCATCTACAAGAAGGGCCGGAGGGCAGACCCGGGAAACTACAGGCCTGTCAGTTTGACCTCAGTGCCAGGAAAGCTCATGGAGCAGATCCTCCTGAGAGTCATCATGCAGCACTTGAAGGGGAAGCAGGCGATCAGGCCCAGTCAGCATGGCTTTATGAAAGGCAGGTCATGCCTGACGAACCTGATCTCCTTCTATGACAGAGTGACGCGCTGGGTGGATGAGGGAAAGGCTGTGGATGTGGTCTACCTTGACTTCAGCAAGGCTTTTGACACCGTCTCCCACAGCATTCTCCTCAAGAAACTGGCTGCTCTTGGCTTGGACTGGCGCACGCTTCGTTGGGTTAGAAACTGGCTGGATAGCCGGGCCCAAAGAGTCGTGGTGAATGGAGCCAAGTCCAGTTGGAGGCCAGTCACTAGTGGCGTCCCCCAGGGCTCGGTGCTGGGGCCGGTCCTCTTTAATATCTTCATCGATGATCTGGACGAGGGCATCGAGTGCACCCTCAGTAAGTTCGCAGATGACACCAAGCTAGGTGCGTGTGTCGATCTGCTTGAGGGTAGGAAAGCTCTGCAGGAGGATCTGGATAGGCTGCACCGATGGGCTGAGGTCAACTGCATGAAGTTTAACAAGGCCAAGTGCCGGGTCCTGCACCTGGGGCGCAATAACCCCAAGCAGAGCTACAGGCTGGGAGAGGAATGGTTGGAAAGCTGCCAGGCAGAGAAGGACCTGGGAGTGATGGTGGACAGTCGGCTGAATATGAGCCAGCAGTGTGCTCAGGTGGCCAAGAAGGCCAACGGCATCCTGGCTTGTATTAGGAACAGCGTGACCAGCAGGGCTAGGGAGGTGATCGTACCCCTGTACTCAGCTCTGGTGAGGCCGCACCTCGAGTACTGTGTTCAGTTTTGGGCCCCTCGCTACAAGAAGGACATCGAGGTGCTTGAGCGGGTCCAGAGAAGGGCGACGAAGCTGGTGAGGGGCCTGGAGAACAAGTCCTGTGAGGAGCGGCTGAGGGAGCTGGGCTTGTTCAGCCTGGAGAAGAGGAGGCTCAGGGGTGACCTTATCGCTCTTTTTAGGTACCTCAAGGGAGGCTGTAGCGAGGTGGGGGTTGGCCTGTTCTCCCACGTGCCTGGTGACAGGACGAGGGGGAATGGGTTTAAGTTGAGCCAGGGGAGTTTTAGGCTAGATGTTAGGAAGAACTTCTTCACTGAAAGGGTTGTGAGGCACTGGAACAGGCTGCCCAGGGAAGTGGTGGAGTCACCATCCTTGGAAGTCTTCAAAAGACGTTTAGATGTAGAGCTTAGGGATATGGTTTAGTGGAGGGCTGTTAGCGTTAGGTTGGAGGTTGGACTCGATGACCTTGAGGTCTCTTCCAACCTAGAAATTCTGTGATTCTGTGATTCTGTGAAGTATATAAGATAGTAGACAATAAGTGTAAATATACAGGCAAGAGAAATGCTCTGTTAACTCACAATTTCCTCTGTAGACTTATAACATAGAAGTACATTTTATAAATAGAGTATTCACACTGAAAAGAGATGGGATTTCATCTTTACGAAGGCAAGGCATTAATGTCACCTAAACGCCTCTTACTTAGGGCATTATCTTTCTGACGTACACATCCAGATGGTGATGTGGACACCATAGCCCAACCCACGTTCTCTGAGTTCTCCTCCACTGCAGTGGCACACTGTGGATAGCACCCATGGTTTCCCAGTCTTAAAATAGTCAACAAAGACTGGATCTAGCAGAATCAGTAAGCCTTTTCTTACCATTTCTTACTCAGTTATTAGGAACAGTATGTTGTTCTCACAGATTTTGTACCTTTATATCAAAAGCAAATTCCTCTAGACATAGCTAGAAGTTTGTGGTTTCAGTTTTCTTTGTTTGTTTTTTGTTGTTTTTAATAAAAAAGAGCAGAACTAGATTTGATTGACCATATTCCAAATTTATAGTGTTTCACTTTTTCCAGAAGTTGAGGTGTACCAGATTCGCTGGTGACTTTCATCAACTCTTCAGTTTGACTGAATTGGTATACCTACTGCTTACCCTTCAGGGAGATTTTGGCAGAGGTTTATAGCTCACTAAAATGAAAATTTAAGGCAAAAGCATAAAAAGTACATTTATTTAAAATGTGAGTGAAGGGTAAACTGGCATGAAACTGATCTAAGCCTAGAAATTTTAATATTTGTGCCCTGCTGATACTGAGGAATAAACATGCATGTATAATATGCATTTATTCTATAGGCAGATTATCCATGTTACTAAATGCAAAATGTTAATTTTCAGGCACTTATATGTTGACAATCACAAAACTACAAAAAAGCACAGCAGGAATTCTCTGCTATTCTAATATATGGTAAAATATGAGTTATTTGAATTGCACAGGAGGCTGGGGAGCAATAAAATGGGCTTGCAACTAGATTGTATAATGAAGTCCATGGAGGTTGGGTAGAAGTCCAGAAAAATATATTAACATAAAATATTAATTAAGAAGGCAAGACCTTCATTCTAGCAATAACTTTCAGGTTTTAGAATATATGTTATTTTGCATAATAAGAGTCAAGTTTTCCAAAGAGCTTCAATAGAAAGTCAAAAAGACCATATTTTGATAAGAAGAGAGTTTACTTCTTTGTAGCCATATAGAAGCATGAGATACTAGAAATAAAGAGAATTGTACTTCAAGATGTCTTTTAAAATTGCACAGCCTCAGGAAGACATCATACTTTTGGTCATTGCAGCATCTCTATCTTATTACACTGCTTACAAATGGCCAATGAATAAATTGATTTCTAATCATCAGAGTAGCAAAATCAGGAGCAGTCTCCTGGCAGAATGAGCGGGGATAGGAAACCAAACTGAGTTCTTAAGACTGATCATCATATTTTTATGGTCAGGATTACTTTATGTATCTTTCTCTGCAGGCAGAGAAAAAACTTGCTATCAAGAAGGTAGCTTTCAGTAAAACTTACCCAAGTTATTTTTCCCCATCTCTGAGTCGGGTTCTCCTAAAGCTTATTATGCCCATCTTACTAATTTCTCCTAGCAGACCACAAAACAGAATACAAAAAGAAACAAGGCAACTGTGGGTGCACACAGCAGCCTAAACCCAACTGCATGTCTGAAGTGGCAGCTTTGTTGTTGGGAACATCTGAAAATGAGAATTAAACTGAAACTCCATGCAAACAACCACTTGAATTGTAACAGCTCAAGTAACATACTCACACCATGAACTGTAAAGTCTTGAAGTTGAACACACATGGATGGAATTTTGTTTTAGAACATCATCAAGAAAAAAGGCAAACTTTACAGAGCTAGCTGGAAAGTACCTGCAGGGCTTACCGAATATTTTGGTTCCAGCCAGTTTAGGAACATAATTATTACCTCTTTTTATTACTTTCTAAACCAATTCTATTAGAAAACCTTCCGTATCCCTCTTCTACTAGAAGGAATGAAGAAAGAAAAGAAAAAAGAAAAAAATAAGGAGGAAAACACTATTAACGCCCTCTTCCTCCCTCACACTCACTTTTTCTGGTGGCAGCAGCAGAACACTACACTTTTCATGAGATGTAGCCATGCAGACAGCAAAACAGAGGCCCCAGACCCCTATCAGAGTTATGGCCAAACCAGCTACTGCCCCCAGCCACACCTGGGGCAGCACAATCCCTCCCCACAACACAATCACCCCAAGCTAGCCCTATTAGGGTTCTCAGCCCATCCAGAATACTTCCAGGTGACTTTGTTAAGCAGACATCATTAGATATCACTTTAATTACCAGTCTGATTAAGACAACAGCATGCCTAGCTTTCAAGCCAGAGAATTGTAAATAAAAGCAAAGAAACACTTAGCATTGACAATACTTACAGCCTCTTTTGTTCTCAGACCATTAATCACCGTCTCAGGTTGGGGAGTTTAAGAACAATTTGGCAAGACTATAACTTCAATAAAGCTTAAGAAAAAATAGCTGCTTCTTTTTTAAAATGTATAGATATGCCTTCAGCTATACTTCAGAAATGGTTTAGAATTCATTTCTAAGCCAGAAACTGTAACAATACATCTTATTATTAAATGTGAAACACAGGGATTCTGCTGCCAAATAAATCTCCAGTAGTACAAAGTCCTCCAGGACCGTCTTCTGTTCCACCTCCAAGTTTTTCATCACTTGCTGCCTAAGGCCCAATTCCTGCAGTAACTTTGCCCACCTCCAGAGCCTCTCCCCTCCGCCTTCTCCCTTCCACTCCTATTGTTCAGTTATTTGTTAAATCATTTTTGTCAAGATAATTGGACTTTCCAGAGCCTGATGCACCGATTTAAGGTGAAAGGGACATATTTACTTTCTCACACAGAGCCAGTGAATCAATTTCCCTCCTGGCAGCCTCCCTCTAATAAAATATTTTTCTCTCTTTTTACTTAAAAGCTTATAAATACCTCTTTGGTAGAGAAAGTCTCTAACCTTTGTGCCTCCCTGCTGCACCTTTGTGAATGACAAATTGAACTCACTAAAGGCGTAGCCTTCTGAAAGATGAATTTTGTATTTAAACAAGTTTGCCTGTGGCACCCCCTCCCCATTTTGCCTTTTCAGAGCTTACCCATTGCTCTTGCCTCTCACCCCACAGCATACTTATGCCCACAGCATTTTCTAATGGAGGTGAAAAAACACCAGGAGCAAATCTTTTTTCTTTCTCTTGAACACAGAACACAGACAAATATCTGCTAATGACAAAGTATATTATTTTCTGCTTCTTGGCTGTTTGTAAGTTTATGATCAATGTTATCAGGACTGGGTGGATATCTGGAAAAGCAAAGCATTTCTATTACACCTGTTGCACTGCAGAATGTCCTGGTGAAAAGATAGTGAAGAATTAAACGGACTTCCTCCATCTTTTTCTGCTTGTACCCTTTTTTTCATTTCAGAGTTATAATGGTAGAAGTATAACATGCTTATCTTTTCCTTGGATATTACATTTCAACAATGGTAAACTCATTTAAGATTAATTTTGTACTGGGAGCTGGGAAAAAAAAAATACACTTTTTCTGGAGATGACTAAAAAACTTTTACCTTTGCATTTTTTTATAAGGGGAATGGATGGGAAGGGTGAGTGGATAGCTATGGGTTACAAGGAACTCATATATATCTTAAAGTATGCTGAAGTAAGCCCCGATGTGAACAGATATTTAGACAGTTATTTAAACTGAACACTTTAGGCCCTACTTCACCTTCTCCTCTAAAAGCCCCCATTTACACACACAAACATGTGCAAACCCATGGTACTAATTCCAATTTTAAGATCAGAAGAATTTCTTAAGAATTTTTAATTATTATTATTATTTTTTAAGAAGTCCCTTGGAGATTATCATAACCCAACTGTAAAAGGCCCTGTAGCCCTGCCTTGAAGTTAGTGTTCCCTTTGGAGCATGAAGCTGGACTGGAGACCACCAGAGGTGCCGTCCAGACTGAACGATTTTGTGTTCAGCCCCTGCAGTAGATGTTCAGGAGGTCCTCCAGCACAAAAGCCATAGATGCCATCTGACACTACCTGTGTTTGCACCCATTTAAAAAATACATCAGTATTTGTCTGAAAATTGCAACTGGGCATTTGTGCTGGGAATGCAAGCACTGATGTGTCCTACCTGGGAAGCCCTGGCTACAAATTGGCATTGGAAAATGATGCTTCTCATTGTTGCAAAAGCAAACTATTCTTCCCCTTTATGGGAAATACAAATCATAATGCTTTTGTACATATTTTGCAGGTAATTATACTATATATATGTGTGTAATAAATTACTAATCAATTATTTTAACTGTGCTTTCTTTTTACTTTATTGGCAAACCAGGCAGATCAACTACTAATAATAAAGTATGCTTTTCTCTCCAAGATATTTGATATATATAAAATATGTCTGTTTGTGTAAACAGACATATATTTGAGCTTGCAAATATTGAGCACTTGATTTTTCAGTGTGAGCATCTCAGCATATTGCTAGAAGAATAAATATCTTATTGAGAAGATTTGTTTATGCAGGTGTAGGTTGTGGGGTTTTTTTGGTTGTTGTTGTTCCCCTACATTCCTCCCAAACAACAGAAATGCTTTCTCATGTAAAAGCAAGTTATGTTCATTCTATTCCTGTTGTGGATCATTTTTATAAGACATCTCTGGTGGTGTGCCTTAAAGTCTCCTCCCTCCCTTGGCTGATTAAAATCTAATGCTGCAGAGTTCACTGCTCTGTTCCAGTAGGGTATATAAGAAGAAGAAAGGTTTTGTATCTCCCTTAGAGAAACCTTGTTGTTTGTTTGTTTGTTTTGTTTTTTCTTTCCACAGGAGTGGAACATTTACAGTAATGGTGTGCAGTGACCTTCTTCTCCTCATCAAAGATCTTTAGTGGCCATCAGAGTGGCTTACTTACACATAAGCACCTTTAGATTCAGAAATTGTTAGATTATTAAACTTATTTCACTTACTAAAGTTCATAGCTAAAAATTGAGACAAACGCTTCATGTCTGTCTGAATCTTCTCTAGAAATGAAAGAATGATGTAAATTTCTTTCTTTGCATGTTACAGTCTTTTAGAAAATTGATTTTTTTTCTGCCAAATATTTCCACTCTGCCAATTCACTGACAGAGATGTTTATGAAGATTCTTGAAATTATTTTTTGTATCCTTGATGGAAAAAAAAAAAAAGGAAAACGTTTTTTCATATTTACAGCTAAAATAAAAAAAAGTTTTAAACAAACTAGAGTAAGTTGTACAATTAGTAAAAAGATAAAAGAGGTTGCACAGTGTCTCATGAATGTTTCCCCAAACAAACCCCAAAGAAAGAACAAAAAAGCTTGACGAATGGAAAGTGACAATGAAGCTCAAAGAAATTTAAGCCTGCTCCTCAGTTGTTGTTTGATGTGATGGTATCATCTGCAATACCCTTCTCATACTGCAAGGTAGTTGCCAGCTAGTTTTACTGCAAAACCAAGAAAGGTGAAGATGGTTGGGAGTGGTTAGAAGTGATTCTAAGGTTATGCACCAAAAAAAAAAAAAAAAAAAAAAAAAAAAAAAAAAACCAGTAACCTCAAATTGTCTGGGATTAAACCATTAACTCCACTGAGATTTCAGCTTTTATTTACACTACATGGAAGTCAAGGGTGCAATAACCATTTTATTAGCATGGATTTTCAGTGCTTTTGTAAGTGTGTGTCATAGACTTAATGCTAAGTAGATGTACAAGTTCAGAATGTTAATTATTCATTCAGCAGAAGCAAAAACAAAACCTAATTGGAATGAGGCACACCATTGTTGCCAGTGACCTTTTTTGGTGTAATTACAAGTTCCTGCCTAGGCTTCTTCATGGAATTCCTCTTATGTTTTTCACATATTTAACTTCAAGTTCTTTAAAATCTTTTCTGTCATAGATAGTTTGTGCTGAAAAAAAAATGAATGCACTTCACAAGAAAAGGTTCTGTCCCCTAAATCTTCCTCTTTTTTTTTTTTTTTTTTTTCCTCCTAAATAGAGCACACAAAAAACAGTACTTTGGTGTTTTCAATACTCAAGTTGCAATGCTATTCAGATCTTACTGAACTTCCTTTTCAATGGGTGAGGAATTTTAAAGTTTAAGAAGGGCAATTTAGAGCAGACACAAGTTAAGATATTCATCTATGAATGAACTTTTTGAAGTTTTATCCTTCAGTTTTGATATTTACTACATATCACATAGAGTACACAACAGTCATATTTCCTGATCTGACAGGGAAATCTTCCTGATCTGGCAGGGAAACTTTTTTGTTTGTTTGTTTTTTAATAAATTATTTCTTGGTTCTGTTTAAAACCAAAAGTGAACATTAGCTTTGAAAAATAAATATATATATATATAAATTAATTCTTTTAGATCTGACTCTTCTGAAGATAAGGCAGAAAGTCATGGAAAGTTAAGGCCTTGATTCAGCAAAGCACATCCTTAACTGTATATTAGGTTCTTGTTGAGTTCACTAACACCAGTCAAATACTTAAAGATAAACCCAGATTTAAGTTCTTTGCAGAAGTAATGCTCTTTCTGACTAAATTTGATTTGTTGTTTTTTGTTTGTTTGTTTGTTTTGTTTGTTTTTGCTTTTTTTCTTCATTTTTTTTCTTGTTTATTTGTTTATTCTGCTCAGTTTGTGGAAAGATAAGCATTTAATAACCATTTGTAGAGCAAATTCTATGCTTTAGCAGCAAGAATTCATAGGCAACCATGAATAATATGAAACTGCCTGTAATAAAAAGCTAAGTACAATTTAGCAAAAACTTTACTTAATAAAGCCATGTACAACATAGGCCTTTGTAACAAAGAATGGATATTACTAAGAAATAATAATAAAAGAGATGATTCTTGGAGTGATGATGCAGTGAAACAATCTACTCATTAGTTGATTTCGTAACTCTTTTCCTGAAGATTTTAACTCTTTAAGAGAAAGGGCAGAATTTCATAATTTGTAGAATTTCTTTGCCTTACAAGGATAGCTGTTTTGTTACAAAACAATAATATAAAACAAGAATAATTTAGAATTAGGAACAGCTTTAGTTTAACATGCTTTTTTTTTTTTTTTTTTTTTTTTTTTTTAAACCAAAAGTACCAGCATACCTATCTGGGCTGATTTATAGGGATTAGAAACAAACATTTATTTTATTTTTTTTATTTTTTTTTTTAAGGAACCCTCTATGCATATTGAAACACGTTAAAAGACATGCTACACTACTACAATAAAACCACCAAAATACAATGTAAAATTTCCTATAAATTGTTATGCTTTTTAAGAGAGAATTTAACACAAACAGTCAGAAGCTTGTGAAAGTATTTTAAACATGAGGAAATGAAAGAACTGGAAGTGGTATGATAAATGCTCCCAAATGTGCTTTAAAATATATATATAATTTATTTATTTATTTCAAAATTTGAATTTTTTATTTGTTTCAGGAAAAAAAAAAAGTTTATTCAGTGGAGAAAGATACCATCAGTTTTTTCAACATTAACAAGTTTTAAAAAGTAAAAAAACTACAAACATGACTTGTTAAGAATCTAAACAGCAAGCAATAGCATAGTATACCTGACTAAATTTACGCTTTATGATTCTTTAAACAAATTCACATAATTAGCTGTGATTATGCACTACAGAATGAGATTTTGATTTAGAATAGAGTCAATGCAGTGTAGGAGTAAATCTTGAGAACAGGTTGATACACAAGCACTATAGAAAGTTTGGAGCTTTACAGTAAATGTTTGCCAAAAGAAGCCCTTGGATAATGCAATTCATCCAATTTAATGTCTCCTTCTTCATAATAAACTGACAGCACATATACTGCAGCACAATAGCCATTGGCCAAGAGAACTGCTATGAATCTTAAGTGATCAACATGATTAAGAATAAATACAAGAACAACTTATAAAAATAAAATCTAGGTTTAAAGCCAGAAGTCCCATTTAGATAACTTTTAGTATTATTATAGGTCTGCACATTTAAACTAATTATATAATTAATATACTGGTGGGAATATGAAACATTATTTATTGATGTTCAGTGTTTACATTATTTCAGCAGCTAATATCCTCAGGCTGAGTATTCATTGGAATCATCATATCTCATTGTTTGGCCATCTTATGATACAAACAGAAGCTATTTTTTCTCATTAAAACAAAAAGTAAAAGCAAAATGTAAAGCCAAAACCATTGTATTTCCTCCAAAACTTGAACTAAGTGATGTCATTTTACTGTGGAAGTGCCATTAGAGGTGACAGGCTGAGGCTGGTTTACACTCGTCTTTGTTTGTTCTGGTACTTTGATTTTTTGTTCATTGGCCTTTTTTGAGCAGCTTCCTTACCTTGTGGTTGTTTGTTTGTTGTTTTTTTGTTGTTGTTGTTTGTTTTGTTTTGTTTTCAGATGTCCTTCCTCTTCTTGAACTAAACCCCTACTTAGTTTTCTTTCAATTTCTGGGCTTAGCTCAGTATGACTACAGCCTAGGTCAAGCATGGCTGAGGCCTAGGCCCAGCGTTGGCACAGCAGGGCAGGAGCCCATGGCAGGGGGGTTGGAATTAGATTATCTTTAAGGTCTCTTCCAATCCAAACCATTGTAAGAGTGTATGATATTTGGCATTCTGTTGTTGTTGAGAGACTCATAGCTATGGGATCTGGGTTTCTTAATGCCTTTTTTGTGTCACATACAGGACTGGTTGTGCATGATGTAGGTCTCGGACTTGGTCATGGCTCCATAAGGCTCTGCTCTTTAAAGGAAAACGTTCATAAAGCCCAAACCATCCTATTTCCTCCAAACATTGATGTCATTTTTGGCATTCCATCATTGTTGTCGTACATTCTCCGAGGGTATTTAAAGATCTTCCTGCAGTAGATGGAAGCAAGTATGTTCTTTTCCAAGTTAGTAATTATCTTTTTAGCCATTAGAGACTACTGACTTGTAGACAGCCTCTCAGGAATTAGCAACAGGGCTGCTGTCAGCTCCTGTGCCAGGGCAGCAGTGGGAGATGCAGCAGCACCTGTACACCCACTGCACAGGACACAAGGCTGGGGAGAGCAGGGCAAGGCAGGTGCGCTCTGACTAGGATGCACTGGGTTGGCAGCAAGAAGGCATCCTTAGAGTCCTCAAACTTGTGAAATATGGTGATTGTCATCATAAGTAATGGCGTTTATTGACTTGTGTGATCTCATGTGCAGCCTTGCATCATTACGGAAAGCACTATAATTTTGAGAAAGTTTCTGGTATGGGGATTCTGCCCACAGATGCCAGATGTGTGGCATCTGCGAGATCAATTGTTAGCATCATATTATTTGTAAATTAATAAATTTTACTGGTAAAATTTATTGCACTGGCTATGGATTTCAATGTTTTGAAAATATTATTGAGTTCCTAATGTTTCCCATACAGATGAAGAAAGAGGAAATACCAATCATCTGAAATGGAAGTTACATCTATTAACAGACCCATATTTTACCAGGATGACATCACATTTTTGCACAGTGACATTTCCTCTTCCTCTGCCAGGCAGTCTAACCATGAGCCATTCTTCCATTTTTTTTTATTGTACCTCAGAGCCAAATATGTAATGAAATAACTGGATCCAGAATGACTATTTTCAAATGCCTGTAGTGTATAGGACACAAGGACAATGAAGTGACCTGCAGGCAGATGAAACTATCAACACCATGTAGAAGTAGCATTCTCCTAAGCTTGGTCCTGCACTAATACACATTGGCATTGAGGAAGAGCAGAATTCACAACAGAAAAGTTGGGCTGAACTCTCTACTGGAGTAAATGCACCCACTATTCAACAGGGATTTAAACAACCAGGGTATGACCCAGATCATGAACTGCAGAAGCTACGACATGTTTTTTTTCTAAAGAAATAACCATTAAAAAACATCTTTGGAGTAACATTATGATCACCCAGAGGTAGATCAGGGAAATTTAAACCAAGTCACCAGCCATCTCTGACAGAGATCTCAAAAACAAGATCTTAACCACGTGCACAGGTAAGTGTCCCCAGGAGTTGCTCCAGACAGCTCAGCCCCACTGAGAAGCTCCTCAGGAGGGACTGCCAGAATACTACAAGTCTGGCCACACGCTGCAACAAATGTGCCAAGCATCAGATGCAGAAAAACTGACCCCTGCACCAGTTTGGTGGAGTAAGGAGGCTCATCCACATGCAATCTACCAGCACTTAGAGCTAATTAGGCACCATAAAAAGTGGGTGTACTTTTAACCTTGTCCACATTTTTGCCATACAAAAAAATGAAATATTTAAAATAAATGAAAATAAAATCAAAATGGCTGCAAAATAAATAAATAAATAAAACTGCCTTCAGAACCAAAAGGCTAGAACAAATGTCTGGAGACATGGGAGGAAAAAAGCCCAGCCTACCACAAATATTTGCTAATAATGCCAATGGCCTTCTTCTCCCTTGGTGAGCTTAAAAAAAAACCACACAACTAAACTCAGAAGATCATCAAACTGAGCTAGACTAAATCAGTACTGGTGAATATTCTCAGAAGATTCACATTACTTTCACTTTCCTGTTATCAAGAGGAAAAAAAAGGGGGGAGGGGAGACAAGAAATAACAGGCTAAATGGTACTTTTCTCCAATTATATTCACACTTAAGACACTAAAGATAAAATGCATAGTGTTTCCAACACAGGAGACAGAAGCACAAGCATCAGCTGGCTCCAGCTTTGTTTCTCACTATAGCAAGCAAACTGCTTCTCCAAGCATGGAAACTGAGGCACCAGGTGGACAGGCTGACATACTTCCTAGCCCCATTCTACATGCATTCAGCTGGCCTAACCCACCCAGCAAAGTCAAGATGTCTGGATGGAGTTTTTACTTCCATGCCTGGGAAGGGGACAAATGGACAAAACCAGCAGCTTGCAGGTGAATTTGTGTGGCAGTTGCCTGGCAACTCACAGCAGGAAAGAATTTAAATCCAGCATTAGCAGCTCATTTTAGAGGAGATGAAACTATGCCAGGAGTTTTTATCTGTGGGAACAATGGAAAATAGTTTCTTTGTAAAAATAGTACATGAAGAATATATCTAAAGCATGCTTCTGTCTAAAGGGAGCCATAATGGGACTTAACATATGCAACAGAATATGAAACTCAAACACTAATATCAACTCCCTGACATTTGAGCGCAGGTCCAGAATTCCCCAAGTCAAGCAAATAATGTATTGTTCAAATACCACATATATTTTTTAATTAAAAAGACCAGTGTAGCCAAAGCAGGAAAAAGGCAATTGATAAGCCTGGTGGTGGCAGGGTACAGGTCTTCTGAGTTGGTTCTCTTCCACACTGATGTCACCAGGCAGCAGATAACTGCAAAACGCTGTTTTTTTATACCCCAAAACTCTACAGAGCATCATTAACTGTAGATGGACTGAGCTAGAGATGTTAAATATTTTTAGTGATAATACATGTATTTTAACTAATAATTTGATTTCTGGAGGAAAAAAAAATAAAATAAAAGGAACATTGAAAACATTGGTGGTGTTTGTTTTTGTTTGTTTGTTTTTCCCCTATTTTCTACTAGAGGAAAAAAACCACCAATGATAAACAAAAAGGAATAAAATAAATGAAAGTTTTTATTTCAGGGCTACTTTAACCCAAACCAGAATATTTATTTTCAGTGAATTGAGTCAGACAGCTTTGTTTTCAATCTGCTTTAATTGAAAGGATGAAAATGAAATATTACATTTTTTTCTCATAAATAATTCCAAATTGTTGGTTCACAAAAGATTGGAAGGTTTCAGCTTTTCTCGTTCTGTGCACAAAACAAATATTTCTATGATGTAAATGTCAAGCTTCATTTAAATCAAAATATATCCTGAACAGCTGCATAGCCATTATGAGAAATTTCAAAGTAGCAGACTCATGATTTGAGCTATTTCTTAACTCACCACTGATTTTCTGTATAGCTTTAGGCTTATTACTAAGGGGATAAATTTTGAAATGCAACTTTTAAATGTCTGTTCTTAGGCATGGAAGATTTAAATTTTAACCAGAGTGGCTGAAAATCACCACCTCTCAGCTTGGAACCTTCCCCTCACAGATACTACACTTCGTTCAAAACATGCTCCCAGGTCCTTCAGCCAGAGGCTGCTTTTGATACTGTATTCACTGAAAGCTATACCTTATTCACCCCTTGGGATTCTCGGGTGTAATTAATTCTAAATTATCAGTGAATAAAAGATGCCATATAATTGCAAAATAATTCATAAAAATAACTCCCACTGACATGAATGTCCTTCCTTGAACCATGACTTTCTCCATGATGGCACCTTACAGACATATGAGCCTATGGGAAACCTTATGTTTGAATGACATAACAGTTGACTTTGTCTGGCACTGGGATGAAATACCATGACAAAAAATGAGAATTTTTAAAAATATTATAGTGCCTATATAATGCTCAGTAGTTTCCTAAAGGAGGGAAACAAGTTGTCTGTCATGAGTAAAAGGCAAATGACACACCTGGTTCTGCTCCACAACAGCCAGGCAGAAAGCACCTCTAGGAATAATGCCAATATTTTCAGAATTGTAGGGAAAAAAATATTTAAAATTGAAAAGAGATAGTGTTGTCATACATTTATTTTCCAAAAATAAAGCAGAGAGACAATACAGGAGCAAAGAGAAAAATGAATGAGTAAATTTTTATTTTATTTTATTTTTTTAAGTGGGACTTAGGCTTAGGCTTTTTGTGAACTCTGGAAAAACATAACGTTGTAAATACAAGACTCCAATAAGACTTTTCCAAGGTAACCCTTTCACATCTGCCTTTGGTACCCTTCTTTGTTGCCATCTCCCAAATAAGCAGGGTTGTCCCACCAATTGCTAGTGCAGGTTAATTAAGATCGCATGTCAATCAAGTGAGGACAAAAAGAAAAAGGGGGTGGGGAGGAAAAAATAAAGCAAAGAAACAACAAAACCCAAGGTTAATTACAATGGGATATGGCTTTTGAAATACATGGAATGTTGTGTGCATACCTGAAGTCAAGAAAAATAATGAAGATTGAAAGCAGGAACATAATCTATTAAAGTTAGCCTCTTTTGAGTGTATGAACAATCAGTACAGATGCTGGCAGTGCATCAGTGCGAAAGATTACAAAATACAGTGACTACAGAAGCATCCAGGAGTCCTTCCTTCAGCAACACCAGCAGAATAGCACTCCACACCTAAAAAGAGCTCTTCTGGCTCCTTTTATCTAGTCAAAGTCTGTGGTAAGAGAGAGTATTGTTTTATGGAATTCCTAAACCCAGCAAGTTCCTTCTCCACATATGAGCTCCTGGATACTTGTTGCTGGGAGGATCAGTAATGAGAGAAACCTTTAACTTCTGCCTTTAGCCATATTTAAAATCATTACTTCTCACAAACAAGCGTAAACCTTACTTCAGCCCCGAAACAGTCTTGATTCCCATTCGAGTTGTAAAGGAAAGATATCTGTTCCCCTTTCAAGAAACCAAAACATATATTACCTATGAGCAAATAATAGCAACACTTACCTGGTATTTTTTAAGCTACCGATAAACCTGCCACTGTGAATATTCAAATTTAATTTATCACAAAATGACACTCATTCTTTAGCTAGGATCTCCTCTGCTTGGCTTTTAAGAGGTCCAAGACAGCTTTTTAATTTAAACAAGTTTATTTCTGCAGCCTTCATGTAAAATAAATAAATAAATAAATTTTAAAAAGGAAAGAAAATCATGAACCATGTGTTTTCAAAACACTTATGCTTCTTTATGTTCATCTCTCTAATGCCAACAGTGGTGCAGGATCGAGGCCGTGCTAGCGATGTGCAAACACAAGACAGACCTGTTGCTACTGTGGCTCGGGGCAAGGAGCTATCCTGCAGCAAAGACAGCACAATGGCATGGTAAATGGCCTCTTGCCAGTCTCTACCAGATGTATTTGTCTTTTTTGTTAAAATATTATGAAAATCTGGGGATACTCCAGATAACAGAGTAGCCCACAGGCAGCCTCCAGGAAGTTGCTGTAAATCTGAACTCTGCTTTAAAACAGAAAGCTGCTGGGGGTGCTCTTATCTATGGCAAAAGCTGTTTTAACCTCTGGAGCATCACAGAATCTCCTCCAGAACCTTAACACCATCTACTTCTAAGTATGTCTTTGGAACAGTTTCATAGCATAACCACACCGAATCATATTTACATATGTATGTAAAAGCTTTAATTAAGAATAATGATGTGTAAAGAATGATGTTGCTAGACTTGGTTTAGTACAGGAAAGATTGCCACAATGCTAACATGGCAGAGCAGCAATTTTTGTTTTGCTTGTCCAACAACATTTCAGTGCTTTGCATCCTCATGAGACTGCTCTGAGGGAAAATACCAAAATCATTTGTATCACAGCATTTGAAGAGATTGGGGATTTTAAATACACAGTCATAATTACTAGCATCTACTGGACTAATTCATTTTGATGGTAACTCTTGGCATGAAGCTGCTTTCAAGAGAGCAAAAGAACAAGAGTTAACAACTTTCCATTTTAAGAATACTCTGAAGAAGGCTTGTAAAATACACCTGTCTCCATGGTCCTTGAAAATGTACTAAAGAAGTATCAAGGTAGAATAAAAATCTAGGATAATGCAGACTGGAGGATGCACAGCCACGGGAACAGAGCATTGAAGGAAATTGGTATGTTCTCAGGTTGGACACTGAACATCCCTGGCAAAATCAACAATTAAACTGCCACAGTCCTTCTTATAGACTTGAAAATACACCAGTAGCTAAGGAAATTAAACTAGTGATAAGTAACAGATCGATTCCTTGGAAGATAATTAAGAGAACTGGCTGCCTTAATCTTGTGCTTTCTCTGCTGGTTACCAAAATATTTGTTTGTAAATAGATGCTTTGTTCTCTAATTAATTTGGCTGATAATGCACGGAGCATAAGTTTATTAGAGGATCTGATTGGCATTTATTTAGCAAATCCTCATTTTATGAGTTTTATATGTACATTTACATATGCACCTAGCTAACACTTTTGGCCAAAGAGTTAACTTCCTGAGGAAAAACATTTTTTAAAAGTGCAAAAATGAAGGAATCTTTCATTTGTGGCTATTTTAGATGAAAATCCATGACTTTCATTATTTATAAGAGGTATGTGCACATAGAAAACAGAAGAAAGTCAACAACTTCTTGAGATCTCATTATTTGTCAGGTGTGTATTGACTTTTTTTTTTTTTAATTCTAAGCTTTTCTCCAATTTAGAGCCATTGTTCATTTATATCACTAGTTCACTAGATGTAAAACAAAACGAAATAAAAATGAACAAACAAACAAAAAACCCACACCTCTTTGGCATTTTTATTTAAAAGACAGCCTCTATTCAGATGTGCAATTCAGGATCCCGTTATTTTTCAAAGGCACCTTGGTGTTAGCTTTATGAGGACACCAAAGAAAATTTACTACGCTGGACAGTGACTAAAATCTGCAAAAAGAAAAAACAAAACTCTAGAAAAAGGAGATTTAGCTATCAGATTGAAAAATCTGTTTTTTAAAGAAGTTCTCACTACACAGAGATTTACGGTATAATCCAGTATAATTGGAAAGTAAAAGCCTTAAGGTCAATAGCAGACAAAGTCTGACTTGAAATGTATTTACATAACATGGAAAATAGCTGCACTGAAGTGAGATTAGAAGCATATATAAACACCTAAATTCATACTTAGATAGGCTTATGCATTATAAAGCATCTTTCTGGAGAAGTTCCATGCAGGTTTTACTGTTTCACTTTTTTTCTCCACCAAGGGCACAACAGAGGCACAGAGTGAAGGAAATTTTTTCCTACCTTGCTGTATAATTCTACTTCTTTCATTGTTTGTAATACTTGACTTCAGAGCACATAAGGACCATCTTGTACCAGACAAGCTTAGAAGATAGTAGAAAGAGCATCAGAAACATGATTTTGTACTTTTTCCATGCAGGTAACTCCTCTTGCTGAAGACAGTTCATTTGCAAACTAAGGGACTAAATTTATGAGAAAAAATTGGACCTCTGGACCCCCCTGGATGAAAAAATATCTGTTCCAGTAAAGCTGTCAGGTTTTAGAATGGAAGTCAGTAACTATACTGGTGGTATTCATTTTCCCCATAATGACATCTCTTCCAGCCTTATGGTCCAAATTTTAACATCTGGAAATACCCTAGACTGTGGTGCAACCTCCTATACCAACACCATAGAATATCCTGAGATGGGAGGGAGCCACAGAGATCAAGTCCAACTTTTCTGCAATTCACTTCCCACAGACCCAAAAGTATCAAACAAACAAACAAACAAACAAAAAAAAAACACCTAAAGCCCACAAGATAAACCAGTGGATAAGTTAGAATTGCCTAAATGTTGCTTTCAAATTTCCTGTAAGCAGGACAGGAACAGTTTAATTTCCCTGAACTTTCAAGTTTTCAAGCACTTGAGTTGCAGAGGGAGTATGTCAAGCCCACAATTTGTCCTGAACTTCCAAAGCATACTGCCGTCACATAATAACGGTCATGCTTTTACACAGCACTCTGTCTTACTTAAGAAATGAATGGCATGGGTCAGGCACACAGCTTTGCTTTGTGCCAAAATGGAATTTTCAAGCAATATATTCATCATACTGCACAGCTTTTTAATGTGCAAAAAGATGTATTTGGAGATTAATAACCTCTAGCAATTTCAGTCTACATATCCAGGAGGCCACAATTTAACTCAGCCTTCTAATTAGAAGACCTACAATACCATCACCCAACACTTGTCTTCATCAGTGCATGCCTGCACCGTGACCGACCTAGGCACTGCCAGCCTGGCAATCCTAGCAAATAGTTAAAACCCCTACAGCTTATATGAAAAGTGGTATCATGGCGTTGAACTGCTTATATTCTGCCACATTTTGGAAAATCTTTAGCAGGACTGTGAGAAGAAAGCCAAACAGGAAGAAGAATAAAGATGACACTTGGGAGATGCACAATAGATGCTCCTGATAAACATCACCATGAAAAATTGTGGTCTATAGAACAAAAGAAGCACAGAAGCACAAACGAAGTCGTATCTTAATTTCTCCATGCAAGTTTACTTTGAATCTGAAGGGAGTTCAAGGTAAACAGTATTCCAACAGACACAATGCCCACAATATCTGACTGTTAATGAAACTGAATAAAGCAACTGCATGTTTCAGCTGTCCCAACAAGGCCTGTTACTGACCACAGAGCACCCCAGAGTCCTTGAGAACTCCCTTAACAACACTTCAGTGGTTTCCTTGAAAAGATTTTGTGACGATCTCGAAGCACATTAGCAATCCACTAAGGCTGTGCTAAATGGGTCACCATTTCATTAATCAGTTTCAAGAGGCTGACAAATGTACCCTTCAGGGACTTGAACCACACACCATGGTCCAAAGTTCCAGCTCAGCTATGAGTGTTTTTCAGTCAGCTGCCCACAGTGAAAGAACTTCTTTTGGTTTAGAATTCAAGTTATAAGGTTACTTATAGAATATGGACACACCAGAAACCAGATCTACAAAAGTAACTTTCCAGCCTTGTGTTGCAACAAGAGAAGTCAGATAATTTTAGCCAGAAACCATGACACTGCTAGCCTGCAGAATCTGCATGCAATCATGGAATCAGCCACAACAACCAACAGAACCATACGTAAAAAAACGATGAGAACTCAGAGTTCCTCATGCATTGTTTAGCTTGAAATCCTCTGCTCCTTCCCTGTCTTTATTGTCTGCCACCCATGGTTCCTCTAGAATAGCAACCACCCCTCTTGTATTTGGCAGCTTCCCACCTGCTTCCTAATAACTTCAAATTAGCATAATCTGTTTGTACTTAAAACAATATGATTCACTGGAGAACCCTGACTACATTGTTATTTAAAATAATACATTCTTCTCTAGAAGATTCCTGCTAACACTTTTAAAACTGCAAAAACATCAGTTTTTTGATTTTTTTTCATCACTGTCATTATGAAGCTCATAAATTTTGTTTTGTTTTTGTAAGAATAATAAGAATCTCCCAAAATCAATGAGAATTGTTTCATGGACTATGCACAGAGAAACCAGAACAACATATATTATGCTTGAAAACAAATGCTAAGAAAAGTGACCTCAGATGCTAAAAACTTTAACCTTCTGATTTTCAGGCCATATTGATGGAAGGAAAAAAAAGTGGTTTTTTTTGTTTGTTTGTTTGTTTGTTTTTTTTGTTTTGTTTTTTTTTTTAAGTTTAAAAAAACCCCTAAAGATATTAATTGAAATGAAGCAAAAAATCAACCCATGATGGAAATATGTTCTTATCACATAGCAACAAATATAGAGTACAACAAATCTGTTATGAATATGCATACCACAACAAAACACATCATCACGTTAGAATGATGAGTTAGAAAAATATGTAAAAAAGAAAAAAAAAGAGAGAGAGACATGTGTTTGCTCCTATTATCTATACGCACATAACCTCCATGTAATGGTTCATCCAGGTCAGTAAAGTGTACAAGTGCTTTCTTTCCACTATTTTTTGGTACCCACTTTTATTCCACTTTTCCTGCATTCATCTAGAAGAATTTCTGCCATGCAGAGAAAAAGCTGTGTATACTAAAGTGCACTTAATCCTTTATAAAACGTGTTACAGATGCAGCATGAAAAGAGGATGTAGGCATCTAATGGGTTTATATGATAAAACAGATTTGCCCTGACCCTCAAATGGGATATATTTTTCTCCCCTGAGATTTCCCCATCAAACAAAAGTTAAGTATTACAGTTGAAATAAACTGTTCTTGAAAATTAAAACTGTTGGCCCACCAATAGGCAATTAGGTCTGTAAAGGTTCAAGTTGGCCCTATACACACATACACACAACAACTTGCTTACTCCTAATTGTAAGCAAGTAAATCTACCAGGATTTGCATAATTGTTACGACCTATTGCAATGAGAATTATTGTCATTCCAGCTGAAGACTGGAATGTGCTGCAGAGGTCAAAGGAAATGAGAGGTGGGGACAAACACATCGCTTCAGCAGCCTTAGGACAAGTTCTGTCTAATATTTTTTGTTGCCCATGTTTCAGTTTTCCTTCCCCTTCCTAATCTTTTGGTTATCATAAAAGTGATTGCAAAAGCAAAACCTCGCATTAGATTGCCAAACTGAAAGCAAAATCTTACTCTTGGGAGCTTACTCAGGAACAAAAATGACTGCATTATTATATGAAACAGCTTTGATTATTTACTGTGTCATGGGGACACTAATGAGAATAAATTCCTATGTAGTTAAATATGCAGTAGCTTGGCATCCATCCAACTGGTGAAAAATCCAGGTCAGCACCTGGATAATTATCAGCAAGAACAGTGAAAACAAACATTGTGTATGTGTGTAAAATCAGAAGTCCTCTAGTGAAGCTTGTTCCATCTTGACTCATTCATTTATGCTTGAGTGTATATCCCAGCACATCCATGGATAAAGCATTAATGTGTTAAAACACAAGAGTTTATCTTTGTGTTTTCATCAATAATTTGGATGGAGACCAATGAAATTATGTTGTAAAAAATGTTCTCTCTCTTTATTTTCTTTATTTTTTATTTTACTTTTAATCCCCATTGTATAAACATGAAGGTGAAAAGATGATTGCCTCAAGGATCAGGAAAAGATAACACATGTGTTCACCTCTGCCCTAAAATTATATTCATCCTAAATATCTCACCACAGCAGGTAACATCAAGAGGTCACTGTACCTCAGAGTTACTAGAAATTATGGAAATCTTCTGAAATTATCTTGTGGTGGAATACAATAAAATTGACATTCTCAAAGAATCTAAAATAATGGAAGAGACTCAAAAAGAATGTAGGGCATAGGGAGAAATATTTATAAGTTAGGCTTTCTGTCCCAAAACCATTCATTTTACAACAAATTCTGTGGAAGAACAGAACTTGGCTGCAACCAGATGCAACAGATTTGGACTTGTTGGACTTGACTGGGTTTGGTTTTGTTGCACAAACACAAAGCAGGCTGTCCTGCAGAGCATGAGGAACATCACATTTACCATATGGTACAGTTGCTATTAACAGATAAGTCTAGAGGACAACAGATCAACCAAATGGGGCAGGTTACCTGTACATCATACACAGACAAATTTATACAGGGGAAATATTAAGATAGAAATATTGCATCCTATTCAGCACACATGGAAGTGCGGGAGCATAATCCGAGAACTGTGTCCACCTTACAACTACAGAAAATGTTGTAATAGTACATACATTTCAAAGTGGTGATATTTTCCATAATCAATGTTTTATAGACACCCTGTATATTTTACAATTTTTCTTCCAATACAAACACATAGAAATAGAAATGTAACCTAGATTTCTAAAAATATCTTACTTTAATAAAATATTTTTGCATGTACATACATTACTCTTCAAAGAAGTGGCATCTACTGGTTATGTAGACTACAAAGTGATACAATTTATGTATTTCCCCACTTCGGCAAATCACTGGCTGCAGTGAATTTTCAAGTTCATTCCCTCTACTGTTGAGCTTATTTGGAGAGCACGTTTTCCCACACAAGAGCATGCAATACTCTTTCATTTGAGGAATTCACGTCACTCTAAAAATTGCTATTCCACATACTGAAACATCTACTATTACAGGGCATTTGAGTTCAGTAGTTCAGGTATATAAATATAAACTTATATAAAAGGGTTTTGATATCTAATGTCTTCTGCTAAACTAAGGAATTTTAGTTGTAAATACAGTTCAAATTTTTAAAAGATTAAATTCATTAGAACATTTAGAAATTACCCTTGTTCTAATTAGGTTAAAAGATACCAGCTCGTATTATTAATGCCCAAGACCAAAAATTGTGGCCAAGAGGGCTAATGGGATCCTGGTGTGCATTAAAACGAGTGTGGCCAGCAGGTCAAGGGAGGTGATCCTCCCCCTCTATCTGCCCTGGTCAGGCCTCGCCTGGAGTACTGTGTCCAGTTCTGGGCTCCCTGGTACAAGACAGGGATCTTCTGGAAAGAGTCCAGCAGAGGGCCACAAAGATGATACGGGGCCTGGAGCATCTTCCCTATGAAGAAAGGCTGAGAGACCTGGGTCTGTTCAGCCTGGAGAAAAGAAGACTGAGAGGGGATCTCCTCAACGTATATAAATATCTGAGAGGTGGGGAACAGAAGGATGTAACCAACCTCTTCTCAGCAGTTTGTGGGGATAGGACAAGGGGCAATGGCTGCAAGTTAGAGCACAGGAAGTTCCGCACCAACATGTGAAAGAACTTCTTCACAGTGAGGGTGACAGAGCATTGGAACAGGCTGCCTAGGGAGGTTGTGGAGTCTCCTCCTCTAGAGATATTCAAGGCCTGTCTGGACACCTACCTGGGCAACCTGCTCTGAGGAACCTGCTTTTAGCAGGGGGGTTGGACCCGATGATCTTTTGAGGTCCCTTCCAACCCCTACAGTTCTGTGATTCTGTGAAAACTGAATACTATTTCAATCTGAATTTCAGAGTTCCATGTGCATAACAGGTGCAAATTTTAAATAAAATTTATTTTCATTCATCTCTATATATACACATATCTAATCTCACACTAACAGACACTGAAAATATCATTGGCTATTTGAGTACATGGTAGTTGGACTAACACCTAATCATCAGCTGTACAGGCAAAATCTGCAAACATCATATCATTATTTCTGCTGCATTTTGTTTTTACTTGCTGGAGTTTAATAAAACATGTATAGCTTTCCTCTTTTTCAGTTCTGAAAGGATAACTAATCCTCAAATCTAGTGCACTAAAATTAACAACAGCAGACCGCTTCTTTTATAGGGTCAGTAATTCAGGCTCGTTTTACATATTCTCAAGTGCATCTTGATTCACTGACTGACAAAGAATCACTTTCAGTTTGAGTTCAGATTCCTTTTATCATAAAGTAATTGCAAACAGCAGAGGGAGAGATCCTACAAAGGTTATGTCATTCATTTACTCCAACGTAACACCTAATGAATAGATGTATTTATTTTTTTTGTGGACAATGGCCAGACCTGATTAGAATATATATGATTTCTCTATCCAAGCAATTTTGTATAGAATTGGATGGACAGGAGGGAGTCTGGGATTGGATTTTACATTGTTTCAAGTGGCTTGCGTAATCATTGCTGCACATGGGGTAGTGGTTACTCAAAGGAGGATTTTGTCTTATTCATAGAGTAGAGACTCATTTTTCATTGGCTGTCTGCACTAATTTAGTTAAGTTTCCTTCCTAGGAGAATCTGAATTGTATTTGAAAGTAATACAGAAATGCATCCTTCCTTTTTTCCTCTGGATTAAAAAGCCTCTTTACTGTCTATCTGCCATAAGAAGTACCATAGCAATTCTGATGTTGCCTCATCCAGAACCATGCTGCAGACCACAGGATTTATGAGAATAATAGACATTAACTGACAGCAGAAGCCGAGTCACTCCAAAACAAAAGCCCATCCTCTGCTTATCACTAGTAGTGAGTAGACATTAAAGCTAATTTCTCAAATTCTCTCTTTGAATCCAGTGGTATAATCCTCCTATACTTTCCAACTTTGTTAAGGTTAATTGTTCCATGCAATTAGCCTTGAAGGAGGCAAGTGTTAAAAGCCATGAGAAATGTGTAAGGCTTATAGTGAATAATTTGATTCATCTAACATTCACATTTACTACTTCTTGAATAAGACAACTTATCTGGCTTTGATTTTGGCTGTATGTTCTCTAAACATGAAATGACAAAGTAGGAGCTTCAAACTCTTGTTTCCTGGACCAGTAGTAAGAATTTATAAAGATCAGAGAAAATACCATAAAACAGATGAACTGTAAAATTATATTTTTTTTTTCCTAACATAAGCAAAACAAAAAAAGTTAGGAAAACACACGTTTATTCCTTACAGCAATTTTTCACACAGATATTTTCTACCTACAACCCCTTTTTTTTTTCCTATTGCCAATTTGCTATTCTCTGCTTCCAACTGTGAAGACTGAACCTAGAGTTTTCATATCTTAACCTTTTTCACTCATGCTATTAAAATGATATCATTGCATTTCTGCTGTAGACAAGATTTACAGATCTGATATAAATGACATTTCAATTACTTTCCACCTGCCTGTCATTAATCTGCAATAGCTGCACAGCATTACTACAATTTAACTACATATCATCTAGCATCCAGAGCTATGATCACTCTTGTGAAATTATTCTTGTTACACAAAAGAGCAAGCACAGAAACATAAGCAGGAGATTTCAAATTAATCAGCATAAAGAGATCATTCTAGTTTTTACAGCTGCATGACTACTGCCTTATGGCCCTCATATGCTACAAAGAGCTACAAAGACTAACTGGTGTCAAAATCTGGAAAGGCTCAGGAATGTGTCCAGCACAGCCTGGCTGTTGCATGGAAATTTCATCCACCTGTTTTATTGTCTTTCTTCTCTGAAATCATATGAATAATGCACATGAGAAGGAGGCTATTTTACTGTGAATGCCAATCACTTTTGCAGTACAGGGTTCCTCTAGTCAACCTTGAGATGCTGATGGGAAACATCTCTGCGCCATATCTGTCT
Source organism: Aythya fuligula (assembly GCF_009819795.1). NCBI lineage: Eukaryota > Metazoa > Chordata > Aves > Anseriformes > Anatidae > Aythya > Aythya fuligula. The sequence continues at coordinate 9,506,610 of NC_045574.1, read as the reverse complement.
CCAAAGCTGGGTATACATTTCTTTAGAACATGGGCAGCTACTGCAATGGTTTGGTGATGGAATCTGAAACAGGACTTAACTACCTCTCTAAACAAGACCCTCCCCCTAAAAAAAATTATTTAATATACATCTAAGTAAGATCATTTAATATCATGTCACCTATGGCATGAATACGGACACTTAAGTAATACATGTAAAACAGGAGAATGCCAAAAATAAGGGGGGGGGGGGAGGGAGGAGGAAGAGGTAGTGAAGAGCAAGAGGCAAAGGAAGAAAGGATAGTTTTCAGAACCCTGTAGTCCTGTCAGATTTTTTCATTGTTAATATAATGCATAACTTATCCTTGCTTTATATTCTGGGGCATGCTTAGATCAGTGAGTTTGAAGACTGCTGTTGTGCGTAAATGTTGTTTTTGTTAAAGCAAACATCATACGCACACAAACTAATTACAGTTATAAGATACATGGACTTGCCTGGTTGCATCACGGCTTATATCTTTTGTACATAAATTGCTGCTAGAAGAGAATGAGCATGGTTTGTTGAACAAGTCTCGTGCTGCATCTGGTAGAACTCAGCAGTGCCCAAACATATTGTACATGAGGAAGTTCAGACAGATGCAGCCAGAAAGAAAATATATTGTTGCATAACTTTTAACAGCATGAAATTGTGGAGTTTCAATTCTGCTACATTATGAGCACCCTGACATACTGGATATTAGGAATAATCACCTGGGCTCTTAAAAAAATTTCTTCTCCATGATATCTTATATCTTACATACTAAAACGCAGAAGAAACATTAAAAGTTAGAACACACATTGGAGGAATCTGGACAATCATTTTATTTTAGAAAAATAAAGTTAATAAGTGTTAGAAAAAATTGCTTAGCTAGACTCTACGTGTTACTACTGTCAACAGTGAATTATACTGTTTTCTCTAGGACTGGTCTTTTGACTCTCTTATTGATTTATTAGATTAGTTCTTGATCCTGTCATAGCCTAGCTTTCAAACTACAATAGCTTAAACTGGCACTGATTCAAAGAAATGCTTTGAGAAAATGAATAGGTACCAGAGATAATAAAATTAGATGTCAGTACATTAAATGTTATTTTCCCCCATGACTGGTCATCACAAAATATCATAAAATCTGTCATAATAAAGGGCATACTGTTATAAATAGGCTGATGAGGCATGAAAGATCATATGTGATTTATTTTTACCATTATTAAACTAAGTGGATGAATAGGTCATTTGAAGATGCAAAACTTTTTGTTGTTATGAATGTGTGCTTCCTTGTTTTCCATAATTGAACAGATCATGGATGAGATTTTTATATCTAGAAGCAGATCATTACAATTTTAGTTGACTAGAAACACATACTTCTCTATTTATATCTAGAAAGATATTCTAATAAATATTGTTACATTTTTGCTACCTAATGGAGTGTACTGGAAAAGTTTGGTATGAACATGTTCCTGCGTTCACATGTTCCTGTGATCAGGGCACACAGAGAATGACGAGATAGTGACAGGGCTACTTAAGGAAGGCGTATGACAAAAATGGTTATTTTAGTATTATATTTTAATTTTGACCATCTCTTTGTTTTTTTTGTTTTTGACAATCATTGCTTTAAGGAACACCTGAGCTAGAGTTTGTACCCAGACCTTTGTTTTTCAGTCACTACCAATGAACAATTTACCATGAATCTGTACAATTGCTCCATTTTTTAACAGAGAAATATCCTTCAACATCTGGTTCTGTTTAAGAACCAGTGTTCCCTGTACACAGGGAAAATACAAAGCAAGAAAACCACTGATTTATATAATTCATATATTTAAAGATTCAAGTTATATGTAAGCTCTCTCTTCCCTTGGGCAAAGCATCTGCCAAAGTTATTGTTCATCCTCTTGAAGGATATAACTTTGGAAAAAAATGAAACAGATGAATTGTAACCCTTAGAAAGCTACACACTGCTTAATACAGGCATTAATTGTTTCTGGATGCTTTGCAATGCCATCTTCTCTATCTGTCAACAACATGGTATCAATAGCACAAATACTCATTTCTCTGTGTGGGGGATACAGGAAAATTTGTGTTCAAGCCTTAAACATTTTGAGAAAGAAAGAAACTACTCATATGCCTAAAATTAAGTGAATTTGTTTCCTACTATGATTTAAGATGTGGTTTGATGCTGGAGACAAATAAGCTGCAGCTGTTGGATCACTGTTAAGGGCATTTGGACAGTTTAAAGATGCATTAAATCTTCTAAACACCTGTAACCAAATGAGTGATGTAAATTAGACTCAATTTCATTTGCCTATATGGTAAAGTTAGGTATATTTTGATTTTTTTTTTATTAAGATACTAAACAGATTGTCAAAGATTTACTTAGTGATGCACTGTTTTATGTTATTTTTCTCAAAATTAATTCACCACCTGTTTCATGGCTTTGCTATGCGTGTGCCAGCGTCTGAAAGATCCTTAACTGAAAAACAGGTCTGCCCATAAATAACGTGCAGTGTTTTATGAATATTCATAATCACAGAAAATTCCCTTTTAAAAAGTATATTTTTATGAGCTCTTCACTTCAAAAATGTTAAAAGTATTCCAAAGGTTGTGAAGAATTCAGCCATATTAATATTGAATATCAAAAAAAAAAATCTAATAAAGAATTTGTCTAGCAATCTAAACCAAGTCAACAGTGAAAATTGCTTCCGCTTCTTGATTAACATAGCATTGCAAGTCAGAGGGAGGAAACACAGCAAGAGTTACTTCAGGAGCATTATTCAGCAGAACGTGTTACCAAAAAAAAAAAAAAAATTGTTTTCACGTCATCCTTTCTTTAACTGGAAATGCAGAAAGGTGAACAAAATTGCTGGTGTCTCTCCCCTTTTGGAAGCTTGGGAAGCCATGTTGGTGCACTCAAGGCTTCAGAAAGTGCACTCACAGCTGCTTCAGCATTGCATATTTTTCATTTTTTATACAAAGGATTAATGAATCTGTGAAATTATTAAATACTGTTTAACTAAACTGAGCATCACTAATTAACACTGTGCAGTGTGTCACAGGCAAAACATATGCAACAGAATGAGATTTTGAACAAGCTGATGAATAATTTCTTTGGTTGAATTTCATTGATAAATGAATAAGCAATAACTAGAAAAATTAAAGTGACAGATGAAGTCTCTTTCCTGATCTTCTACGTTCTATACCTGATTGCTCTAAATTTACTCCATAATCCCTCACAGTTGAGTTGCCAGACAGACAGCTTCCATTTGAGAAATTGTTTCCAACTGTCTTAAAATGTAATAAATAATTTCAGGAGACTAAGGTAGAATCCTGAATGCACCAGAAAAGTGACTACTACCAAATGGGCAGCAAAATTTCAGGGTGCATCAAAAGTCAACAGAACCCACTCACTGAGAGCACTTGAGAGAAAATAAAGACTAGGACATGTCGGCATTCCTTCATCCTCTTCACACAGGTGCTTACGCAGCCTAGACACAAATCATGACTCAGAAGGGAACTTCTGCAGGACCTTGCAGAAGAACTCAACCAGATTAGATAGCAAAACAGAACTCAACCCCAACAAGTAACTGAACCCAAGCACTAATTTGACTATGAACTCTTTAGATCTGAGACACACTCTTATTCTACAAACTCCACTCGCAACATGGAGTAGGGAACGGTGAAGCTGGTGCTGGCTGGTTTGTGAAACAATGAGTTGGGAATGTATATTAAAGTCAGACCTATGGCAATAATAAAGATTATTTTAATAATATCAAGGCAGCAGCTGCAGGAACAAGAAATGTAGGTATACTGAGGAAAGTAAAAGGCCTAGCACAGTTTTTATTGTTGTTGGGTTTATATATATACACACATAATGTATATAAACATAGCATATATATATGAAAAACATTATTTATATATATATACACATATATGAAAAATCTACCTCTTTCTCATTTTCTTGAGTTTAATATCTTACAGCTTACATGCTTCCCTAAGAACCTTACCATGGTGGTAGATAATTTAAGAAGTGTGATAAAATGTCTCCATGTCTCTATCCCACTGAGTTTTAGATTGGACTTAAATTAAACTAAAAATATTTCTCATGGAAAAATTAAAAAGAAAATTTAGACACGTTCTATGCATCTTGAAACATCTCTTGTACATTGAAATATTCCCACAAATGCAGTGGAAAGCTTTAAGTGAATGTAATAGGGGTATGAACTTCAGATGGGGGTAGAAAAACCTACTTCCACCCTCCTGCACTAAATGCTTCTCAGTGATGATCCTCACAGTAAAGTTTGAGGGCTCCATAGAATGCTGATTGCTTTTGATAACACACAGAAACCTGTGACAAAAAAATGTAATGATAAAAAGCTGATTCATCTGAAATTATATACATCCATATTTTACTGAGAGGATGTCACATATTATAAAAGGTTGTGTTAATACACATTTTTACTTTACATATAAATGCAGATGAAAAGTAAGAGAACTCTATTAATGACAGGTTTTGCTTGATAGCCTTTGAAGCCCTTTGAAGCTTTAACTTTTTTTTAAACTCATGTTCACAGAGTCAAACTAGAAAGCTAAGATATATATGGATAAAATTACTGATTCGTTCCATCCTCCAAAGATAAACGCAGAAATAGTTTAAGCATTCTGTGAGCAACACCCTCATAGATTATACTGTTTACCTCATAGGAATGAATAGGAAGTGCATCTTATAAAAATTCAGAAGGTGCTTTAAGATACAATCTATAAATACAGACAAAGTTAGCTTCAGAGGGGGGAGAGAGAAAAAAAGAAAAACATTGTTCCCACCACAGTGGATGTGAAAAACAAGTAGTGAGAGACTTATGTTACCATACTTGAGTTTTTAGTTAGAGTTTATGAAAGCATTAGAAAGGATAACAAATCATTATTGTTTAGGCAGGTAGTATGGGAACCTCCATTTTTGTGGATCCTAAAGAATGGCCTGTTGGGTATGATGTGGGAATAACTTTCTGCTTTGGGGACAAAGGTTGGTGGAGTAGATGGTTTTCCTACAATTCTCAGTTAATCTGACTGAACAGCACACTTAAATAGAAAAAGCAATTGTTATCACTTAAGGCTTATGATCACAGTGAGATATAAAATGACGCAGTTAGTATTTGTTTAAAACCTATACAGTAATTCTCCTAAACCCCCAAAGATGGCGAAGCCAAAATCCAAAAGCTAAGGGATGCCAGGACTTCTCAAGACATCACTCCATACTCATCTTAAATCCTGTTGCCAGAAGAAAAAAAAAAAAAATCATTCCCTTTTTTTTTTTTGATCCACAAAAACTCCCCAAGAACCTTCCACCTGAAATGTGAGTAAGAAGAGCAGGTGCTTGCCACTTCTGGAAATGATAGTGCCTGCTTATAATTTTCTGTGATTTGACTTTTTTGTTTGAGAACATTATTCTAATGGATTTTTTTGTAAAAGTGTAAACTATATTGTAATTTGTTTCAGCTGCTAACTAATGACAATATACTAATTAGAGATTCCAGCAACCGTGCTCCAAGATGTGACTTGCAATCCCAATCTAAATGTGACTTACACATTTTTACTTTAAATGTTTATTTCTTTGTCACATGTAAAACTTTTTTTTTTTTTTCTTATGTAGATTTAAATTAATTCCAGAACAAAGGAAGTTATTTGTTTGAGGGAGCCAGGGAATACTGCAACCTTGATGCAGCCAACTGTGGAGAACAGAAAACCAATTAGCCCATATATTTAAACTCAGATGCAAGGCTGTAGAATGGAAAAATGAATGGATTGTTCAACTTGTTCTAACACTTCTTGCAGATGTAATGCTGAAAATTAGGGCTGAATATGCATCTTTTCCCTCTGAGTAAATTGGATGATCATTTGATTCCCCACTTTGTTTTGAGATGATGAATAAGTAGTGTTTTGGAGGCCCTATTAAGGCACAGAAACAAGAGGATAGTCTCTAGACAGTCAAAGAAATACTCTTTTCTAAGCTTTGGGAAGGAATATGAGAGTGAGCAAGTTTTACAGAGACCTTAATATCATTCAATAGGATTTTTCATTTATCCTAACAATGAGTAGAACAGTGGTCTTCAGATTAATGAATGCCATTGAGGTAGATGTGATATATAAAATTTTATCCAGAGCAACATAAGACATTTTAAATTATCTTTAAAATTTATAATTCACTTTAAATTCTCTAAGTAAGGACTCAGTTCATTAAATTTCATATTGTCAGGTCCTAAAATAAATAGCTCTGTAAATGTTTGAGTAGATGGCATCTCAACCAAAGTGCAAACTGAAACACATAATACATAAAGAAAAAAATGCATCTCGCAATTTGAATTTACAAGAACATAAAAGTTTTGAAGAAACAAACAGCAAGGCATCACATCAAGAAATAAAAAATCCAAATAAACAGCCAATAGGTGTGCATAAGCATCTTATTCTGTTCTGGTAAGAATGTAATCTATTTTTAGAATAAAATATTATAGAATAAATAGAATAAAATATGTTTAGAATACAATTTTTATGTTTCACTTTACAGTCTATCACTCCTTTGAGGATGCAGCCTTGCTTTTCCACTACTGCATCTCACCCAGATTATATTTAGGTAAGTGATCAATGCAAAGTTGGTTCCTACATTAATCTAATTCAGCATTTTGATACCAAATATATTTGTCTAGAAAAGAGTCTAGAAAAGAGTAATTATTTACAAAAGAAATGGTGCTTGTTTAGGGGTAAAACCACCTTTAATTGTCCATGCATCCTTAGAAGAGAAAAAAGGATAATCTGTGGGGTATCACAAAGATTGGATAAAACCAAAGGAAAGTAACTTCTCCAAGGTCCCCACTTAAATCCAGAGGGCAACCTTACTGTGTGGACATATTCCTGTGTTTTCACTTACATCATACTGCCCTCCTCTTTTATTGGCACACTACCATTCTGTTTATCTTCAAACTTAGGAAGAAGCTTTCTTTTAAAACCCGGAAGCATAAATCCCAGCTGTTATCTTTTTTTCCTCTCCCTCTCTCAGTCAATCCCCGCATTTTATTATCACAGTTGGACTAAGCACATCTCAGCAATTACACCACTTCCACAGGCAGTTCTCAGGCCACTTCAGCTGACACTTTGAAATATTAGCAGGGAAGTAATGCAGGTGCAGGCACTGGCAAATGTCCAGCAGCAAGTTAGCAACCAGGCCAGAATTTTAAAAGGGAGGTTGTATTATATGCTATTAACCGGCTGAAATTAGAGATGGAAATCCAATTCATTTTCTCTAGGAATCACTTCACCTCTGAAGCGCTACAGTTCACTCAAGTGAAGATCAACATATGCTGGGACTTTCACATAACATTTTTAACATCTTGTTGGAGAGAGACTGCTGATCATATGAGAGTTAAGGCTATAAAACATGAACTATAGCTCTTTTCATAGAAATACTTGGATAGAGGAAGAAAATTATAGCCTATATTGATTCTGAAGACACTGGGGATAGTGATGCAAGAAAAAAGGGCTCCTTCCAATAAATAAATATCTTATACATACAGTGCCTTCTGGCTACAGTGTTCCTGTAAGTTAAAAAAGAAAAATTACCATTGCAAGGGAACATGTAGATACAATATATTCCTCCTCCCCTTTTGTGTTTTTTTTTTTTTTTTCCATTCAGTGTCAGCAGTGTGTAGTGTATTACAGTAAAGATGGGCTGCTGCTGACAAACTGCAGCTTAAAACAATCAATGCTGTACCTGGCAAAACTGGGGTCTTTGAAAGCAAGCTCCCTGCGATTAGAAACATCTTGTATTTGTGCATGCCCATGTTTCAGCAGGCACAAGAGAGACTGGGACTAGCAGTGCCAAAACTACCTTGACATCAAGTAATTCTGAATAGGAGAAAAATGCTATGACCAATGTTCCCAAGGGTAAAGTTTTCAAAAGGAAATCACCAACACCACAAACTAAGTCTTACTTATCAAGGTTGCCTAAGTTAGTGCACATGCACAGATAAATCCATGACATATATCAGTAGTAAGCTGGATGAGAAAAATAGCTATTGACTGCTCCCTTAAAAAAAATCATACTTAGTTCTGACACTAAAACATTTTACTTGTTTGCCTGCGTTCTGTCCACTTTTTTTTTTTAATGTGTACACGGTGTTTCCTGTCTGAAACCCTTGACATTAAGAAGATGCTCTAAATGGCCTCATTGCTCATGAGTTCAGTTATCTAGATCAAAATGGTACAAAAATGTAAACCCAACCTCTATCTTACATTAGGCCTATTCAGTTTTTGTTGCTTTTTTAAAATTATTTTAATTTCTAGTTCAGCCATCTGCAGGATCTAAAGTCTTATAACAAAGCTGTATGTAATTTATAAGCAACTCAGACTGTTTTTCATTTAACAGGCCAGTAAGAAATGAGCATTTCAGACTAACATCTAGCATTCCAAAAGCAGATGGAAAACAAGAGTTCTTGGTGCAGAAAGAGGTACAGAACCTGAACATTTGCTAGAAGGTCAAACTAGTAATTTATAACTTGTTATTCAAATAAACGTGTTTTTGTTTTGTTTTTTTACACAAATGGCAGCAGAATAAGAATATACACAGAATAAACCACATGCTGATATAAATGTATGTAACACTTTGAAAAAAATATTGCTGAGATCACAGCAGCCTGGGAAAGTCATCTCTGACCACTAACTCTCACACAGGGAGAGAACAGAAACATTGCAATACTTTATAATCATTACTGTCTTGGACTAGCAGACATTATAAGCATAATTCAGACTTTATTTTCATACTTTATTTTGATGCTGTTCACAGAATTTCTAGGTTGGAAAAGACCTCAAGATCATCGAGTCCAACCTCTGACCTAACAGTAACAGTCCCCACTAAGCCATATCCCTAAGCTCTACAAACCATATCCCTAAGCTCTACAAACCATATCCCTAAGCTCTTCGGTGTTGTAACCACCAAATAAAAAAAAATAATAAATAAAAAAAAAATTAAAAAAAAAGGCACAGGTAAATAGGGAATGAATAAAACATATGACTTCCCATCTCCCGTGTGTCAGGACAGACTCTAGAATACCACAATTTCCTAATATTTATCCTGCTTCTCATCATTGCCTCATTATGCAAACTATTCATGATATACAACATATTTCCACAACCAGTAGGATAAAGGAGGTTGGCATGGACTTTTTTTTTCTTACTCCAAAACAACCTCACATTAATTTCCTTAACAAAGTCTCTTGGTGAAGTGTCACAGCCACTTCTACACCTAAGCGTGATGCTTTGCTCTGGAGCTCTGCCAGCCTGAGCCAACGAGCTCCAGTGACAGTCCAGTTGATGCGAATGGCACACAGCACCAGCTGAAGTGAGATACTCCCTGCTGGGGAAGACCGGTAGTATTTTCAGGACCCAGGTACCACATTCAGAAAATGTAGATGGTTCACAACCTGCTTTAAAACTATTAGCACTCACAGGCACAGAAATGAAGTTTCCTCTTAAATAAATATTTTATCCTAGTCTTAATTTTTTTTCCTTGTACATAAAAGGCGAAATCTGCAAATATTTTGTCCCAAGCATCTTGCAAACCCTGATGAAAAGGTCCTGCTCACAAAACCAGCTAGCAGGACTGCACAGCAATGAGGTTTCTGCTTGTCCTGTAGCTTCCACATTTCTCAGTGCCCTCTCATTCCACTCTTCCCGCCCCCCCCCCCCCCCCCCCCCCCCCCAAAGTATTAACAACTCCTCTTTAAAAACACTGCCTTGTTGCCCGCACAGTTATATTCTTCTTGCTTAACACTCAGGGCAGTGATTCCCCCAGTCAGCCACACCGATGATTTGTGTATACAATGTCTAGAGTGACAAGGGTATTGCTGAAGGAGTAACATTTTGCTGATCTTCTTTAGGAATAAAGACTTTAGCCCAAAGAGCTTTCTGTTTGCACAGTCCCTCTCTTACAACAGAGAAACCTGAGATGTTTTCACCCTTTCCATAGGAATAATTTTGCTCAGGTTTTGACCAAAAAAATTCTGTCCACACTCATTTAATAGTTGTTAATTGTCATATTAAAGGTATACCTAAATAATAGTGGAATTCATGCTTAATTCCATGGTCTCGTCTGGGTGAATATTTTTAGAATAGTTCATATTAACTATTCTATTAGTTAGATATTAAGGCTGGGTTCACTGATCACTAAGATGATCATGACCTTTTTAATGCACTGCACCTACGTTTTGACTGCTTTTATGACATGGCAGGTAATCATTTAAATGACTCAGTACAATTTAAAATCATGAAGAGACTGAACAGAAATAACTCAAAATATTGCTAAAAAAAGAAGCTCAAACAGGGGAAACAATGATATATTTGTAGACATGTCAACTAAAATATATAAGCTCAGGAAAACCAGGATTGTTTAAGATATTAGACATATAGATACTTGTTCAGATATTCATCACTGAAAAGTAATGCGGTTTAAAAGAGATTTGCTAGATGTGCTGCTAAACATTTGGACACTGGAACAGAAATGAAAGGTTTTTGTAATAATAGTCTTGCTTTATGGTTTTTGAAAGAGTCCTTTTGTTTGTTTTGAGAGTGCTTTACTTTTTAGATAAAAATAGTACGGAAAAAAACTTTTCAGGAAACATTTGATCCAGTTTTAATTTTATTTACTTTAATCTCATATATCATGAGATTCTCATTTTCCTCATAAGAGTTAATGATCACTCATTTCAGTTTGCTAAAATAAGGAACCATCTTTGACATCAGCATTTTTTGCAGCCTGAACACACACCTTGTGATATAGAGATGGAGGTATACAACTATGCCTCACTTTTCAAACCCACAGACGCTGATTTAACCCTGCAATCCCACTTGACAGGTGCTGCACAGCTTAGCTAGTTTATATAGCTACAAAAATTGAAGTGACAAATTCATTTTTATCAAATAAAATCTAAAGAAAAGTCAGGGAAAACCCTTAAAAGTACACTAAATGCATAGAGGATTTGGATCAAAATATACAGCACAATAGATGAATAAATTCCTATTTTATAAATTGAATTCATATTCAGATAAAAATAAAACTGCAAAACTTTGAAATCTTTCAGAAACGCAAATAATGCTGTTCTTCTGTTTCTGAAATAATATATGCAACCTTAGCTTAAGAAGTAAAAAGATTCCCACAGACTTTAAACTTGTTTTGTCATGAATGTACCAATAATATGCAGATTCAGTGACCCAGAGTAAGCACTGCCATTTTCAATAGCTCTTTCTTCATCAACTTGAGTGCATTCAAACCTGCAAACTGATTTCTCTTGGCACACTGGAGAGAACTTCACAACCTTGCAGCTGCTACCTGGATGTCATTTGTTCAGACAATTTGAAAGATATTTGAAAGAAATTCACCTCATAATTGGAAATATTATTAAATATACACCATTTTTAATGTAACTAGTGGCCCATTACAAAAATACTTGGACTCACAGCATCTATTCAACATGCCTCTAACAACACAGGTGGCAAGGGACCTCTAATTGGAGACATTTGCTCACATTACGACCTCTTCATCAGTCCCAGGAGGGATTTGCTAAACTCGTGTTAACTAACCGAACACAAACCCTGATATTTAAACAAGTTAGCAGCAGTAAATCTTGTGTCCCACTGCTTCCCACTGCTAAGCGGAGCACAAAATTACTGAGCACCTGTCAGCTTCTCCACTGCAGCCAGCTGCTTGATACAGCAGTTACCTGAAGTACAGTTGAATTTTTTTTTATTGCTGCAATTATCTTAACTTCATATTCATGTGATGCAGCGAATGCTTAAAAAGCCCCACAGGTAATTTAAACATTCACATTGCTTTTCAGACCACTCAGACGGAGCATGGGTGGAGACACAAACTGTGTGTTCTGACATGAAGAACTTGACTGTACAGTGGTTCCCTTCACACACAAGCTGCCTGTACCTTTCCAGAGGATACAAGGAAATTTGGCATCAATATTAAAATTTCCCTTATTTTTTTAGTGCTTTTTTTACTGCTTTTTTTCCAATTGCTTTTCCTGTGTTTAAATATAAAGCAAATTTAGTATAACTGCAATTACAACTTTACTACACATACTGAAATGCATCATTCATTTTATAAATGCTGTCACATCGCCCAAGTCACTTCTGGACATAGTTCTCCAATGCTGTTCGAGCAGACAGCTGGGGAGGATTGGGCTATTCCCCACAGCAAATCTGTAGCCACAGTGGAAGGGAATTCATAAAAAGCTGCCATACAGCCACTGTGAAAAACAACCAACAAACCTGTCTTTTTCATGTGCAGGAGCATATCTGCAACAGAGGCTCAGAAAATCTGTCATACAGGCTCAGTGGGGCTAATGGCACAATTTAACGTTGAACTTAAGATCTTGTTATTCATAAATATACATAATGATGACATCCCCTCTGTCCTCCCTCACCCTTACTATAAGCTTAAGGGATTGGAAAAAAAAAAAAACACTGTACTGAGGTAAGCTCACAATGTTCTCTCCTCCCTTGAAAACTAAAACAGTTAAAAGAGACACTGTGAGAATCACAGCATCTAGGATAAACTAAAGAAATGGGTAGTACTTTGTCTCTAAGAGCATCTGAGCTATTTAGGAATTTTATATTTTCAGTTTTCTGGACCCATTATGTTAAACTAAAATAAAATGTGTGTTTTTTTTTTTTCTTCTTAATTTCTTCTCTGGCTGTTAAACCCAAACATCTCCTGAGCTAAATTCCACCAAACATAGCATGGAAATAATATTATAGAAATACCTGCTAAACACACTATATATTTTTATTTTTTTTATGGTAGGATTCTGAGGCAAAATGTCAGTATGTCGTAGAGCAGGATGTCATTGACTAAATTCTTATCATTTATCAAATTCCAACAAGCTGATCAGCCCTGGAAGGACAGAAGTGGCAAGTACATCCTCCAAACCACAAAATAGTATCTCTAATATATTAAAAATGTAAAAATCCCATGGACTGGACAGGATCCACAACAGCAAGTCTAAATATCATTAGTAAACAGTCTCGGTGTGGCTGATACCAGAGCAGAATGACTTTTTTAGTGGATTTGCACCATTGTTATTCTGACGATTATTGAAATTCCTTCAGATACTTTTTGAGTATCAGGAAATGAAAACAGAACAAAAATCAAATTATTTTTGCTTTTGCAAAAACAGATTTTTTGGGGGAAAAGAAAAGAGACTCAGGCCTCATGGTTCACCTCTAAATTAACTGAGGGTCAAATTAGACCTCTAAGTCTGCTGGGGAATGTAATCTCATCAAAACATTTGAGAAATCACTTTCACAGGACAAGTCTTCCATTGTCTAACTTGCTTTTAACTTGTAATTTGCAGAAGAATGATGCCTATTGATCAACTGTAAATACAAGCCATCAGGGTACTACTTCTCAGTTGGACCAAACGCTTCAGGAATTATAGTGTAGGATTGAGTGAGGTACCAGGGGAAACCCACTGACTATCTGAAGTGCTCCTGTGTTCACAACTGGTTTAAATCACTTTCCTGACTGATTGCATCTGATGGCAAGCAGTTGGGGGGTTTCTTTACATTGCTGTTTTTATTTAGTATGAAATGCTTCACCTTCTTTAGAGACAGACGGTTACTTCTTATCATGAATTGAAGTTAATTTTTGTGTGTAAAGGAAATAAGCCAAAAGGAAATAGAATCTTCTTGTATTTTATTTTTTCTTCAAATATGAAAAGAGATTTTTAGACAGGGATTTCCACAGAACATGAAAAAGTTTATTTAAAGTTCCTTCCTAATTCTCAGTACCACCATGTTTTATGAGACACCACTCCTCAAAAATGTGAATGACATCCTCAACAGTTCAGATAACCTGGTTATCTGAAATCCCTTGAGCGTTCATTATCATTACTCTGTAGGTTACATCAGGAGAAATATGCACAGAAAAACATATTTTGTTTATCCAAATAAGCCAACAGTTTGCTTCACTAAGTAAAAATGAGCTTTGGCTCTTGGCATTTCAAGCTTTAAGGATATCCAGCATGCTTACACAGCAGTTACTGAACACCTCATCTGTCCACACCACAGACTTGCAGACCTACAAATGCTTAATGTGGAAGCTTATCAAAATGATAAACACTGAGCTGGAGACAGTCTGGCACTTAATGTCTGAATAATACAGATGATACTTTTGTTTAGTAGAAAATCTACATCCAGAGTGGCATTTCTGAAGCTGTTCCTGGTACTTGTTCTGCATTTTGCAAAACAGCTTTGAAAGACAAAGCTAATCAGTATTTGTGTCCTAATCTAGTCTTCAGATTAAGGACAAAATTAGGACAAACTGTGACCTAACCTTTTCTCTGAAGTCATTTCAATCACACAGTAGCTGAAGTTTAATCCTACAACATTTTTGCACATTCAGCCTTGTTGCAGAAGGATTGCAAAGAAATTTCACCATGGTTGAATCAAGGAGTGAAGATGTGGGTTTTTTTGTTTGTTTGTTTTTGTTGTTTTTTTTGTTTTTGTTGTTTGTTTTTGACTCTGTAAATTAAACAGAAGGGGTTTTTTTGTTTGTTTTTTGTTGTTTGTTTTTTGTTTGTTTGTTTGTTTTTGAGGGATATAAGTTAAGTTCTTAAGGAAAGGGGGAAAAAGTTTTAAAAGAAAAGAACCTTCCTTGCAATGCTGGCTTTTACATTGCTAGCATATATTTTTTATTTTGAAAATTTTGTAAAAAAAAAAAAAAAAAAAAAAAAAAAAAAAAAAAAAAAAAACTTTCAAGGCATTTCAAAATAATGAAATGTTAGTCTAAACTATGCCCACATCGATTTTCCCTTACAAAAATATTTATTATGTTTCTATGAAGTCCTCCCCTCCAGCATAACCTCCCGACAAAACCTTTTAATTGTTGTCTGGACACTTCTACTATCTCAAGCTGTGAGTCTAACCTCTGGAAGACCAAACAAGTCTTTTCATCTTCCTTTGTAGTTTACCATGCATGTTTCTTTCTGATCTCCAAGGACAGCAAAATTGCAGTTCTTATAAGATAAATACTTTCCCGAAAGTCTTTTTACAAAGGTTTCTTTCCTTCACTGCTGTTCACAGTCAGCATGCTTAGAGCAAGGCTCAAATGACTTCAGCTGAAGTCTGTGCTTGTTGTGACTTCTGAATGATGGGGAACTTCCAAGAAGAAAAGAAACAGTGTTTACCTATGATTACCAGACACTGGTATTTGGAAAAAAATAATGCACATATTCCCTGACGCTTAGAATAGAAAATAGCAATGCACATCTGTAGAGAAGTGGCAACTGTTGGCAAATAACAACTTTCCAAATGATGCTACACTTGTGAAATATTGTTCTTATTCTGTACCATTTACTTTTAGAGCTTGCAGGTAAAAAAAATGCCAAAAAAAAAAAAAAAAAAGTAATTTTGCACACTGAAGATAGAAGTTTCAGGGTTCAGTAAACCCACTCTATCAGTTAGCAACAATTGCACATTTCAGAAAACACTGATTTTTTCATTTGCTTTTCATCCAAACTTCAAAGCAATTACACATTTGTAACCCACAATCTGGTGGGTATTTGAGGACCTGGAGACCAAGCATTTGGGACTGCAGGAAATCCTCCCAACAGATGGGGAGGCCTTTCTTGGCCACCCTCAGCACTGTCAGCGATCCCCCCGGGAGGGTCTCTGTAAGTCAGCTGCAGTTGCAGGCCACACGGAGATGCTCTTCTGCAGGGAAGCCTTTTATAGAAGCAGAATATAGGCAGTTGGCCATAATAGAGAAAAAACATTTCAAGAGGTAATGCACAGCACTTAAAATGCCATCTCTTGGTCCATGAATGTACTAGAAACACTCATCACTAGCCCCAGCACTTTCAAATTCTATCTTCCAAAAAACTTCTGAAAAAACGAGAGTTACTGTATTTCTTTCCTTCCCCAGAAACTCGCCACTCAAAGACATTACCTCTACTTTATTTTACCACCACTTGTTTACCTGTGAATTGTTCAAATTATTTAATATGTTAATACTACAGTCCCGTTAATGCAAAGAGCACATGCGTCCTTACGTATGCACAGTATACATCAACAAACCACATTCAGCCGGGATACTTGATTGGTGAGAAGTATCTCTTGGTTAATTCCTTTGGATAAAGCACATTGTTCTCAAAACGCTGTGCCAACAAAGCGTCAGCACCACTTGCATGGGTAGCACAATGCTTTATATATCTATTCTATTTAATTAAGAGATAAGGAGTCACTACAAAGCATAAAAACAGGCTGCCCAGGGAAGTGGTGGAGTCACCATCCCTGGAAGTTTTCAAAAGATTTTTAGATGTAGCGCTTAGGGATATGGTTTAGTGGGGACTGTTAGCGTTAGGTCAGAGGTTGGACTCAATGATCTTGAGGTCTCTTCCAACCTAGAAATTCTGTGATTCTGTGATAAACGCCCTTAACATGAATAGATATACATGTAAGTTCATAAAAATACCCTTCTGTATGCTCAGGTTTTTCGAAACTTTTCTTTCCATTAGAAAACCACACTTTAAAACAAGCCTGTAGAAGTCACTTGCATGTAAAACAGGCAGTTACCTGCAAAGTACTGCTAAAGACATATGCACATGGGGATGCAAAGCATACAGCATAATTGTTATGGATTTGCTTTTTTTTTTTTTTTTTTTTTTTTTACAGTAATGAAATGGTTGTTCTTCTTACCATAAAAATATAATGTACTTAGGTATTTCTGAAAGTATTATACAAATAAGAAAGCTTCATTTCACCTCATGCTTGGAAACAGACAAAAAGTTTTATACATCAGGGCTTTCTTTTCCCAGTTACAACCACCTGCCAGATAACCCTATAACCTTCAATGTTTTCTATTAAACAAAATATAACTATGATTGAAAGTAGTCTGGAAATTCCTTTACTGTGTTTCTCAGAAAGTCTACAGCACTCTGCAGGCTTTTTTTTTTTTTTTTTTTAAATGAAAACTACAGAAAACTAAGTAGTTGTGTTTCTATTGTCTTTTTGCATTTTGTCCCTTCCATTTCTTTCTATTACTAAGCTTTCCAGTTGAGAAGCCCAATTAGAGTTTTTTGTGTTTTTTTTTTTTTCTTTTAAAAAAAGCTATGTTAACATACCATACCAGCTTGCTCTTGTTTACTCAGGAAAAAAAAAAAAAAAGATAAAAGAGAGAAACACACAACTTGATTCCTTTTGTGACCTTTTTCCATTTTTCCGAAGCAAAAAGGGCAATGGAGGAGGTGCCAGTCCTAGTGTACTATAAACACAAATCCATAGTGTTCTTGATATGCTACCCTAAACTACTGCCATTTACTGAAATATTACTCATACACTGACAGTACATTAACAACTGAATGACTGAATGCACTCCAGAAATGGATGGCATTACAGCTGACCCAGCAGTCAGGTCAGGTATTGCTGTAGATAAGCAGAAAGACCCAAGACTTCCAGTGTATGGAAGCATCCTGCAATTACAGGCTTTCCACGTTCTAAGTAGACCGCGCATATTTGAGGAGCATATCCTCAGAATGACAATGGATATTTTGTCTTTGAATCTCTTCAAAAAGAGTCAAGTCCTAAACTTACATGGTTAACAAGCAACCACTAAAATTTGAGCTAGATCCACTAGCTTCAGTAAAGCTTGAACAGCTTACACAAGTAATATATTCAAACCAGACTCAGCACTAGCCTGAAAGATTTTCTTTTGAATACTGGGGATAAGACTAGGCCATTAAACCTCCTATCCAGCTCTATTCCCAGTATTTGATTACTTAATAAAAGTGAAATGTGCAGAACAGAGCCATGCTAAAGAGCTGCAATAATAACTATTGCTTATAAATTCATCCAATAGATTTAAACTAACAGCAGCTTTTGGTTTTATGAGCAATCCCTTTCTGTTCAGTTCTGTGATTTAAAGGACAAAGGAAGACTTAGAGTTTCTTTCTTCCAGCTTCTGTTGATCATCTAAGAATGCTCTCTTTCCCGAAACACAGCAAAGAATAACAGCTAAATGACTGCACTTTGGTCTTTTCAGAACCTTCAACAGCAAAGCACTTTGCTCCAGGAAACGCAGATGATCTGTGCTCTTTCACATTTTCTTTTTTGTTAGTGTAAATATAGGAAAGGAATAGTATTTCAATACTTATCAAGAGAAGGAGAAGATGGATGGCTGTGAGGTGTAATGTGATCAGGCAATAACAACAAAAATATTTTATAACAGCAGCTTTTATCTATCTTGGTTAAATTAGTAGTTGGACATAGAGATTAAACTGTACTTGTATTCACATATCAGCAGATTCTGCCTGCTAACACTTCTTATATTAAAACTACTACTCAAATACGAACCAATTTTGTAAGCACACAAAGAAACAAATGCTATTAAGGGAAGGGAAAGCATAAAAACATCTTAGTGCTTAACATAGGAACAGCACTCATTCAATTTACCTAAACATTACACACATTAAATATATTGGTTCTCAAATTCAAATAAAAAGAACAAAAAAAAAAAAAAAAAAAAGACTTTTTTTCCACAGTGAAGTTATTTATCTAAAGCAGTATTTTTTCCTCTCTAGATTAGCAGAGCACTAGACTGTGGCATGTCCTCAACAGGTACCTCTCTCACACACCAACCCTCTTCTCCTCCCAATTGTTATCCTCAGAATTATCTGCTGTCCTAGCACTAGACAATACACTATTCTTCTTTGGCTGCTTTAATTCCATGAGGACCTGGTTTCACATTGTGCTGTGGGGTGGACTAATTACATCTGCCCACATCTCCTAACCCACCTCTTCAGGCCGGTGTGCAGTGTCCTATCCAAAGTGTGGTTCCTAACTCTATCCTCAAAACACACTTCCTTGCTGTTGCTTACATTTGAGTCAGATAATACCAAATGCAGACATAGTTTGAGGGAAAGAAAACCAAGTATCTATGGTCATTCATCAACTCTGTCATTTACGTTCTGACTCATTTCCAGTAAGTCATCTCACCTACATGGCAAGGTGTACCACATGCCATTAAGTGAATTCATACAGAGCATTCTGGATTCTTGGAAGAAAAGACCCTAAAGCAATATTGTTATTGCACATGTAATTTATGACTCAAATATACCTGGGAAGGGAAAAATATAAATAAAATTTCAGAGCTTTTTTTTAGATGTGCTCACAAAACTTAACTATTTGGACCTCTATTATGATCTATAATAGAAAGCAAGTACGTGACTGTATTCTGCTTCATAACAGAAGAGAAGATGAAATGACCTTCAACAACTGCAGCTCAAATAAATAAATAGAAATTCAGGCAGGCCCACTGATTTATCTTCCTCAACTTTGAAGAAGAATGTAAGTAAAAATCTTACAAAATACAGAGAGGCTTCACAGGGAACACTGTAAAAATATTTTGTTTTAGGGTGGAGAAGGACAGCTTCTATATTTTTCTGAAAGTCTGTAGGAATTTGCTGTTGCCTTAGAACTGGACAAAAGGCTTACAGGCCAGCCTGACAACTGAAGAACTTCCATTAGGCAAATGAGGACAATGATTTAATGGTTATTTGAAATGTATTTTAATGTGAGAAAAAAAGTGTACTTTTCTTTAAGCCTGGAAGGTATACAGAGAAGGTTTTATGGCGCCCTCGATACAAGTCCTTCTGATGCCATCTAGAACTTCTGCTGCCATAGATGTGTATTGATCATAAGTTTTTAACTCAAATTTTATGATTTTTTTTTTTTTTTAATAAATTTTACTAGCTTTTGTTTCTTGAGTCATGATGCCCATGCAGGTGAATGGTTTTTGTGCGTCACTTTTGATCTTAAGACTGAAAAAGAGAAGGCAGACTGCATATGGAAGAAAGAGCTGCGCTCTGTGCTCTCGCAGCACTCCCTGCAGGTGTCCCCCTTTCCTTAGGGGAGGGGTAACAGGAGTCACAAGAACACCACATGGCTGCTGAAGGCACGAGGCAACAGCACACAAAATGGCCACGCTGGGTCACATGGCCGTGCCGGGTGTGTGCGCCTCCATTTTGAATTTTCAGCTCATGGTCTGAGCCGGGAGCTCACTGCTGGGCTCAGTGGGAGCGGTTGGAGTAAAGAGAGCCGAGGCTGTACACAGTTTGTAGCAGCTCAGAGAGCGTCAGCTCCGTGCCTGTGCACCTGTTACAGAAAACAGGCATCCCAATTTGAGTGCCCATGGGGCATGCCATCCAAACTGGCACTGTTGCAGTCTGGGACATTTCCCTGAGAAACAGCCCAAGGGCTTAGCACATGCTATAGTCCTAAACTGAAATAAATAGTAATAAAAACAAAACACAAGGGAATATTGAAGAAAACAGGGAGAATGGCAGCCTTGAGCTAGCAAAAGCAAGAGAGATAAGGGATGAGGAGGAAGACAGCTGAAGAAAGATTCCAGGCTGACTCATGTTAACCATTTCCTCAGTAATTGTCATTAACATACTTTAAAAAAAAAAAAAAAAGCACATGGAAATTTGGCATTTGGTGTCCCAGCCCACTAGCCCACTGGAATGGGTATGCTTAATGGAGATCAGTTAGGCAGGCTAAAACAGCAATCAAAAATAGCCATGTGGATGGTTTCACAAGTTGGCTGTGTATAAATAACATGGATTCAAGTCAGAGGTGTGCTTCCTTTGTGAAAGATCACCAAGCACCTGATTCTGCAAAATTACATAATTGTTTAATTGAATGATTTTCATGTGTATTTCAACTGTGTGCGCCAGGCACTCCAGGCACGAACCCACAGATAATAGTATGGCCATGTAATTTTGAAAATCAGGCACCAGGAACATTAACTGGTGTTGGGGGCTCTCCTGTGCATTGTGGACAGGCACCGCATCCAAAGTCCTGGCTGTATGTCACACTGTCAAGAAACATAAAGAAACATAAACGAATACAGTCTACCACAGACAGCATTCTCTCTGGTATTTCAGGCTTTGAAAGCCACAATAACATTCTCAACTTGGGCCTTCCAAATTTCAGTAGCGACAACATTCAAAGCATCCCAACAAACCATACTATGGTATAGCTTCTCCCTCATAAGAAACAAGAGCTCTAATTGGAATTAAAGTGGGGATCACTGCAAAAAGCATTCACCTACTAGAAACATATATTCATTATTCTAAAGTAGGCCACACCAATTTTCAATGTACAAGGCAACTCTGTAACATGTAAGTCTCATGCAAAAATCTGGAAGGAGCAAGTTCAAATCCAGATATTCAAATCAAGCTGCAAGTGAATTCTGCTTTTAGCTAGCAGTTCTGGCTAATACAGCAGGATTTTTAACCCATGTGGCAGAGGATAAAAATTGAAAATAAGTGATAGAATAAAGCAGTTATCCCAGTTATGCACCTGTAAAAGAAATATTCACATTTGCTGCAATTTGTCTTCAGTGCAAACTAAGTTAAGCTCATATTCACCACAAGAGCAATAAGAAAAGAGAGAAAGAAACCGTTCATACGTTTTGGCATTAAACTTCTAAAATCAACTAGATGCTGTTGCTCAGCCTTGGGTTATATCTTTTCTTCCTGCATGCAGAGATATGAGTAAGAGCTGTGTGCTTCTCAGTGATTTGCTTCTCCACCTTTATGCTTTCATGGTCGCAGACTGAACTATTACTCTATTTAAATTCTCATCTATTCTTTCCCTGTAGCCAGAAGCATTCAATTAGCTGATCTGCAATTCTGAACATGCACACAACACCCCTCATTTCTTTCTAAGCATATGCCCCTAGCAGTTCAGCTATTTTATGTGTTTTTAGGGTTCATCTAGATACAGACCCATCAGGGAATCCTAACAGCAGCTACGATTTGATTTTTCTCTTAAATACTGTTTGCTTTTTGTAAAATAGCCATCCAGGGAACATTTTGTGGGAATAAACTAATCTTTAGTTTGATAATATTTAATTAAACATTTTAGAAACAAACCCAACATCAAGAAGCCTTCTTTTTAACACTGTATACCATACAAAACAATGTTGTAGTATTTAAAAATTGCATTTTTAATTAATGCTAATTTTTCTGTCCTCTCAGGGTGGGAACTGCTCTTACTGTAGCTTTACCTACTGTAAGTTCAGTCATTTCAATGGCAATTTTCCCAATATAATGGCACAGCAAAAACTGAATGAGGTATGTGATATTTGACAGCTGTATGAAGCTTCTTAAATGGGTATTTCCTTAAAGCAATATGACATGCATTCATAGGAGCTCATCAGAGTATTCATTGAATAAACTATTCAAGCAATACTAATATAGAGGATATAGTTGGGATTTAGCTGCTTCTTCCATACTTAGCAAGTCCTAACACTCATTGAACCTTATTTGACAAAGGAAAATAATAAGGAAAAAACTGGTGTGTATTAGTTAGACTTGCCTAGGGGAACAAAGTAAGCATAGCCTCTGCACGCAGAAGCAACTCCAGCTGAGACAAAGTACAAACAACATTTTGTACAATACAGTTGTGCAAGATCATCTGAATTACTGTCTACAGTTCTGATCAACCTTATCATTAAAGGATATATTTGTGTAGAATCAAAGCAAAACCTTTAGGGAGCCCAAAAGAAAAGCAAAATGTTACTGCTGTAATAGGTTAATATATGTAGTGGGTTTATGTGGCAAGGTTTTGGCGGGGGGGGGGGGGGGGGGGGGGGGGGGGGGGGGGGGGGGGGGGGGGGCATATAGGGGTAATAATAATTAAAAAGTATCTAAAAAGTCAATAGATAAATTTTCTGATTAAGTTTCACATACAGTATGGGTTTACGATGTTCGTCTTTAATTCGTCCCACATAGGATAATTTGAGTCTCTGTATTTTATTCCTTAATTCTACAGTGCCTATTAATTTCCAAACAGTGAATAGTTCTACTGTGTCTCAAACTCACACCAATTGCTTTTGCCATAGCTGTAGTACTTCTAGAGCTACAAAAAAACTCAAGCTGGACTTTACAGAAAGCTACATAGAGGAGGAATTGCCTTTTTGTATCAATCTGTTGGACATTAGGATCCTGGAGAAAAACTGAGTTGTTGTTTTTTTTTCTTTAATATATAAACCTTACACAAATAGATTTTCCAAGTCATTATTTCACCTTGCTGTAACAGTTGTCCTGCCAGAAACAAATGTCTAAAGTCACGCTACTTGTATTACTGAAGTACATAATGGAAAGACAGGAAACAGCAAAGTTAAGGTATTCATTTCCAAAACTCTGAAATGGCTTTTGGTTCAATTTTGTTTGGGCCTGACAGTTTTTCTCTCTTCCACTAAACTATCAAGGAGGATGAGCTTGGTGCTACAAATTGAGTCTTTCAGGGAAGCACCACTTTACAGATGCTTTTTAGATTGTAGTAGCTCTGACAGTGCCTTTAATTTCAAAAGAGCTCTGAGGTTTTCTAAGGTCTACACAAACAAATCCAGAAAAGGAATACACAGCTACATAACAATGGTACAAATTGATTATAGATGGAAGGTACAGCAGAAAGAAGGATCAGGAGATCCAAGTAGCCAACTTAAGAATGATGCCACAGCCGTAGCACAGATGTGGTGCAACACCAGATATTAAGCCGGCCCACGACTACACATAAAAGCTGCTTAAGCTCTTAATCTGTCTTGACTCCAAAACAATCATCTTGCAAATTCATTTAAAGCTAGTTACCTGTATTTACTTGAACTGGTCTATGTATAACGAGGCCTTCAAACACAAGGATCAATTAAAGAGCGCCAGACTATTGGCAGTTTCAAAGCAACAAAGGTGTAATGTGGAAACAACCCTTGGAATTACCCTCAGAAGAGAATATTAAACTAATGGAACCAGTGGGCTTATTGGATTAAAAAAAAAAAAAAAAAAAAAAAAAAAAAAAAAATTAATAGCAAAGCAGGACGAACAGTCATGAAATGTTAACCCACAATCATCAAGTGCAGCATCACACACACTAATGCTATGGGCAAGATAGCTCCTGGAAAGAAAAGCATGCACAAAGACACCAATATAAAAGCTGCTTCTAACTGGTGCCTCAGTACCTATGCAGGACAAGTCCTGTCACTAGCTAAAATCCATCTGGAGAGGAGTATAAGTGCATGTCCTGTCTCAAGCCTGCAGCATTTGGCTCAACAGCACAAGGTAGTCATCAGTGCCACAAAGCATTAGGGTGTAAAATAACTTGTATGTTAATCTCACACCATTTTCTCCTTGACTTATTTCTCAGCTCGGTTAAAGCTCTCCAGGTGTTAAAGGTCTGTTAAAGATCTCAGGATGACATTTAGGGGACATGTCAAGTTAGTTCACTTCATCTTCGCTGTGGGCTCCAAAGCACATTTCTTCAAGTGGAGCCAGTCAAAATAATTCCCTCTTTAAAATAAGAAGTTTTAATCAGAATGATATCAAACATACATATAAGGTAGAGGAATGTTAACTGCGATGTCCCAGGTTGGTTTGCTATGCTGCACTTGGAAAAAAGGTTTTCACTGTGATTAGACTTTTTTGCCCCCTATAAAAACTTATATATTAAAATAGGCTTTTTGTTTGGTTGGTGGTTTTTATTTTTTTAATTTTGTTTTATTTATTACATTATGGCACATAGGTCTGATTCTATCCCCAACTGATACTACCTTGCTTTTCCAGGGGTGTCCCAAAATACAAGTTAATTTGAGGCTGTCATAAACAGGGCACTGCACACTCCTGCAACCAGACCGGACTGTATGAAAGAAGCATTCTCTGCCTTGCCTACTGCAAATCTGGAACAGGGATTGGACAAAAATCCTACTTTTCCTTCAGCCTCAAAGTAAACTGCAAAGTAATCTGCCTGCAAAGGACAGATTTAGAGAACGCATGGTCTGTAATCCTGGTGATTTTAAGGAAAATAAGTAACACTCACATTGAGTTCAACAGACGCAGAATACAATATTCTGAAAAATGAGCAGCCTTGTGCTGTAATAATTACTGTGCACTCTAAAGTGCTTAAAGTTTCTCAGTGATTACTGATGGTATGTTTCAAAAGCTCCTCTTAGCTCTTCTTCCACAAATGCAATAGGCAAAATAAGCCTCGTCCGGATATTTCAATAAGCTTGTTCCCAGTAAGTGAAGACTGCAAAATATATCACAGTTAACATAAATTCCTCATAGGGCAAGCATTAGATACTACTACTCAGCTCCAAAAAGAAACAATTGATTTGTTTTAGCCAGGGATGGTGCCACAAAATCCATTAGCACCCTGGGGAGCAGGAGATGAAATTCAGGCCTCCGCTCAATGCCCAAATCGCAGGCTGCACACTCCAGCTCTCACTGTGTTTTCTGAAGACTCTTGAGCTTGTTCTTCACCACATTCATGCAGGACCCCCATGGGCAGGACGGGGCACCCCACTGAGCTGTGTGCACCCCTCTGGAGGTTGGTGCACACAGCCCTCATGGCCTTCAATTCCACATCTAGTTGGTCTCAAATTAAAGGTTGAGTGTTCCTCAAATATACATGTTCAGATTACATCAATCTGCCTCATTTAGAGTTCATTCAGGCCCAGGACGGACTGACTGGACTTTCCAGGTAAATACCCTGAAGCATGAGAACTACAAGAGTCATTGGCTTGCTTAGAGAGCCACTCAAAAACTTTTTAATTAAGACTGCAATCTTCTCTGCAGCACAAGGCCAAGCCTAAGATTTATAGTCTCTTGTCATGTTGCTCAAAGTCACCATCTCATTTTTATCTGTATTGCTGGTATCTATCTTTGCCTACAAATGAAAGGTTAAAGTTTCAGGCATATTTCTGGGCACTTGTCAAAATTCATTTTATGGAAAAGTGAAGCATTCACAGGGTTTCTCCTCTAGTAACCACTGCACTGAACAGAACTGAGTAAATTATGTGGTGATTTCCTGTTCACATTCCCAGGAGACAACAGCACAAAAGTGGAGTGTTAAAAACAAGACTTTCAGCCCAGATTCTACTCTAGATCCCACAGTGTGCGAGGTCTTCGAGTCTGAGAGCTCTGGGGGAGCAGAACCATTCTTCAAAATGTTTTAATTGTGGAAACTTCATTCAGCGGCATCTGAATCTGTGGAGCAGCAGCACCAGACAGACTTGGTTTACATCAGCCTGTGGGTATTGGAACATGTTGGTTCCCCTCAGCTCCTGCCTCCCTCACCAGCAGGCAGGCGATGCTGACCCTACAGAATACACTGCACGGTGGTTCAGCCAGCTTGCAATGGAACTAGCGTTTCTGCAATTTTTGACACTTCTTTTAAGCTAGGAAAAGTAATATTTCACTCAGAGAAGATACTGGACAATAAGAATGAAAATCAATAGAGGTACTCTGAAGTCCAGGCAAGTGCAAGGGGAACTGGGAATACTCAGCACACCGTAGTATAAACCCCTTCATCTTTTATCATATAAAATGAGTCCAAGAAACATGGCATCATTTGGACTTGACATAAGCTTAGCAAGATACCTAGACCACACAGCTGATAGTTAAGTTTTTTCAAATACTCTTCCACAATCACATTTTATCTTTCCTCTGAGGCTAGGGCTTCACATCAAGTTAAACAGCATCCATCTTGCTTTCTCTCCAAGCAAATACTCTCTCCACAGTCCTCCCTGCCTGTGGTTATCAACCTTTTTCCTTATCCTGACCTCAGTAAAACATTTTCTCTTAAATACAACCATTCACCTACTTATTCAGCTCAAAGATGTTCCTCTCTCCATGCAGTGTACAAACTAGCTGTCTGAAGGCTGGAGGGAAAGGGAAAAGTGGATGGCTTAACAGACATAGGTGAGAGTGCTTAAACTGCCAAACCAGCCACTCCTCTAGGAGGGTCAGGAATGCATTGCAATAAGTTGCCATAGGAAGAATTAGACATAGTCAGCACATAATGTCATAATGTGTGATGGATGATCTGATAGGTGTGTATCATACACTTGCTGTACTACAATAAAAAGGAGATGTCTATTTGAAATGCAATGTCAAGATTTCCATAAAGACAATAAGCGCTTTGAAAGACTCAATATTGCACTTGCATAATCTGAAACGTAGCTATAAAAATGCATTCACTCAAGACCAATCCTTTTTCAGCATTAGATGTGTTTTGTTTTGTTTTTCCAGAAATATAGCATGACGAGCTACATGAGCACTACAGTATATTCTCCAAGAGCGTCTGTACTCTAAAATGATCCTGTAGCAATACCAGCAAGAACAGCTGCTGCATTTTCACCCCCAAGGTGGGTGGATTTTAGTGCACAACATGAACATCTCAAAGGAGTGCGTACCTATATGTTCCATCTGTTACATGCTGCAGAAATTAGATACAAAATGAAGTCTTTGACTATGCCCTGCCCCAGGATGAGTGAGAAAATAAGTGCAAGCTGTGCTTCAAACCTATTCCTTTTCCCCACTTTTGTCTAGTCCTGACTTCTAATATGTTGTAACATTGTCAGCTTTTTAACAAGAGCTCCAACTCATCTGAACTTCTCTTCCCCCAGAAGGTATAGCTTATACACATCTAATATCTTTTAGACACTGTAAAAACAGCATTTTCATTGTTGTCTTTTGTTTTGTTTTTAAAGTTGACAACTAAGTGGAAAAAGAAAAGGTATTAAAATAAAATCCTCATTTCGTATATTTTCCACCCAACTCCTTCAACTTTCACTTTTTTTTTTTTTAATGTAACTAATAAAAGACTAAAATATGTTCCCTATTGGCATGAGTTTACTGGTTCAGGGATTTAGTAGCCAAAGTCTGAACTTGAACTGTTTAACACTGTACCAGTTCTATATTTCTCATTCCAGTGATGTTCTTTGAGGACTAAGCCCAGGCACTTCCCTGATGAGTCATGCTATGGCAAACAAACACACGAAACACCACTCTCAAATTAGCTCAGAACAACATCCCTGTACCACAGCAGCTCAGGGCTGTGCTAACTGCTCCTCTGATCACACAGAACTAGTGCATCTCCAGTATGGGGGCTCGCTTTAGCAAGTAGGTATGTCTTAACATACTACTGCATAAGCATTGCTTAGGCTAGGAATCAGGCAAATGCTAGAAATACTTGTAAATTAAACAAGATCACTCATATGTCAAACATTCATCATTAAAAAAAAAAAAATAACACATTTGGGGAGGTAGGGGAGTCTGGACTGCCCGCTGAGCGGACTCCTTCTACCACAGCATTTTGAAGGCAGTAAGGTGAGCAATTTCCTAATTGCTTTCCTAATTGAAGGACATAAGGCCTTACTCTGATGTCTCTGAAGTCAGATGATTTGCTGATTAATTCAGGGTCAGTAGGATCCAGCTTATAATAAGATCAACTGCCACAGAAAGTGGAAAATGGAGAGAAATTAAAGACTAGCTCCCAGCCAGGAAAACCAAGCAGACAAAATGCAGCCCACTTGTGCAACACAGCACAGAGAATATATTACCCAGGGTACAGAATGACATAAAACTGTACAACCACGCTAACAGCGCTTAGTATCAGCAAAACTGTTTCTTGTTAAAGGTGCTCACATCCTGCAAGCTTTATGTGAAGATCACATTATGTTTACTTCCATATTTATCTATATTTATCTGTTACAGCAGCATGTGTAGGCCTTGGCCCAGACATGGCCTCCTTTGTGCAGCACGAACATGCGCCCTTGCTGCTGCTGTAACCCAGTGGAAGAGCTCTCTGAGAGAAAATCAGTGAACATGGTGATGTAGAATACCCTCTCAGGGTACAGTTTTTGTCTGTCAGTATTTACAGAGGAACATTAGCACCTAGAATCAGTGGTTTTATGGCTCAGTAGTTCAGCAGCAACACAAGCCAGCCCTGAGCAGTGAAACAGCAGCCTGCCCTGTGCAAACAATTTACATAAAACAGTCAAAGAACCGCCCTAGTTGCAAAATTTAGGGGGCGGGGGGAGGGGGTTGGTTGGAGGTTTCCCTTTAGCCAGCACCTGGGGCAGGCTGAGTGTGCAGAAGACAGCCCGTGGCTCCCTAGCTTCATGTCTGTGTCTGATCCAACACCCACTGCAATAAATAACTTGTGGTTGCTGGGTTGGGTCTTCTGCCAAACATCAAAATCAAATGCTAATGAATTCAAGCCCTACTGGGGATATACCACCATTATAATTCAATATATACCAAAGCAATGCTGTGCTGTAAAAAAAAAAAAAAAAAAAAAAAAAAAAAAAAAAAAAAAAGGCAAATATATATTTAAGGTTTATTTTCCTGAACCAAAAATTATTTGAGATAAAAGGCTACCCTGCAGAAATGCTGCTATATTTGCTAGCATTCAGTAGAACATGTACACATTTCAATAAAACTTTTCTATCTTTAATTTTAATGTGTGCTCTAAAAATTTTATAGCAAATTCAGTAAAGCAGCTTCCACTATATTCTGCAGAAGTTTTCAATAAGGAAAGGACATTGTAATCAAAGACATTTTCATTACATCTTTTCTATCATCAGTACACTTCAAAATGCCAAATGCAATTATTAAGAAATGCTTATACATTGCTGTACTGTAAATACAGTGCCCTTCAGGGATATCAAATAATAATACCACAGTTAAAATTTCGATTTTATTATCCGAATCAGTGTTGATAACTGATACCCAACATCAACCATTGTATACTTTTGAAATCTTTTACAGGTGAGATGCGGGAGCAATATAAATAAATTTCAAAAGTGTATCTCCAGAAAACAGTTTATTTTCAAATACAATCTTTTTCTAATCATAATGAAAATTTTGCATCCTTCACAATGTCAGATTGCAATGTGCATTGAAGAAGTTTCTACTTTGCAGAAGGATTAAACTTGTTAACAGTGAATATGAAGAAAGTCTTTGTTCACTCTGTGCAGTTGAAGAAAATCAATCCTATGTGGGTATTATTTTATAGCTCAATTATCTCATGCAATTAAAATTAATAGCTTTAAAGTGGAAAAATCCTTTCGCTCCTATAAAAACCCTGCAAGGCCACAAAAGGGCATGCATGAGACCTGCCAAGTCCTTTATAAAACATTTCAAAGAAAAATTTATGTAATCCTTCACAGTGTAGGAATAGATGGGGTGAGCATTGACGCCACCTATTGTAGCCAATAAACTGAATATTTGACATGCATCACAAAGATATCCAGTGCTTCACTCTTTTCCTCCAAATTCCCAGTCAGATGCACAGCTTTACTGGTAAAAGCTTCCACTCAGTACCAAACCAGACAAAAGATTGAGAGATTGAAATCTATATAAATCCTTTTTCATTATTAATTCCTTGATTTATACATATTGTAGAGATAAGTATTTTTTTTTTTTTTTTTAGATACAGGAATTTTATAGAAAACTGCTGTGAATAGTTATTTCCTCAACTCTCTCTAGCTAGCATTAAGGGAGACCATTGTATTTTTCCAACATCTGTTTACAGGTATCTCTTGTAACAGGCAGTGAAAATTTCTGTTCCTTCCCCTACCCCCCAAAAGATTAAGTTTTACATAATATGCCTGGTGAACCTGCTATTATCAAATCATGAGAATATCAACATAGTAAGGTAGCATAGTAAAATAAAAACACAAATCCATATTTAAACAGCAGGAATCTTCAACTAACATTTAATACTTGACCTACCATGTTGAGCATTTATTGGCTGTGAAAGCTGAAAGAAATAGATTAGTCCTCACCATCAAAGACACGAATAAAAACTCAGTAAGCCTAATGCATTTTTCTTCTGAAAAGAAAGCTAACCAAGTGTATATTCAAATAAATTATAGTGATGGGTATTTAAAGACTGTTAAAATACAAGTTATTAAAGCACTAGGCATCTTTTAAAGGTAGTCTTAGATAAAGCATGATAAACATTACTGGAACAGGCCATGCTTGAAATCAAAGCCTGAATAAGTAATTTGCTTTGGACTCAAAGTAATAGATAATACTAACTTTATGCTAAAGAATAAAAATATCATAATTTAACATGGGTTTGTAATTGTGGATTATAAATATAGCCAGAATGCCCAACCTTTAGATTATTCTATCTCTAAAATTGTCATCATTAAATTTCTGAAAGCAAGTACAAGATACCAGTTCTCACCAACTTTCCTTCACTTCTATTCTCTGCCAAATATTGCCACAGCAAGCCTTGAATCAGTAATGTTTGTAGCTTTTCACTCAGTGATTATCACATCAGTTTCCACTCAGCCATTTTCTAGAGTTTCTCTGTCATTTGTTCTGGGACACGTAAAAAAGGGTTTTGGAACCTTTCCACTCCCACTAGGGAACAATTTCATATCTCATAGGTGCTATTTTTTCTTGTATTGCACCAATTCCTATGTATAACTACAGTTAAGATAATTTCGGTATGATAATACCCAAGCAGGTATTTTCCTCTTTTAACATGACCAAGGAAGCATTTCCACTGGAAACTCAGCATACAGAAAGAAAAAAATAATGCTCTAGCAGAAAGATAACCAAGACATTCCAATGGCATTGTGTAACAATTACATCCAAAATTAATAGGAAAAAAAAAAAATAGCAGAACTAAGAGAGCACTCTTAAAGGACTGGTTGAAAGAAGAATATTTCTAGAATATTGAGCAAACTTCCTGTCCTCAGAGAAGCATTTGGAAATTTGGAAAAACTGTTCTCTACACATCAAATTCATTCCAACTAAAGGTCTGACAAACCTGAGGGAAAGTTTAATTTGGCCGTCTGAAATAGTCACTGAAATGGTGTACTTAGCACATACCTGTAACATGTATTACAATGTGTGAACACGTAGGCAATTATCAAATTTGTTGTACTCTAGACCTCCCTATTTCCCTACATAGCTGTGGTAAAACAGACTGCTGATTAAACATATACCTAAATTTTTGAAATAAATCTGTATCCAAATTTTGCGTGCTTAGCTTTCACAAATAGCACTTGAACATCTTATAGAAATGCTGTAGATAATGGTTAACTTCTTCAGAGTTTTGACATGAATCTTTACTTATTAGAAATACTTCTATTCTTGCAGCAATGGAAAAAAAAAAAAAAAAAAAAAACCACCCTCCCCCATCAGCCATATCACCCCCTTTTTTAAGCAATATTACCAAGTAATATCATGAGAAAGTAGCATTAAGTACAATGAGCACTAATCAATCCCAATCTGTTCCTAACTACAATTAATTAGATTGCCGTGTGCCATATAAATGGATTTTTTTTAAATTAGATGTTTCATTTATTGATTGTTTAGACACATCAATACAAACTGCAAGGGATCCTTTCCCTAATAATGGAGTTAAGCAGGCAAAACATTAAGCAAGTTGCCAATTAGCTGATTAGGCATCTGATTCTTCTCCCTTAAAGATAGGCACAAACTCTTACTTATATTGGTGACTGTAGAATAAACACATCACAATACAGCTGTACTTTTTAAAATTTGTACACAATTCTCTAGTGCCCTATGTATTTTGCCAGCAATGAATAAGAACAGATGCCATCTTTGGAGAAGCTATTTGAAATTTAAGAATAAAGTTTTCACTCCCTTCATCCAAATGCCCGGAATGAGGGAAAGAAGTGTCCTCCCACTGCCTTTCTCCTGCCACCCTGTCCAATGCTAGTTCCCAGTCACTGAGCGTGTTTGTTCACCAATTTCTGTGAGGTGACAATATTTTTGGTATCTTTATTTACGTGTTCTTTCAATACACTTCAAAAAGTGCTTTGAAAGCCCTCAACAATTTTAAGTATGGCAAATAAGCAGTTACATAAAATGTAAAATTCATACTAACAGATTAAACAGCAAACCAACAATCTGTAGCACAGCTGTCTAAAACCTGGTACAAAACTTGACCTCATAATCACTTTCTTAAAGGCTAGAAAAAAAAGGAAGAAGATAACGCAAACTCTGAAGTCTGGTGCAACTGAATCATAAGAGACTATGCTAGAAATCAGTTCCCACGACCTAGAAAATAATGAGCAGCCAACAAAGGTGGGTAAATCTCACATGGAGAGGGACATAGAAACCACTTACCACAGACTAAGAGCAAACATAACTTTCTCCCACAAAGCAGGTGCTCAGTAACTGCCTGCACATGACTTCATTTATACCCTCTTAAAGGTCATTACTGAAACCCAGCTCAGAGGTGGTAACTGCTTCACAGGCCTCCCCAGATGATGGTGAAAGGCAGCATCAGGCCTTGTGGTGGCAAACACAGGTGCTGGTTGCAGATTGGCATCCAAAACAAATGTGGAGAAATGGAGGAAGGTCACTTTTTGCCCCAAGATCACAAGATAATCCAGGAAAATTTAGGCCCCCCCCCAGAATCATAGGGAAAAGCCACCTTTATAACTCCACTGCTATCTCAAACACATTGTTGTCTAAACTTTTTATGTAATCATAGTAAGCTCATCTATCTCTACTGAACTTCCATTAATTGGGGAAAAAAAAAAAAAAAAAAAAAAAAAAAAACAGTATTTAAAATAAATGGTAAAAAGAAGGATTTTAGCTACCAGAGTTATCACAGCTCGATTTTTATTTTGGATCTTGAGTTAAATCATTATACATTTTTATCATTATTTGAAGAAAAGCATAAACCATGAAACTAAGTATACATCATTCACCGAGTACAAACCCCAACGAAAATAGTAAAAACTCATCATTAGCACCTTTTATTTTTCTGCTTCTTTGGCAGTTTTTCTGTTATACCTTGGTGAAATTAAGGTAGAGAATTTCTCAAGTTTTAGATAATTTCATCATATGCACAGATGCCACATGTCTTTAAAGAATCTGCCTGTACCCTATGGCATTGCATTATCACCGCTGTTGGTGTAATTTTAGAGCGCGCACACTAATATGGAAGGAAAAGGAGGTTGGAAGAGTAAAATAGTGCAGAACACAAGAAGGAATTCTGTATGGTGGTTCTGTGGCCCAGGCTGAATCTTTTGCCTGTTCATGTATATTTTAAAGTAGCAATTCTATTATTGGAACCAAGATTTCATTTTAAATCCACCTTGGGCAGTTGGATTATTAGGTTAGAGTATATCAAAGAGCACTATCTGCCAGCCACTGCTCAGAAAGGTCAGTTTTACAAGGAAACATTTCAAGATCCTTTCTGAAATACATAAGAAGGAAACATTTAAAACAAAAAGGAAAGAAAAATGGAGAAATGTTTGATTAAAAAAAAAAAAAATAAAACCAACAGAAACACAGAATTGATGGGTTATAAATAGAGCTTCATGATCATGTAGTTTGTGCTTTAGCTGTATACAAAGTCATGGTGAGTCTTACTTACCATGTTCTTTTCTCATGTAATATTTTTCATATTTCCATTTTTCAGTGCATGTTGATTGGATGTCTTTGGTATAAAACTGTAAAGGAGAGAAGTGAAACCGTTAATTAAAAAATAAAATTAAAAAAAAAAAAATCAGGAACTGCTTCATAAATATGATGCAATTTTAAAACATGGAAAGATAAAATTTTGCCCTACAAAACTGATAGAAGCACTAGAAGAAAATTATATTGATCATGCAGCTTGATGGCTTGATCCTCAGCCACTTCCTATCTTTGCATGCGTATTTATCAGTCACCATCTGAGCGCACATATTTGCAGGATATGGAATCAGTTCCCTCCAGCTTCATTGCGTGTAACAGCTCTGGGTCTTTACCACCAAAAGTCAGAACATACTCTGGGCTCGAACATACTCACTTTCTTCTGCAAGTTGAATTTAAAGGGTAGGAAAGAGTGAGGCAAGAGATGAGAGCCAGGAGAAGTTGTCTGAAAATTATCATCAGTGCAATCTTTGTATCTAGAACAGGTCTGGAAAGCTCCAGGTGATCAAAAGGGACCCCTCTGGAGACTTTAACAGTGACATTTTAAGGGAACCATGATGGTAAAATTTTCAGCCATTTCTGTAAGATGACAGGTGTTCAAAGGAAAGGCTGGAAGTTCAGAGTAGTTATACTCTCAGCTGGAACTCCCCTGGTTAATCTCAGGCATCCTGTGCCTCAAGTGAGGCTGCTGTCTGCTGTCATATATCTACTCAGAGATGAGAGAGTTCTGAACACACTTGTAGCTGCAAATGCACATTTTAACTTACTGCCCTCAGTAGCCTCCACTTTCAAGCATCAGTCATGAAAGATCCAAACTAGGGACACGAAGTCCAGCAACAGTATTGCATTCATGCTTTAAAGCACTCATAAGATGTTTCTCTGCCACACTAAACAGAACAGAACTGGGAGCAAGAGTTTCCTAAATCAGGAGAGAATAATCATGACAATTAAGATGTATTTAAGCCTTTGTGCTGGCTGATCTTGCTGCTGGCAATCTGAACAACAAAAGCGCATTTCTAAAGGCAACTTACTTGAGGGAGCCAGTGTTTGGATCAAAGGACAGTTAATTCTCTATAATTTGGACTTCTAATATCTCCTTAATCATACTTACAAAGAGCTCAGCAACATCTGAGAGTACAATTCACACATGCAAACCATCATAGGACATGTGAAAATGATTCTAACACAACAAGATGCAAAAGTTGGGTTCTTAAAAAGTTTCACAATAATCTAATTTTTAATTCAGTTATCAGTAATCTATTCAGTTGCTTGCAAAACATTCATCTGTATTATAAACTAACAGCAAAGGTCTAAGAAAAGAAAAGAAAAAAGAAAAGAAAAGAAAAGAAAAGAAAAGAAAAGAAAAGAAAAGAAAAGAAAAGAAAAGAAAAGAAAAGAAAAGAAAAGAAAAGAAAAGAAAAGAAAAGAAAAAAGAAAAGAAGAAACGAAAAGAAAAGAAAAGAAACGAAACGAAACGAAAAGAAAAGAAAAGAAGGCAAAAAATCAAAATGCAATGAAATAGAAATAAAAATAAGTATATTTGGATACTTCTCTAACCACCCAGTTAAACATGATGATTGGATGACAGAACACCCTGGATCTAAGATGAAGTAGATATTCTTTTAATTTTCAAAGCCTGCAGGACAGGTCTGTTACTGCTAATGAAAGGCCAACTGATTTCAGCAGAAAGGTTAGATTTCAATTAATTATCCCTGTTGAATGTCTGAACCTTGTCCAGCTACAAGCCTTGATAGAAATAGATCAAATAATAAAATATTGCCTGGATTATTAATGATTTTCCATCAGTGATGACTGCAGTACAAAACCAGAATAGTAGCTGAAGCTTTCATCGTGCTGTACTAGTTCTAATCAAGTTCTTCTCTTGTTTTTGCTGTTTTATTTCTAAAGTGATCACACCGTGTGTGATTAGGAATGAGGTTCTTAGGGACTGAATTCCCATTTACGCATCAGAATGTTCAATCACCTTTGCAGAAGACCTCAGGAGACAGCTGATCCCTTTCGAAATGTGAGACAGAAGTGTCAAGAAGCTTCCATTTTGAATAGCCAGGATGTTCATGGTGCCATCAAGAAGGAGGCCTGACATGAAAGACAGAGCACGCTCAGGCTGTTGAACTGGAAAGAAGGCTAGAAGTATGATGGTAGTTGCCATTTCTTTTTCTAAATATACAAAGGTCCATGAAAAAGAATGGAAGTAATCCGTTTCATCACATTCAGTGTGACTAGGGGAAGGAATTTAAATGGCAGAAAATTAGGTCAGATATTACAAAACACATTTCTAATAAAAGCAGTGCACCGCTTGAATAGAGTAAATTAGAAACAAAGAACTGAGGAATGATTGATCCTGCCTGGACAAGAGAAAAAGACCCGGTGTTCTCTCCCTTTCTCATGAAGCTTCACATCCTCTGATGAAAATCATAACTCATTGCTGTTATTACTCTGTTATTACACTGTGGATGCTCAGTGAATTTTTATTTAGTCAAAATTTTTAATGAGGAAAGAATACTCCTGCCCTCCCCTTCCCCCCCCCCCCCCCCCCCCCCCCCCCATATGCTGTGTTATAGAATTTGACATTTATCACATTCAAATCTGTTTTGTACAATGATAGACAATTCAGTGACAATGGAGGCATTATATCACCACTTGCCATCTGACTGAATTTGACGTACCTAAGGATTAATTCTTGCATAGCAGAATGGGTTGTGTGAGAGGGTTTTTTTTGCTTTTCTTTATATCGTATGTTTGGCTCCACATTAAAATCACGTCAATTGTTTGGGAAGGATTCTTGTTTAAGGTGGTACATGACTTAATAATGACTAGGTGTAGGAAAAGGAAAATTTAACTGAAATCTTTAAATTAAAAAAAAAAAAAAAAAAAAGTCCAAAAACTTCTGCTAATGGAAAGCACCGGGTGACAGACAATAGACTTACAGGTGTACCTGTTTGGATAACTAAGCATGGGCCAAAAATGCCTGATACCTGATTCTCAACCAAATCCAGCTTTCACAATAAATCAGTCTGAGTTCTCACTAAAGTTGAAAATCAATTTACAGCAACACAATGAACCTGAACAACTCTGGCAAACTGTCATTCCTAAGCTAACACACTATTCAGCCTGCATTAACCATCCTGAGACATTTACCCTTGAAAAATATTCGATATTTTCTTAACTTTGGTTGGGTGACCAGAGAAGTTAGCTAGTCACGTCAACTCTACGTGACACAATATATATTTCATGCAACTATGGCATGCCTTAGTGACTTTTGCTTGTTATATTTGACAGATGGTTATTAAGGCAAATTTATGAAAGATATCGATGGGCAAAGAAAAATCCAGAAACAGCTTCTATATTTTAGGATACAACTGTCACAATAAATTCTAAACAAGCAACAGGGGAAAGAGTGATTGCGCTGAACGACAGGGAGAGTGAGACAAACTGGGGTAGGAAAAAGTAGCTGTAGCATTGCTGGTGCCAGCATCAAAATCAAATGACTAGATTTTTCTACTAATAGCCTTGTGGCTTTGCTCAAAAGACATGCTCATAGTTTAGAGGAGTTGGCATTTGACATTTTTCCCTTGTAATAAGTAATTTGTGTAATAAAGCTGTGAGGAAATTGAACTTGTCAGCATGTTAAATGCATTTGTCTCCAGGAATATAATAAACTACACATGTGGAATTGATAGGATTGGAAACTGAAATTCCCTGTGATTTAAAATCTAATTTGTCATTAATTTTTTTTAATCCACTCAGATGCTCAAGTTTTACCAGTTAACTATGCATAATAATTTCATTTTAAATTTAAATGAAATAGAGGGCATAACTAGGCATTGAAAATAAACATTACCCAAGGCAGATAGACTGGTATAAAAAGTATTTAAATCAGTGCATTCTAGCTTTTCAGTAACAATACCAAATGTTATATTGTAAGAGGACGTAGTTGAAAAATGATAAGACTATGGCATAAAAATAGTATTTATGTGTGCGTGTATGTGTAGAACATACATGCTCTACATTTAAATAGTAAGGCCAGACTCCTGCAAGTTACAGTCTACACTTAGAACATATATTGTAGAACATGTATTAATTTAAAATAGCTACATGGAGCAGCATGGGGTTTTTTGCTTTGGGGTTTTGATTCTTCTCTTGCCTTACCAGCTAGTGCTTACCTTGAAAAATACAACAGAAGGAAAAAAAAAAAATAGATTTATGAGCTGTTAAACGAAGTAGATTTCTGTTATGACCTTAACTGACAACGAGTAAATTACTCTGCAGTTTACAAGCAGCGATTATATTGTTTCTCAGAGTGAACTAAAAGGCAAAGAGGAGAAAGCTATAAGATATTATAAAATTGACATTTTTCCATGGTGGTTTAAGGGTTTATACTGAACTCTTTAATCCATTTTGGCACCATATGTCACATCTTTAGGTGGAAAAGACTTTCAATTTACTAAAACAACTTGCTTTTCTTAATCTATTATTTTTACATGCTGCTTTGCAGTCTGTTTACCTGAGTGTGTTACAGAAAATGGAAGACCATATTTTCTTTTGCCCAGTTTACAATGTAGCTCAACTAAATGTATGAGAGAAATGCAATAGATATGAGTATCAATATATATGTATATACCACTGCATGCCTAATGTGAACTATCAACCTAACGTGAACTTTTAAAGGTAAAAACATTTTCTAAATGAAGGTCATACTCTGACGATGT
Organism: Aythya fuligula; assembly: GCF_009819795.1. Taxonomy (NCBI): domain Eukaryota; kingdom Metazoa; phylum Chordata; class Aves; order Anseriformes; family Anatidae; genus Aythya; species Aythya fuligula. The sequence continues at coordinate 9,467,570 of NC_045574.1, read as the reverse complement.
GATCTTAAAGACTCTACAATTGTAGATTCAATGTTAAGAATAAATAGACATCTACCTAAGAATTGAAGCTGCAACAAGAAATACCTGAAGTCAGACTTTTACCTTCCTCAATCTTAATTAAGATTTATTTTTTTTTCCCCAGAGCATCTTATTTTTATAGACATATTTTATTATTTTCTTTGAAGGCCAAAAGGCAACACAAGCTAGCATAAGCCTGTAAAGGCCTAAGTTTAATTACTGACCTTGCCACAGATATTTTTTGAATGTGGCTATGTCTCTTCATTTTAGTGTCTATTTTCAACCTGTGAATTGATATGATGACATGTAGCACTTCCTGTGATCATCCTGGCATTTCATGTTAACAAACGCCATAATGTGAAGTGATTTAGGCCAAACTGGATACTTTTAATTCTCTGTTCTTACGGAAGATTAAAATTTGCAGGTTTTAATATTTCATACTGAAAGACTCAAGTTGTAACACATTAAGAATTGCTCAGGGATGTGACAAGTGAGAGCATTTGCAGTTTGTGAATCTTCCCATATCAAACATGACACAGGCTTATGCACACTTTGTTGTCTTTGGGAACATTTTCCAAATGGGAGGCAGGGTGTGGAGAGGAAGAGTACTCGGGTTGTTTCCAGGGGTAGAAGGGGAGTCTTGAATTATGCAAAAAGTAGATGGGGAGTTTTTCAAGGCAAACATTTAATTTGGGCTCTGGGTTCTCTCTAACACACTGTCCAAGGCCTGCTCCCAGCCACTATGTCCGTATATCCCTCCCCTCTATTTTTTTCCCTCAGCATTTCATGTTGTTCCAAGTTATAGTGCTCCCTCCGTTTCCCTCATTTACTCACTAGTACTGCTGTCCCTGCAAATACATGTCATGCACAATATAAAGCTCAAAGAGGACATTTATTTCTATGGCAGTAACATTTCCTTTCATAAATATCTTGCCAGCTTATAACGTACTGTGTTGTCCTCTCCTCTCTTCTCTTGCTCCCCTGGGGAGCAATTTTCTTTAAAATCTATGCTAGAAATTGTCAACAAAATATACGTATAATTGATATACGAAAGGTGACTTTGCTTGCATTGTTCCACTACCATAGCAAATAAGAATCAAAAAGAAACTCACATGCTTGTGTATAGAAGTGCTTATTCAGCTGCCCATAATGAACCATTTCTCATTGTTTGATATGAACAGGAAATTACATATTTTGAGATCCTATTAGATGTTAACATCCAGTAAAAATCTTCAATATTTTTTTTTTCTGCTCTGCCTATCTACTTCCCTGATTTAAGAGGAATGCTCCTTAAAATTTCATTTTGGTAATTAGTTTTTTTTGTTTGTTTGTTTGTTTTCACAAGGACAGATATGTGTAAGTACACATATAAGGAGCTACTACCACCAGTGAAAGCACTTTTTTTTTTTTTTTTTCCTAACCTCCACCCTTGGCAAAGTGTTGTAGAGTTAAAATTTCAAAATTTTGTAACTATTTACAATTTGCAAAAACAACTATACATCACCTTACAGGGAACCCACAAGCTTTGTGGAAGTTAGATTTATTACAGACTAGTGCTGCAACACACTGAATATTTTCAGGTCTCTAGTGTAATATGATTCATGTCACTCTCCAAATGATTCCTAGTGCTGGAGACAAATAAACTTTCAAATGCAAGCGTTAATTCATGAACTTCTGCTATAACCTTGTGTACAGTCAAACCTGCCCCTACTGGGACAGTAAGAAGCAGAACATGGTTTTTGCAGCAGGACTTCAGAACTCCTGATGATGGCCCTAGGAAATGCAGCTGGGGACCAACAACTCCATCCAATAGAAGGGTGACAACCATTGTACCGTCAGGGACATACGTGGGTGATTTTCTTTCCTGACAAAATACATTTCTGCATCTCTGTGCTCAATGTTCATCTCAAAGCCGGTGAATGGAAACGCAGCTTGTGTGTCAGTTACAAGTAAAGATATAAAAAAACACTACTATACCACGGGCTACACTGTGTGACAGATTATTCTACAATTATCTACGATGAGATGCTTAGTTCATTAACAAAAAATCCCTAAAGCATGCAGAGAAGATTAACGGTAACAATTTGCACAGGTAAGCCTCAACATAACAAATACAGTCTTCTATAAACCAGCCACAAAAATGCTCAGTTAATAGTAATATTAATAGCAATATTAATATTTTACTTAATAGTAAAATGCGTGCAGGACTTCATGTAAAACAATCAAATTAAAAATGACCCAAACCTCTTCCCTCATGTTAATCAGATTATTCTGGAAGGTATAATTTAGAAGAATTTTGCCACTTTGCTTTAAAAAAAAAAAAAAATCTTCTGATAGACAACTTAAAACTATTAAACTAAGGTTTGCCTAAGTTTTTTTTTAAGTTTTTGTGTACTACTTAATCGAAATTCTTTATTTTTCCCCTAATTATGCCTTTTATTTTGTTGAATAATAAAAACCTTAATCACAGTATCTGTATTCCATTTTAGCTTTATTGTTTGGGATTTTATTTTAAATTTGTAAATGAATAACATGCAATTAAAAGTGACAGATTGACAGCACTATAAATTCTTGTTCACCCATTAAAAAAATACAACTGCAAGCAAGTGAATGCTTCACCACAAAATGACATCAAAGTACTTTAATCTCACTTAGAATATTGACAATAAGAATATAATTGAAATTAATGTACTTTTTAGCCCTACTAAAACTGTGAGTATTGCATGCATGAAGATGCTTCTATAGTATGTTCTTTCATGCATGACAAATTGGCTGCACATGCTTTAGTGGCACGGAACAGATTTGAGTCGCTGAGCTAGAGATGAATCTATCATGGTTTCTTGCAGGGAGAAAAGATTTTCCCCTCATTTCCTTCACTTTTAAGATGGAAGTTTGGAATATTCATCTTTACTCACCAGGTAAAATTATATGGTATTTTAAATGAGACTGATGAAGAAATAATCAAAGCCCATGTGTGGATGAAAGTTAAATTTTAGATGCTGGTTAACAAAATTCAAATAAGAAGAGAATCACAAAATAAAATTGTTTGCCTACAAGACATTATTGCAATGCAGCAATGAACTGCAGCCCACTCATATTACCCTCTTTTCTAATGCTGACAAAGTGACAGTGTGAAAATGTGAGCAAGAAATGCCCTGTTCATGAATGTCCTCTGTCAGCCTGTGTTTATTGGCTGAAACAATTTTATTTTTTTTCTGTGAGGTAGTTTTTTTCTGCATAATAATGTGACTGTTCTCATCTGAAAATCTTTGCTTCACTAATTTCAAATGAACAAAGAAACAAAAAACTTTGGGTTTAAACAAGCAAGAATATAGATAGCCAAAGTGCAGCTGAGAGAGAGTTGTAAGCCATGTTCAATTTTTACCAAAATATTAAAATTCCCACTGGATTAGAAAAAAAAAAAAAAAAGAGAGACAGATAAAAGAGGCAGACAATTTCACGATTATGTTAAAATGTCAATGGAATTATATTTACCCATATGAGTTTATGATTTATCAATGTGGTTGTCATCTATCTGAAACTCTACTTTGTAAACACTGGTGACATTTACACTACTTCATAGGATCACAGAAGGATTAATTAAAAATATGCATCAAAGAGGCCTACACCTAAAGGAGGCCTACAGAAAAGCTGGGGAGGTACTCTTTGTCAGGGAGTGGAGTGAAGACAAGGAGTAATGGTTTTAAACTTTAAAAAAAAAAAAAAAAAAAAAAAAAAAAAAAGATAATTCTCATTGTTTGAGAAAAAAAAAATAATTCTTTACTATGAGGGTGGAGAGGCACTGGAGCAGGTTGCCCAGAGATGTTGCGGATGCCCCAATCCTGGCAGTGTTCAAGACCAGGCTGGTTGGGGCTTTGAGCAACCTGATGTAGTGGGAGGTGTCCCTGCCCATGGTGGGGGGTTGGAATTAGAAGATCTTTAAGTTCCCTTCCAATCCAAATCATTCTAAGATTTTGTGATCAAATATAAGCTTACTAAGTGATCCAAAATTCATTTTTGAGGCCAAAGACTTGTCTTTTTCAAACGTGAAACTTTAGTTTGCATTTCCAGAGCTTCATCCTTATATAAGTATTTATATGGTCCAATCCTTGGTTGTTTTTATTTAACACAAGTTATTTTACAGAGTTGTGAATTGGAAACCCAAATAGCAAACTTCTAGACAAACACAAACATTCTGCATAAATTCAGCCCAGATTTTCACATCTGAAACATGATATAGCTTGCTATGGAAACATTCAATAAAAACAACAGCGTATGCTACTGTACTTTCAGAAACTTTCTAGACACCTGTTGGAACAAGGTAAAAAATATCTGGGTGAATTTTGTTTTTTTTTAGACCATGATAGAGAAGTAGGAATTGTGGCATATTTGGGATATATGTCCTGACCATGATTTCACAGACCTGTTAGTACCTCCAAGTTATATCTCCTTCATGTATCAGGGCCAACAGTGATGTAAAGGAGCATAGCAAACTGATCCTTGGTATCAATAATTCCCATCAAGATTGGGAAGAAAATGAGAATCTCCCTGGGAAAAAAAAAAAAAAGGGGGGGGGGGGGGGGGGGTATTTAGGCTTGTCTAATATAAAACATTCACTGTGCAGTACATACATGGTAAAAAACATGCTAGGACCTAAACCTCCTTGATTTGATAAGGCCAAAGTGACTGTTTTATCTACCACTAGTTAACAAGTCCACATAACCTTCTAGCAATCACAGGAGGCTCATTACAGCAAAAGAACAACAACAGATGTACCAAGAATTAATATTTAAGTAAAGCATCCCAGAAAAGCTGCATTTCTTAGTTGTTAGGTCTATTATGTCAATAATAGAAAAGTCTAGCTTAAGAACTTGTTTTCAGTATAAATGGGATGAAGTCTTCACAGCTGAAGAGTAAAATGGTCTCATAGAAAAATGGATTGTGACAGCCAACATATCTGAAACCCACACAGTTGTCATTTAGAGTCACTCAAAGTTCATTTAATTTCCTTCAGCAGTTCTTTTTCCTGCCACACTCCCACCCCTCTGGCCATCTATTCCTATCTCCTTTATACATTTCCTTACTTTTTTTTTTTTTTTTTTTTTTAACTACTTCAGCAGATGTTTGTTTTAGACATTTCTTACAGCTGTCATGTATCAAAGACAGTTTGGCAGCTGTTTTAGGATCAGTGCATAAACTTTTCCCACTACTGATAGGAAGTGGTGCCGAATGCCTAGTGGAACTGACACCACATGGATATTTCTCTTTGCCACTGATACCACCTTAATATATCTTTATTTAATGACAGCCACACATAGGTATTGTGAGTTGCCTTTCTTTTTCTTGGCACCCGTTCTGAGCCACCCCAAAGATATTCTTTGATATGAGGTGACAAGGAGTCCTTTGTTACACACAAAGATAAACTGTCCTGAAACCATTCCTTAAGGCCTGGTAGGGCTTGTGTGAATCACTTGTTTCACAGCTTGCTGCTCTTGTCCAGCTGAGTGAAATCTCCTCTACCTGTTTTGTACTTGAATTTACGGAAGATACCATGTACCCATGTGAAATGATATCTTAGAGAAATATTATATGTAATACTAAAAGAGACAAATTTTGCAAAAGAAAAAGCTGCAACAGTCTGGAGCAATGACTGAAAATAGCATAGTAGCATTAATACATAGTGCCATAATTCAAAACATTGCTTTAGTAGACAGGAGTGGGAACTTAAAGCACATTATGCTCTTTAAGAATGAAGTTTTAAATTTACCTTTAAGAATGTGTAATTTTAAAAATATTCATGCCAAATAATGTTTACTTTATACCAGGAATTCCCCTTTAAACTGTTTTATAGGTTCCACAGCAATTCTGGCAGTCTTCCAGAAAAAACTTTCAGAATAGCTTTGGCATGGACATCTTTAGAAACTGCCCAACTGGCAGAAAAGCACATATTAGCACAAGACTCAGATAAAAGATGATCTGAAATGAGGACAAGACTAACAGCAATGCATATAGGCTGTTTTCCTACACTGGCAAGACAAACAGTTGCTAAATAACATTAAAAAAAAAAAAAAGGCAACCCAGCCAAAAATGCCAATTCTGCTTTTTCTACCCTTAAATGAAGAAAAATTTAGGACACAGAATGACATTTGTAAATGCTCCAGGATCAGCAAAAAAAAAAAAAAATTTATACACAAATACAGCCTTTCACTTCTCTCCATTTCTGCTAGATGTGACCAACTTGATAATCCTGGCACAGCTCAACAGCTCAAGATACAGCAGCTCAATGCTATGAGCAAGCACACCCAGTGCAATAGCACGGCTGTGGGAAGCACTGAAATGGGACAGATAAAAATGCAGAGTATTTGACATACCAGATTCATTTGCAGAGAAAGTAACTGCTATTCAAAAAGCCACAGCAATAGATAACCTCTGATATCTAGTCTGCCCTTTGGCAATAAGGTGGTTTGTGACAGCCAATTACTACCTTTTCCAAAATTTGCCTTTTTAGTTGCATGTGAAATATAAGATCTCAGCTTTTACAAAAAATAAAAAATAAAAATAAAAAATCTAATGAGAATTTTGAGTTCTTATATCCTTAAAAACAAATACAAGTAAAAATGAAGAAGTTATGCATTATTTTAGCCATCCTGCATGATACCCAAGGAAAATTCTGATACCTGATATTGTCCTGTTATCACAAAGGCACAGGCTGCTAGCATCACTTATGAAATTACGTATTTTACTGTAAGTCACCCCTTTGAGTCAGTCAGTCTTTAGTCCGATCTTTTGCTGTACCTAAAATACATAAGTAGTAAATAGTTGTAAAAGCTATATAATGCATTAGAGCATATTGAGACAATATGAAAGAAGCTATTTTTTCTATCCTGTGGCAGTACACAAATTTTAAGACTAAACCCAGCAAGCAGAATCTATTAAATTTCAAAGGAAGAAGCTACGTTAGCAATCACTATGTGTAATTCCTAAACGAACTTCTGTTTCTTCGTTGTATTTTTTGTTTGTTTGTTTGTTTGTTTTGTTTTGTTTTTCATTTCTATAGTGAACTGTCCTGCCATACAGCACCTGGGAATTCTCTCCAGCAGAATTCTTTTATGAATGTGAAAAATTCATTACAGCTCACATACCTACCTACAGACACAACTTTCACACTTGGGATTCAATACTTTCAGATCACTTCTCATTGATTAAAATGTTTTACACTAAGGTTACATATAAACTTATTTCTTAGTATGAGATGTCAATATCATCATAGTTGAAGAATGATTGAGCTGAATGAAATGGTATACTTCAAGAAAGGTATTCTGTTGTTGGCTAAATCGGCAGTCAGTATCTAGCAAGAACAGTACAGGGAAAAGTTCCTTCCTAATTAATGATTTTTTTTGAAAATCTGTGATAAGCAATCTTATGAAGGTTGCTAGAAAATCACATTGTTATCAGTAAGGGTTGCATCTGTCAGCTATCTCTACAGCCTCTTATATCAATTCTTCTCAAGAAGGCCACTAGCAGGAACTTCAACAATATGAAATGTTCCAACAAGATTCAACAAAAAGGAAAATGGATTCATGCTGTTATATTAAACCATACTTTTCCTGCAATATCAAGCAAATCAGAACCTAACCAGAGTCATCCAAGAGTTTACCTAAATAAATAAATAAGATTTTATAATATTTTGCGCTTTACCTTTAAAAGCTATAATCAAATTTTTAAACAAACGATAGCCTAATATTTAAACTATAAATCATATTCAATAATTGGAGAAAGCAATTGCCCTTGTAGTACCCCAGTAGAACAAAAGTTCTTTATTTCCAGGGAAGAACAAAAAGGAGAGAAGGAAAAAAGAAAAAAAAAATCTTGGGAATATTTAAGTTCACGCTGGTGTGGACAGATACATATGTTAAGAACTTCAGACCCTGATTCCAGAGTTTAACATGGTGCATTCACCTCTGCACAGTAGTGGCTTTTATCATACACCTGTATTCTCCCAAAGGTATGCAAAAGAAAAACTCTCTCAATGCTTATATTTCCTCTTAGAAAAATTGAACATTTTTTGGCTATGACTGAAGACACTAACAAAGAGTAACTTCTAATGTCACCTAATAAATATCCTATAAACAGCCAGATCTCTCACTCATGCATTAAATATTTTATAGTCCCTACTGTCTATAAAATAAATTTGAGGGCAATAAAATTAAGCAAATGGAAAAAAAAAAAAAAAATCTTAAGATGGTTTATCAACAAGATGAATTTCATATTAGAAAAAGCCATCAGTTTATTTTAACAAAAAACAGGCAGTTGTAATTAAATCCAGCCATTTGAACTGACAGAGCAATGATTCTTCTAACATTAGATGTCTGTTGCATGTTTGCTATTCCCACTTTTAATGCATAACTGATTCTCTAAGATGGAGAATCCAGGAGGGGTAGGACGTCATTCACTGGCACTTTTTGTTGGATTTTTCTGGCAGAAATGAGATGAACACAGAGACTTTAAATTTACATAGAAATTAAGAAGAAAATGTGAATTCAACAATAATTGATGTTGCTAGTCACGTATTTTATGGAAGGAACATAATAATCTATAATTATAGCAGAATTCAGGAAAACTCATCCAGATCCAAACCTACTGTTTAAAACCAATCTGCCGTTGTCCAGCAGGTCTCTGAAGTTATGTTACCCGTGTTTTCCATCCACCTGCCATCATTCTCTTCAGGCTAAAGATATACAAGGCATAAAATAAAAGGCTGGGAGTTGGGGGAATATGAAGTGGATATTTCTATATATATTAGCGAAAGAGGAAAAAAGAGTAGTAGTTTTGAATTACCCTTCAAAAGCTGGGAATTCTGCTGTGATCTTTAGAACTACTCATTCCAAAATGCCTCACTTCAGTTCCTCAAGAGAAATAACATGCACAAGACTAAAAAACATAATTTCCCCTTAAGTATTTTATATTTTTAAAAGGCAAAATATAGAGAGAGCAGGAAAAAAAAAATGTTAATAAAATAATCTCACTTTTTAGTAGCCTTCTCTTCAATTTTAGGGTATGTTCCTGGTAGCCCAATTGCCTTTCAGACTCTTTTTCATCAAGGCTATAATTTTGGAAGGGTTCAGGAAGTCTGTAATGACACTAAACCTTGCCAGAGCAACAGAAGGTCAATATAAAGGGATGCGAAAATTTTCTTCTTGATTTTGGAGCAGCAGGTCATTCCTGCTATTGTAAGTATACAGGTGAGAGGCAATTTGCAGACAGAACTTGGAATAATGAAGGCTGCACAGCCAGTATCACCACTGCCATCCACGAAGTGTGGGGAGGTAATCTGAGGGCTGCTAGGGGTCAGCCTAACTGCCTTATTGCTGTTGCCTAGCTTCCTTATTTTTGCTCAGTGTTTCTGCTAGGTTTCAAGAAGTCAGACCATCTCACTTGAAGAATTCTTCCACTCCTTTATTTATAAAGTGAAGATTTCTCTCAGGAGTTTCAGGTGACCTGGTCTCACTTTTTCTATGGTAATGATATGTTGAGTTTGCATTGAAGTCAAAGATAGAAGTTTCAGTGTGAAATCTACTCAAAAAGAGCACCCCAAACCCACTTCCCTACTGTTTTAATGACTCTACATTTCCAGATTAAGCTCATTTCCACATAAATAGGTCCCATTCACAAAATCAAGGCGATCCATGAACCTCACGATCATTGACTTCACCAACAGTGAGAGCTCTTAAAGTAAATAGAGACTGCAATTTTATGGCTGGTCGTTGTAAATGTATCCCTCTGGGACAGCACTGTAGCATGCATGCATAAATTTAAGTATTTGAACAGAGCGACACATTACCTTGGCATCAAATAGGCAGGGAGCTGATAAACAATATTCTTTAATCTCTACGGCCTTCACGTATAAAAAGAAGAGCAAAAGCACTTCAGATCAATAAATAAAAGTAAAAGGCCATAGAAGGAGGTTTAAGAGAGTGAGTTCTGGGATTTGTACTTGCCTGGCTGTCCTGCTGCCTGCCTGCTCGCCGAAGCAGTCTTTGCTGCAGCCCCACAAGCAGTCTTACTCTGGTCAAACCAATTCATGCCACCCCAACAAACAGGAAATTATTTATTCATTTTTATTTTCCCAAGAACATATTATCCCAGAAGGCACAAAGTGGATCTATCAATCATTGCAAATCGTATTATTAACTCTTCACACTTGCTATGTAAAAAAATCCCTACCCACACACTATCATCTGATCTCTGTGTGGGCAATAATTAGTAACTTTTTTTTAAAACAATTTTAGTAGGGGAGGCAAACAGGCATACCAGAGGCCCAAACGAACAGCTTTGTTATGTGGAATCCACCCCTATTGGCCCAGGCAAGCCCAAGAGGAGCATAGCTCTAACACCAGCAATTCTCCACCATCTGATGTCCTCTTTTTGTTTCCTCTCTGAACAATGGTTTGTCCAAAGGCAAAAGGACCACATCCAGAGCATGGCGGTAAAACCTTCTCTAGGAACTGATGATACCAGCACAGAAAACACAAAGGGACAAACTAGCAGCCATGAAAGCTGCATGCCAGGAACATTTCCCCCTGGTTTCATGGTCTCTCACCCTTTCCTCAGTGTCCTGGTGCACGTTCTTCTCCTTAGTTGATACTAAGTAGTATCAACTTACATCAAAACCTAAATTTCAGAGGAAAGAAGGAAGGAAAAAAGGAAAAACATTTCACAGGTGTGCATTATATATGTGCAGAGAGGCAACAAAAAAAAAAAAATACAAGTGCCAGAGTGTGCAAGTCAGGAACAAACAGTGAGATTTGAGTTTAGAAAGTTTTCGAGCAGCATTTTCCTGCGCAATGCAGATGGCTATGCCATGGTCTTGCCAGAAACTTCTTCATTATAAGCATCCTTTTCTAGGCTGCAGGGTGATTCAGTCTCTAAGGAAATCTTTATTTTGCATAAGAACTAAACACTGTTCTGGGAGAACCAAAAGAGTTCTGGGACTAAAAATAAAGTTAGTGCAGACAAGGAATGACTTCAATCAGTGTTCCTCTCCTCTGATTTTGTCATGCTGGGTCACCTTCATTCTAATTTCATTTCTACTGAAGACGAGGAAAAAAAAAAGAAAAAGAAAAAAAAAAAAAAAAGAAAGAAAAAAAAAAAAAAAGAGGAATTTATGTAAGACCTGACTATATCACTGAATATCACCAGTATCATCCAACAACCAGTTAAGTGCAGTGACTGCGCCCCTGTAGTGGTCTGTCTTTAAACCTGTGGCAGTAAAAATTAGATAAGACTCCTCTAGGCCGTGGCAGTCCTTCTCTTCTGAGTGACTTTGTCTCTCCAGAGTTTTGTTCTTTTAACCACTCAGAATACCCTCTGAAAGTATCCTTTGATTTCCAATATCTGACAACAGTATGTCAGGGTAACAAGAAGTAATTTAATATGCAAATACTAGATTGCGCAGAAACAAACTCTCATACCACATAATTTATGCATTTGGAAGCTGGAAGTATTCAGACCAGCATGAACATTGCTTCAAGGGAGGAGAGTTTCCTTTGAGCAGCTCAGAAGGGGGTGGTGGAACAGAAAAGCATCACTCACAAATACTTAAGTAATCCAGAGGTTAAAAACTTGCCTGGCAGGAAACAAAGAAAGAAAGAAAAAAAATAATAATAACAATCACAGGGTGTGGTGGTGTGTTATGTTTTTTTGTTTTGTTTTGTTTTCTTAATTACTTATTTCTGCTTCTAAAAATATTGATACAGTCTCAGGGTTCCAGAGGTTAGGAAGACTTTGAAAAATGATGAGCTTTATTGATTATTTAATACTACTTATTCCTCCCTGGAGCCTGGGGATTGTGGCTACAATTAGTTTAGCAATGTCCTTTCCAGAAGCTGTAGGCAAGAGGCAGCCATGATGTTCAAAGAGAACCTTTGTGCCTTCATCTCTAAAAGGGGAATTTTGCATGTGAGCATGATGCAAAGCCAAGCCATCCCCAGCATGCTGTGGCTGGGCACTGGCTCAGCCACGGCTCAATGTGCAATCACTCGTTCAAATCATTAAAAGAAATACACTAATGTCTGGGCTATCAAGTTCAGACTGTGGTTCACACTGAATTAGGTCCAAACATCTCAGTGCAGTTGTTTTGTCAAGGTAATGTATTTAGTCAATTCTCGGTGTTTAGTAGCCCATAAAATCACACCTATTTGAGCAAGCAGCAGGTTTAGAAGAGTTACATAAAATACAGGTTAACTCAAATATTTTTAAAGGCCAATGCTTTCAAAATTTGATGCCATTTAACCATGGAGCACATATACATTTTAGAAAAGGTATCTCAGTAAATTGTATGGGATTAGCTTTAGACATTCACGCTGAATTTCTTGACTACATCTGATAGTTTAAGCCCTTAACATCACTCAAATACAGCATTTCTTCCCATAATAGTTAATAAGTTATTGTCAAGAGCCTTGAGAAAAGAAACTGTTTAGAGTGCAAGAACACATAAGAAGTTATTTTTACACTGTTTGATTTTCCCTCAATTAATTCACTGTACAATTGCAAAAGTTATCAAGACTCCAAGTCAGTCGTATTCTCTGCTCTGATATTTTATAGTGTCATAGCAATGTACAGAGATTTGCAGAGAAGGAAACAGGTCCTTGTTCCCAGGAGTTTTGTAGCCTAAAGATGATATGACCTATTAAGGAATGACAGTAAATATGTGTGGGTGGGGTGAATGAAAGCAAAAAGGTTACTTAAAATAAGCAGACACGCTTATTATCTCTGCAGTACAACAGCTTTCTGTTAAAGCAAACACTTACATATTGATTGCAGAAAAAAGATCTTTTATTTTAGTTGTTTTTACTACTTAATACACTGGTGTGTGGGTACAATGTCAGGAATGACGGTCACTCCAGAGATTACTTTACGCTGTATAGCAGAAACATATCCATAGTGCAACAGTGTGCTGTACATCTGCCACTGCATTTGAAGGTTCAAGCTGGTGCTTGCAGGACTGGCAGATACTGAAGAAAGAGTTATTCAGAAACAGGGGGAGTCAAGGTCTTTTGTTTTGCTTGTTATAAAAAAGAAATAAAAGAACAGAAAGAAAACCCCAGAACAGTTGTCCTAATTCATAAGCAAGACTGTCTTACAACCATTATCAAAGCATGCTGCAGGGAACTTATGGGTGCACCCAGTGCACTCACATCAACAATTTAGTTTAGATCAGAAGTGCGTCTTTCAAGTAAGTCTCCTGATCAGCTTTGACTTGCATCATGGGAAGGTCTTTTGAGTATGAAGGTAGATTTCTTCCAGATGAAGCTAAACAAGAAGACGTATGCTGGACTTGAGGCTCACACACTATCTACTGGCTAGCATTCACAACTTGCGGATGAATGCCAGTCCAGAGTGAAAACTCTGTGTGTCTAGTGCAGGTTTCACATCCTCAGCAGCAGCTGCCTTGCCATATAGATCTATTCCTCTCGCATCAAACTGCAAGCTAATGTAGACATAGCCTAAGGCTGTCTCTGTTCCTGCTTTGTCCTAATATTGAACACATATGGGCCAGAAAACCCAACCCTCAGACAGGAACAAATTGCAATTTCAGTTAGAAGATAGAGTTGCTGTTAGAGTTAGAACTATTTGGATGCCAAAGTGAATCCACTGAAAGTAAGTTTCAATGCATTACCTTCCAAAAGTGGAAATACTTCTCACCTTTATGCTCCTGATCAGGTTAGCTTTATAAGCAATGATCCATAAGAAACTGCAGTACACTTTGCATGTCCATGAGCAATGCACAGCCCAGATAGTATTCCACATATTTTAGCTAATTAAAAGTCATGCAGCATTAAACTTCAAGATCCTAAAGAACCTGGCAAAACTTTCTGGGATTTTTTTTACTTACTTCCTACACAGATGTACACTATATTTATAGCATAAAACCTACTGCAGATATTTCCTTACAGTAAAGAATGGTAATTATACTATCTGTTAGAATCGAGATAAAAATAGGCAAAGCTGAGACCATAACTGCAGACACTGACCATTATGTAATGGGTTGGTATTCCTCCTGTGCTAGATACTTATACAATACTTATATGATGTTAATGATCAGTATCACTCAGATTGCCATACATCTGATCAGAGGGCAACACAAACCCGATTTTCTCCTCATAACAGCGTAGCTGAAGACTGTAGTGTTATGACCGACTACACAACAGACTACAGAGTAAGGGAGTTCTTAGGAAAGAGGAACAAATGGCATTAATTTAGCATGAGGTCTACATATTCTGTGATGCGATACAGTTTTTTTCAGTGATGGATTTCCAGATCAAATTAAACTGTCTTATAATTCAAGGTTAAGAGTGGTATAAATCAGGAAAGCTACGCAGAGTTTGCTGTAACTTCATTAATTTCTATCAGATGAGCATATGACCAGTCAAGGCTACATTTAAATCACTATTTCAAAACAATTTCTATTAAATGATCTCAGCATATGTTACTTTTTGTCTTTAACAATATTAAATCAGCAATGAATGAACATAGAAAGTAAATATGTACACCAGAAGAGACAAAGTATTAAGTTTTCATACAATGTCAATATTAATTGTAGCCGCTGCACCTGGAAAGGTAGTTCACAGAGGCAAACTGTTTGAAGACAAGTGCTGCAAATAACAAATCTAGGAATTACCTGCAAATAGTCTGACCAGACTTATTCTGAGTTACATTATCATTCTCTAAATTTATTTTTGACAAACTTTTTATACAGCAGAATAATAGGAAATAAAATATATTAAAATTAACATTATTTGAAAACAAAGCCTGAAGAACTTTGAACCTCAGATGAATTGCAGAAACTGCAGCAGGCAAGTCAATTCAAGTAACACCATTTAAGTCCATGGACAGAGCTACATATCAAAAAGGAAAAGAACATTTATACATAAATGAAATACAGATGCGTTTGTTCCCCTCCCACCCCTCAGAAGTCCTTGAAGGTGTTAGAGGTGTTAGGATATTTGCATAATGAAAGCCACAGGAAAACTATTATTTAACTGATTTTAATTCACAGCCTTTAGGGTCTGATTCAATGCTTATTGAAGTCAGTAGGAGTCTTCCCATTTAATTCATGAGTTCAGATCAGACCTTCATCTGCAACTATAATGAAAGGGAGTTAAAAAGGGTAATTCTGGGGCACATAGTTCTGTTCAAGTTACGATTCCTAGAATCAGTTCATTCAGCTAATTCCTGTATTCCTGCTGAGGAGGACAGAAGAAGAGAATTGCATCCAAATGACAAGCCAATGAAAATAAAGACAACCAGCGTTAAACTGGGTATTAGCAACCTAGTTGCTCAGATTGGCTCATCAGTAACTCACACAATTATGTTGTTGTCGGAAGAATACAGTGTTGTATAGGTCTACCTCAAATCAAACATCTATATTTGACAATTTTCAGACTTGAAAGTAGCCTGGGCTGCACCAAAAGCAGTATGGCCAGTATGCTGAGGGAGGTGATTGTCCCCCTCTGCTTTGCTCTCCTGAGACCCCACTTGCAGCCCTGCATTCAGCTCTGGGGCCCCCAGCAAAAGAAAGCCCTGGACATTGTAAAACAGGTCCAGAGGAGGGCCACAAGGAGGATCAGAAGGCTGGAGCTCCTCTCCTTTGAAGACAGGCTGAGGGAGTTGGGGTTGTTCAGCCTGGAGCAGAGAAGGCCCCCGGGGGAGACAATTACAGTGGCCTGCCAGTGCCTAAAGAGGGCCTACAGGAAAGCTGGGGAGGGACTCTTTGTCAGGGGGTGTAGTGATAAGACAAGGGGTAAGAGCTTTAAACTAAAGGAGAGTGGATTTAGATTAGACATCAGGAAGAAAATCTGCACTCAGAGGGTGGTGAGGCCCAGGCCCAGGCTGCCCGGAGGAGCTGTGGGTGCCCCATCCCTGGCAGTGCCCAAGGCCAGGCTGTATAGGGCTGGGGGCAGCCTGGGACGGCCACGGACCCTGTGATGGCACTGGATAGGAATTAGATGAGTTTTAAGGTCCCTTTCAAACCAAACCATTCTATGATTCTATTAACTCTACCTTTGCAGTTTTAGGCATAAAAATACAGATCTCTAGCCATCAGCTTGCATTGGACTACCAGAATAACTACCTAACCTGGCTTCTACTGAGTTTCCCATTCATGTTTAATTGACTTTCTAACTAATCACAAATTCAATCCTGTTGAAATAGTCAGAGAATCCCTGCAAGAAAAAGATGCAATGAATTCCCTAAAGAGAGTTTTTACTTAGATTTCATACTTTCTTAAGCAACAAAATAGCTTATTCTCTTACTGTTGGCCCAAAAATCTTGTGTTTGGGGAAAGTAAATTTGTGAAAGCTGGTATGACATTTAATTGAGCCAGTAACCCCCTCACTTACCAAAGACTTTTTAAAAGTTTGAAAATAATTGAAACTCACTATATAAAGCTCAAATTTTAAAATGTGTCTAGAGTAAATCTCTCCTTAATTTGATTGTGAAGTATCTTCACATGCATAATCCAGCAGAGTATGTTGAGGGAGATGGCAACAAAACTAAATAAACAAACACACATTATTCTTTCAGATCTGACACCTGCTGTCTCTTCAGACTGTGGATCTGATGAGAATTAATGTAACAGATGGAGTAAAATAAATGGTGACTGGTTGGTTTCTGAATCATCGTCATGTTCTAAAGAAATCCTCTAACAGTTTTTTAGACATTGCTTAGCAGAAAATAAAATAAAATAAAATAAAATAAAATAAAATAAAATAAAATAAAATAAAATAAAATAAAATAAAATAAAATAAAAATCCTGCACAACCCCTAAAGGTATGAGCAGATAGAGGCATAGGAACAGTTTTCCATCCTGGTTAGACCAGGCTTGTTGTTTTAAGAAACGTAAATCCCAATAGGTAAAAATCAAGCATTCAAGTATCCTGCTAAAGTGTTTCTATACTCTAACTCTGAATTTGTGCTTTGTTAAAGGAGTCTCCTCCCAGGCCAGGAAATCCTGTCTGTATTACACAGTGATAGCAACGACTTTCCAGTAAGGCAGCAGGATTTTGGCAAGTCCACAGTGTACAGTTTTCTAAGGGAACATCAACA
The DNA here is from genome assembly GCF_009819795.1 of Aythya fuligula. NCBI lineage: Eukaryota > Metazoa > Chordata > Aves > Anseriformes > Anatidae > Aythya > Aythya fuligula. The sequence goes on along the minus strand of NC_045574.1, from coordinate 9,450,446 downwards.
TCTCAGTATTGCATTCTCTCCAATTCCACTTTCCTCAAACTTTAAAATTATACTGCTTTATTGCAAAATAGAACCCAGACAAAATGGTCACCTGTACTTTAAGCATTTGTAGAAAAAATTTTAGCAAGTCAAGTCACAGAGAAGACAAGTCCTATGTGAAATATATAGCCTTTGTATAACCTAAACCCATCTGGCAGGCAGGTATCTACAAAATACACTTACACCAGCTGTAAGAAAATGTAATGGAATGCAATTAGGAATTTATCTTTCTCAGACAATTACAAGTGCAGTCTTCAGAGAAGCCATTGTAACCACATGGATGTGCTTTATCTTAGATTTTCACTTAAACTAATGGTTTCTAAATTACTTGAGTGGAAAATTAAGAATGCAATGCTGCACTTAACAAAGCATTTGCATTTCATTGCATATGCTGTTAAATTTCCATTAAACTCTACATTTATATATAGATTTTTAATTCATAAAATATGGTAATAAAATGAAACAATATGATTGGGCAGATGATAGCTTCTGAAGAAAACATATTTCTGGATATCTGCTTTGCTCAGAAGATATTCTGTATATTTTCAGAGGCACATATCCTTAGTTTCAGGGAAACACATTTTAACAAATGTTATAAGCTACCTGAAAATGAAGCTTTGTATAAATTAACTTTTTTTTTTTTTTTTTTTTTTTTTTCCCCAAAAATATCAAGTCCAAGATCCATCCTTCATGATTAAGAATTCCAGGATGGTCAGCAAATATACATAATACAGTAGTAGGTTAATTCTGCAGGTGTATAAAGGTAAAGAGCCAAAAATCTATTAATATAGCAAAGTATTCAACAAGCTTTTGCACAAGAAATAAAAATGCAGTGATGAACTTAGGAAGTAAACTGCAGAAAAAGATTTTAATAACACATTAGGGATTAAGAGCTGCCTAAGAAGATGATGGAATCATCTTTGCCAAAGACTTTGTGACACTTACACAAACATTCTCACCCTTGCTGGGATTGATGTAGGACTGACAATCCTGCCTTCAGAAGAATCAACAAGATTTCATATAGTCTTTTTAGCCCTGTTGCAGAAGGATTTGTTATTTCACAGCAAGCCAACTTCTGTTGCTAAGTCGTGGTAAAGCTGGCAATACTCAATCTCATTAGAAGAGCTATACACAGCCCTCATTAAGAAAAAGCAACAAGTGCAAAACATTCTGCAGTTACATTTCCAAATTGCAGAATACACTGCATGTGCATTTGATCTTTTTTGCTTACTCTGTGCATAAGGTCAAACTTTTTTTTTAATTGACATTTTTATGACATCCTGAAAAATAATTTACCAGATTTAACCATATTCAGCTTTATTCTCAAGTGCTAAATTGACATTTGTAAGGCTCTCCCTCAGGTAGGATTTTGAAGAAAAGAAAGAATTGCTTGGGCCATATTGGTCACTAAGGGTACATAAAGAATTCAATCCTTGAAGGGTCATTGTGGAATCACTGCTGATGTTGGAACTATTCAGAGAATTGTTTGATAATGTGAACAAGGAGTCCACAGTCAGCTCAGGGGCTCAGATCTGCTCTACTTCACATAACAAAGCCAGAGTCCACATAGAAATCAACCAGTGCGATAAGATGGGTGTATTGATATGTTATAGGTAGGCTGTGACAAAATGGCTGCAATCATTCTGCATTCCTGTCCTACGTAACACCTAACATGAATTTCTGATGTAATTAAGTTCCAGGTACTCTTTGCAGTAGGATGCTTTCGGTCCCGTGTCCTTTGGTGAGCAAATCTTAAAGTGTTTCCCATTTCATTCTGATCATTACTGCACCATGTGTGTGACTAACCCATCAGTGGTGACTCTGCCTCTTCCACTGATGGGGTCCAGGAAATTTGTTTCATAAATAACCTTAGAAAATAAGGACATTAAAATCATTGGTGTTTACATGAAAAGTAATTGAATATCAATCAAAACACACTGGCAACCTCTTGACAGCTCCAGTTCTGCTATAATTCATTGAATTAATCAAGTCTTGACACTATGATATGTTATTACAAAGGCTGAAGAAGGAACAGGAAATTACAAAGTTGAGGAAAAAGACCTCTTTTTCCACTTCATTGTATGTTAAAATTTCCAATGGAGGAGAATAAGGCCATAATGAAAAGAAGTGACACAGCTGAAATCCAGTTAATCTGTTGTTTTGTCTGTCAGTGGCCAACACCAGCCAATGGTTTAAAAAAAAAAAATAAAATAAAGTAATAATGTTAGGGAGAACTATCCATATAAGCATATCTGTATTATGTTCACTACTCAGATGCATGCACCCTTATGCTCTTTTTAGGGAAGAAACCGAATTGACTATTTTATATTAATTCTCCTCTGTTTCTCAAATGAAAATTAGCAAGGCAGTAGCCTCATCAGTGTGTTATCTTGTGGATGACTGCAGTCTCACTGATTGTGAGGAAAACTTCGGAAGATCTAGCACTGTTTTTTGAAGGAGAGTTAAAAGATGCCATCCCTTTTTGATCATGAGTGACAGCTCTCATGACTCCTTTGATATACTTTGGCCACTGAACATCTTGTTTCAAAAATCCCACTCCCATCCACGCAAGGTGAGAAGCCTGCATTAAGCTTCTGTTTTATTACTAAGACACTGGTACAGCCCTCAAAGCATAGATAAACATTCACGTATGTGCAAGCATCCAGGTTATTTTTATGCTGTAAATCTGAAATAGCTAGTACTCGCTTTTATTGCCTAAACACCATCAACTCTGCCCCCTTCCCCTGATCCCCCCAGTGATTTCCTAATGTCATATGATGAAGAAAGGGTGGAGCAGGGACAGGAATTATTGTCTGCAGGCTGGTAGCCTCCTTCTCCAGCCACTACATCATGTGGTTGTGAGTAACTGCAGACACAAGGAGGCATTTGGAAGTACAACACATTCAATCATGCAAATGTGTGTTTAGTGCACACTAGAACCTGTCCTTATTATAAATGGGTAACTTAGGAGCACAAATGGGACCCTATATAATCAAGCAAATATTCATTCCGCTCTCCCAACAGATTATAGACACACAACAAACAACACAAAAGTCTGTTTCCTGTGCTGGTAATGGCTAGAACAGAGAACAAAATGCTGGAAGAAAAAAAGAAAGAAATAAAAAAAAAAATACACCTGCTCTAGGGAACATTTCCAAAAAAAAAAATACACACAGGTGACTTATCAGCTATTCTTTCCTACCCTGCCTCCCCTTTGCTTTTGTAACATAAGCAAAAGCAGATAAATACACAGCCATATGCTAAAAAAGTGCCGACAGTTCATAAAGCAAGAGGGAAATTGTGCCATGGGATTTTTCTTCTCTAAATGACCTTCATGAGAAACACTGCATAGGATGAAGAGAAAT